>NC_041392.1:160006703-160046612 GCF_002162155.2 Triticum dicoccoides
TGCCGCCGCCTCCCGCTGGCCGCGCCTCGCCGCCGCCGTCGTCCCGCCGCCCCGCACGCCCGCCGCCTGAGCCCCGCCTCGTCGGAGCCTCGCCGGAGAGGTAATGTGCCGTTCCCCGTCGCCCGTTTTTTAAGAAAACCGATTGGTTTTTTCAGAAAACCCTAGTTCGTTTTTTAGATCGGTTCGTCGGTTTTTCCCGGTTCTTCTATTTAGCGGACGTTCATCCATACGTTCGTTTTAACGAACGGTTTTAGCTCGTTACTTACAGATAGCGAACGCTCGTTTGTTAGTCTGTTCATCAGTTTTCTTTTATCGGTTTTTTCCATGATTATTCTTGATCGCGATTTCTGATCCAATTTTCGTTTCAGTTTTTCTTTTCGCTCGTTAGTCGGAATCAGGCGATTCAAGCGCCCAGATCTTCGTCTCGAGACCCTCTTTTTGTTTAATCAACTTAAACAAGATTTTGGTACTGTAAAATTTGAATTTAGTTCAGATTAGTAAATGAATCTTGTTTCTTTCGCCATTTGAGTTTCGTTGCTCTGTTCGATTTGATTTTTTTTGCAAACCGGAGTTCTTAAGTTGAACTTTCTGGTCAATCTCTCTTATTTGAGTTTTTCCCGTGCATCTTTGCTTGTTGCTTATGTATGCTATTGTTTTCTTGCGATAGAATTTCCGGAGTGCAAATCGTGCTACTACGAGTCCCTAGGTTTCACGGATCGTCAGCAAGGCAAGTAACACGTTGATCATACTCTTTCCATACCCAGTTTTTATGCATTAGTTTCAAACCTCAAACATTGCATGATTAGGATGTCATTAACTTGTGGGTTGGGAAGTAGTTGATGAGGTAGAACCTATTGCCCTGTTATATTCCAACCCCTGGGAGTTACTTCTACGCGTTGCTTATATTGCTATGCTATGCTCGTAGACGTGGTTTGGGTTTGAGTGAAATCCATGACAGATGTGAGATTGTTAATTAATGGTTCAACTTAAGGTGGCAACTTAAACAAACATCTGGGTGGATTGAGGTACCTGGAGAACCCAGTGTTGCCTGTATTTTTGGAAATCCCTGGGTTCCGTGTGATTTTCCTATGGACCGCCACCCAGGTTCAGAACTGAGATGATTCATGCTAGACACTTCCGTGTGCAGCCACAAGCTATTATGGGCTCTAGCATAGTTGAGTAAGTTACATGAAGCTCTTGAAGAGGCAGATCAGCAGGTAGTGGGATGTAGGTTTGGTATGGTCTGTCCGGAGTAGAGAGTTAATGTTTCTGAAAGACCGTGTCTCGGTCATCCGTTTCTCAAACACCATGTAGTGCGAGAAATCCAATGGAGGCAATCGAGTCTTGTGGGGAAAAGTGTGCAAACCTCTGCAGAGTGTACAATCTAATCATGGTTAGCCGTGTCCCCGATTATGGACAATCTTGAGTACCTAGTACTTGGAGTATCTTAAGTATCTCATCACTTTTAATTAATATTGTTGGGTTGTTAATCACTTTAATTGGGATTGAGCTGGAGGAACCTTCTCAATGATGTTTCAACCACCATGATAGTTAAAATAAAACTTATTCCTTTGTTGTAGGGAAAAATTGGCTTTTAGCAAAAACTATAACCATAGAGCTTTCCACCAGCCAAATATGCATGTAGTGATAGCATTATTCTGTTCTTGCTCTACTGTGTTATATTGCCAGCATATTCCATGTGCTGACACGTTTTTGGGCTGCAACGTATTATGTTGCAGATTTTTCAGATGAAGAGTAAGGGTCTTTAGGTCATTGCCGTGTAGCTCAGCTATGCCGTTGGAGTTGATGGACTCACTTTATCTTCCAAGCCTTCCGTTGTTATCGTATTAGATGTCCTTAAGCCATATTTATTGTAATAAGTTCTCTTTTGAGACATTCGATGTAATAAGTGTGTGATTGCTACTCTGTTATAAATCCTTCGAGTACTGTGTGTGTCAGCATTACCGATCCAGGGATGACACTGAAGCACAGAGAATTGACCGTCTGAGGTCGGGTCGCTACAAGAAAACTAAAAAAGTGGAATTAAGAGTAACTCATATGCTTCATCTTTTTAATGTCTTTCATGAAAATAAGGATTCCGATAATTGTGCCAAAGTGTTAGAGGAAGAATGCATTAGAATGTTTGGCACTAAATCTTTGAATGATGAGCATGACTGCAATGTTGTTAGTATGAATTCCTTGAATATCCATGGTACTAATGATGATTGCACTAGTAATGATGAAAATGTCTCTTATAAGCATGTCAATTTTTGTGGAGTTCATAGAGTTTGCAAGTACACACCAAATACGGAAGATAGATTTTGCAAGAGGCATAAGTATTTAGAAACTAAATGGTCGCAAGAAAGGCTAGATGCTTGTGCCGAAGAATTAAAATTTCTTTGCAATCCTTGTGAACTTTGCAATGAACGTGATAATTTAAATATCTAATGCAAATTGTTTCATGATCGAATCGTGTCCAAAAATTGTGATGACTTGATTTCCCTTGCACATCATAATGAACTTAGTTTGCTTCTGGGTTACGAAGAAATGAAACGTATAACTAAGGACATTCCAGAATTTGTCCTTGATAAAGTTCTTAATTTTGATGTAGAGGAAATTTATGTGTATTGTGCGATGAATTGCATTGAGAATCCTTATATTGCCAATTACATAAAGTCTATAAAACAAATAGAAGATGAAGAGAATACTAATGAAAGGGAAGATATTTCCCAATACCCTCCTATTATTTCTTATGATGAATCAGGTAACGAGGAGGAGCCTTCTTTTCAACCAATCTCATTAATAAGGAGCTCCGAAAAGAGGGATAAACCCATACTTAATGTGAAGAAGAAAAATAAAAGACAGAGAAGTAAAGGTAAAGAGGTATCCCTCCCAAATGATGTTGCTCCTATCACTCATCGTGATGATGATAATTGCTATACTACCGGTGCTATCCATACTATTAGTGTTGAGAGTGATTGTGCTTATGATATGAAAAGGCCCAAGCTTGGGGATGTTATGTTTGATGAGAATGACATGTTTGAGAATGTATTTGCTGCAATTAATGTTTGTCCCAAGCTTGGGGATGCTACGTTTTATGAAGATGATATTTTTAGTCTCCCAAATTTTGATGAGAAAATTTATTATGATGATAGCATGCCTCCTATCTATGATGGTTATATTGATGAAAGTGGATTTGGAGAGGTCATGACTTTATTTAGTAATGATTCCACTATCTTGGAAGAGGTTTCAATTGAGTATGATGAAAAAAAGTTGCTACTTATGATGATTATTGTGATGACATGTATGCTATGAAAAGTAGTGATGATGATATTAAAACTTGTCAAGATTATGATTACCCTTTTCCTGAATATTACTCTTTTAATGTGGAAACAATTTGTAGTATTCAAGTTTCTTATGATACTCCCACTATTCTGAATGAAAAGAATTTTGCTTATGTGGAGAGTAGTAAATTTTCTATGCCTGTCGATCATGAGAGCAATGCTTTATGTGATGGTTATATTGTTGAATTCATTCATGATGCCACTGAAATTTATTATGAGGGATGAATATATGCTTATAGGAATTGTAATAATATCAAGTTTTCTCTCTATGTGCTTAAAGTTTTGAAGTTATCCTTGTTTTACCTTCCTATGCAAGTTGATTCTTGTTCCCACAAGTTGTTTGCTCACAAAATCCCTATGCATAGGAAGTGGGTTAGGCTTAAATGTGCTATTTGTATTTTTCATGATGCTCTCTTTATTTTTCAATTCCTATCTTTTATGTGAGCATCATTGAAATCATCATGCCTAGCTAGGGGCGTTAAACGATAGCGCTTGTTGGGAGGAAACCCAATTTTATTTTTGTTCTTTGCTTTTTGCTCCTGTTTAGTAATAAATAATTCATCTAGCCTCTGTTTAGTTGCGATTTTATGTTTTAATTAGTGTTTGTGCCAAGTAGAACCTTTGGGAAGACTTGGGTGAAGTCTTTGCGATCTTGCTGTAAAAAGCAGAAACTTTTGCGCTCACGAGATTAGCTGCCATTTTTTACTGGAGAGTGAGATTAAGTTAATTATTTTTGAAGATCATTAATAGACAAATTCCTCACGTCCAAAAATTTATTTCAGAATTTTATGAGTTCCAGAAGTATACGTTTGATATAGATTACTACACATTGTTCTGTTTTTGACAGATTCTGTTTTCTATGAGTAGTATCGGAGGGTATGAACCATAGAGAAGTTGGAATACAGTAGATATTACACCAATGTGAATTTAGAATGAGTTAACAACAGTACCTAAGTGGTGATTTATTTTCTTATAAAAACGGAGCTTACAAGTTTTCTGTCAAGATTTGTGTTGTGAAATTTTCAAGTTTTGGGTAATGATTCGATGGACTATGGAATAAGGAGTGGCGAGAGCCTAAGCTTGGGGATGCCCAAGGCATACCAAGGTAATATTCAAGTACAACCAAAAGCCTAAGCTTGGGGATGCCTCGGAAGGCACCCCCTCTTTCGTCTTCGTTCATCGGTAACTTTACTTGGAGCTATATTTTTATTCACCACATGATATGTGTTTTGCTTGGAGCGTCATTTTATTTTCTTTTGTTTTGCTTCCAGTTTGAATAATATCCCAAGATATGAAAGTATTAAATGTTAGAGTGTCTTCATATAGTTGCATAATTATTCGACTACTCATTGATCTTCACTTATATCTTTCGGAGTAGTTTGTCATTTGCTCTAGTGCTTCACTTATATCCTTTTAGAGCACGGCGGTGGTTTTATTTTCAAGAAATAGTTTAACTCTCATTCTTCACTTATATTATTTTGAGAGTATTTAGAACAACATGGTAATTTTCTTTGGTTATGAATTTAGTCCTAATATGATAGGCATCCAAGATGTGTATAAAAAAACTTTCATATAAAGTGCATTGAATACTATGAGAAGTTTGATACTTGATGATTGTTTTGAGATATGAAGATGGTGATATTAGAGTCATGCTAGTTGAGTAGTTGTGAATTTGAGAGATACTTGTGTTAAAGTTTGTGATTCCCGTAGCATGCATGCATGGTGAACCTTTATGTGATGAAGTCGGAGTTTGATTTATTTGTTGACTGTCTTCCTTATGAGTGGCGGTCGGGGAAGAGCGATGGTATTTTCCTCCCAATCTATCCCCCTAGGAGCATGCGCGTAGTACTTTGTTCTGATAACTAATAGATTTTTGCAATAAGTATGTGAGTTCTTTATGACGAATGTTGAGTCCATGGATTATACGCACTCTCACCCTTCCACCATTGCTAGCCTCTCTAGTACCGTGCAACTTTCGCCGGTACCATAAACCCACCATATACCTTCCTTAAAACAGACACCATACCTACCTATTATGGCATTTCCATAGCCATTCTGAGATATATTGCCATGCAACTTTCCACCGTTTCTTTTATTATGACACGCTCCGTCATTGTCATATTGCTTTGCATGATCATGTAGTTGACATCGTATTTGTGGCAAAGCCACCATTCATAATTATTGCATACATGTCACTCTTGATTCATTGCACATCCCGGTACACCGCCGGAGGCATTCATATAGATTCATATCTTGTTCTAAGTATCAAGTTGTAATTCTTGAGTTGTAAGTAAATAAAAGTGTGATGAGCATATTTATTAGAGCATTGTCCCATGTGAGGAAAGGATGATGGAGACTATGATTCCCCCACAAGTCGGGATGAGACTCCGGACGAAAAAATAAAATAAAAAAGAGGCCATAAAAAGGAGAAGGCCCCAAAAAAATGAGAGAAAAAGAGAGAAGGGACAATGCTACTATCCTTTTACCACACTTGTGCTTCAAAGTAGCACCATGATCTTCATGATAGAGAGTCTCCTATGTTCTCACTTTCATATACTAGTGGGAATCTTTCATTATAGAACTTGACTTGTATATTCCAATGATGGGCTTCCTCAAAATGCCCTAGGTCTTCGTGAGCAAGCGAGTTGGATGCACACCCACTTAATTTATTTTTGAGCTTTCGTACACTTATAGCTCTGGTGCATCCATTGCATGGCAATCCCTACTCACTGATATTGATATCTACTGATGGGCATCTCCATAGCCCGTTGATACGCCTAGTTGATGTGAGACTATCTTCTCCTTTTTGTCTTCTCCACAACCACCATTCTATTCCACCTATAGTGCTATGTCCATGGCTCACGCTCATGTATTGCGTGAAGATTGAAAAAGTTTGAGAACATCAGAAGTATGAAACAATTGCTTGGCTTGTCATCGGGGTTGTGCATGATTTAAATATTTTGTGTGATGAAGATAGAGCATAGCCAGACTATATGATTTTGTAGGGATAGCTACAAGGTTGTCAGAATCGTGATTTTGAATCGAATCGGAGCTTCGATGGTAGGATCGCAAATCATAGAATCTTCACTATCAAAATCATATAAACGTAGATTCCAAGATCTAAAATCATAGAATCATATGGAATAGTTTTGATCGTAAAGTCGTAGAATCGTATAACAGAATCGCGATTCTGATAATCTTTGGCTATGTTATTTTGAGAAGACATAATTTCTTGGTGAGTATGCTTGAAGTATTATTATTTTTATGTCGATATTAAAATTTTGTCTTGAATCTTTCGGATCTGAAAATTCATGCCACAATAAAGAAAATTACATTGAAAATTATGTTAGGTAGCATTCCACATCAAAAATTCTGTTTTTATCATTTACCTACTCGAGGACGAGCAGGAATTAAGCTTGGGGATGCTTGATACGTCTCCAACGCATCTATAATTTTTGATTGTTCCATGCTATTATATTATCAACCTTGGATGTTTTATATGCATTTATATGCTATTTTATATGATTTTTTGGACTAACCTATTAACCTAGAGCCCAGTGCTAGTTTCTATTTTTTTCCTTGTTTTTGAGTTTTACAGAAAAGGAATACCAAACAGAGTCCAATTGACGTGCCAATTTTTGACGATTTTTTATGGACCAAAAGAAGACCCCGGAGTAACAGAGTTGGGCCAGAAGAGTCCCGGGCCGTCCACGAGGGTGGCGGGCGCGTGGGCCTACCTCGTGGACGATTCGGGCACCTCCTTGACGTGAGACCGATGCCAAAACTTTCTATGAATATAGAAACCTCCAGAAAATAACCTAGATCGGGAGTTCCGCTGCCAGAAGCCTCCGTAGCCACCGAAAACCCATCTAGACCCGTTCCGGCACCCTGCCAGAGGGGGGAATCCCTCTCCGATGGCCATCTTCATCATCCCGGTCCTCTCCATGACGAGGAGGGAGTAGTTCACCCTCGGAGCTGAGGGTACGTACCAGTAGCTATGTGTTTGATCTCCCTCTCTCTCTCTCGTGTTCTTGAGTTGGCACGATCTTGATGTATCGTGAGCTTTGCTATTATATTTGGATCTTATGATGTTTCTTCCCCTCTAATCTCTTGTGATGAATTAAGTTTTCGCTTTGAAGTTATCTTATCGGGTTGAGTCTTTAAGGATTTGAGAACACTTGATGTATGTCTTGCATGTGCTTATCTGTGTTGACAATGGGATATCACGTGATCCACTTGATGTATGTTTTGGTGATCAACTTGCGATTTCCATGATCTCGTGAACTTATGCATAGGGGTTGGCACACGTTTTCGTCTAGACTCTTCGGTAGAAACTTTGGGGCACTCTTTGAAGTTCTTTATGTTGGTTGAATAGATGAATCTGAGATTTTGTGATGCATATCGTATAATCATACCCACAGATACTTGAGGTGACATTGGAGTATCTAGGTGACATTAGGGTTTTGGTTGATTTGTGTCTTAAGGTGTTATTCTAGTACGAACTCTAGGATAGATTGAACGGAAAGAATAGCTTTGTGTTATTTTACTACGGACTCTTGAATAGATCAATCAGAAAGGATAACTTTGAGGTGGTTTCGTACCCTACCATAATATCTTCGTTTGTTCTCCGCTATTAGTGACTTTGGAGTGACTCTTTGCTGCAAGTTAAGGGATAGTTATATGATCCAATTTTGGTATTATTGTTGAGAGAAGTTGCACTAGTGAAAGTATGAACCCTGGGACTTGTTTCCTAGCATTGCAATACCATTTTTGCTCACTTTTATCATTAGTTACCTTGCTGTTTTTATATTTTCAGATTACAAAAACCTATATCTACGATCCATATTGCACTTGTATCACCATCTCTTCACCGAACTAGTGCACCTATACAATTTAGCATTGTATTGGGTGTGTTGGGGACACAAGAGACTCTTTGTTATTTGGTTGCATGGTTGTTTGAGAGAGACCATCTTCATCCTACGCCTCCCACAGATTGATAAACCTTATATCATCCACTTGAGGAAATTTTCTACTGTCCTACAAACCTCTGCACTTGTAGGCCCAACAACGTCTACAATAAGAAGGTTGTGTAGTAGACATCAGAGGCATGCACGAATGATGAGGGGGACGATATGGCTATGGTAAGCAGACATAACTACATAGGAAGATCGATCGTCCTCTGTCAGAGAAAGGAGAGACATAACTTGTGAGGTACGTCGATCGATGGGTGGGGGGAAAATAGTTAAAGTCGACCTAGGTATATGTAGAGAGATCAATCGGTATACTAAAGGAAATATGCCCTAGAGGCAATAATAAAGTTGTTATTTATATTTCCTTATATCATGATAAATGTTTATTATTCATGCTAGAATTGTATTAACCAGAAACTTAGTACATGTGTGAATACATAGACAAACAAAGTGTCCCTAGTATGCCTCTACTTGACTAGCTCGTTAATCAAAGATGGTTAAGTTTCCTAGCCATGTCCATGTGTTGTCATTTGATAAACATGATCACATCATTAGAGAATGATGTTATGGACAAGACCCATCCGTTAGCTTAGCATAATGATCATTCAGTTTTATTGCTACTGCTTTCTTCATGACTTATACATGTTCCTCTGACTATGAGATTATGCAACTCCCGAATACCGGAGGAACACCTTGTGTGCTATCAAATGTCACAATGTAACTGGGTGATTATAAAGATGCTCTACAGGTGTCTCCGATGGTGTTTGTTGAGTTGGCATAGATCGAGAATAGGATTTGTCACTCCGTCTATCGGAGAGGTATTTGTGGGCCCTCTCGGTACTGCACATCACTCTAAGCCTTGCAAGCATTGTGAATAATGAGTTAGTTGTGGGATGATGCATTATGAAACGTTTAAAGAGACTTGCTGGTATCAAGATTGAACTAGGTATGAGGATACCGACGATCGAATCTCGGGCAAGTAACATACCGATGACAAAGAGAACAACATATGTTGTTATGTGGTTTGACCCATAAAGCTCTTCGTAGAATATGTAGGAGCCAATATGAGCATCTAGGTTGTTCTATTGGTTATTGACCGGAGATGTGTCTCGGTCATGTCTACATAGTTCTCGAACCCATAGGGTCTGCACGCTTAACGTTCTGTCATGATTTGTATTATGAGTTATGTGATTTGATGACCGAAGTTTGTTCGGAGTCCTGGATGAGATCGGGGACATGATGAGGAGTCGCAAAATGGTTGAGACGTAAAGATCGATATATTGGAAGGCTATATTCGGACATCGGAAAGGTTGTGAGTGTTCTGGTATTTTTCGGAGTACCGGAGAGTTACGGGAATTCGCCAGGAGAAGTATTGGGCCTTATTGGGCCATACGGGAATAGAGGAGGCAGACCAAAGGGAAGGAGGCACGTGCCCCCCATAGGTCCAAATTGTACTAGGGGAAAGGGGCAGCGCCCCCCTTGCCCTTTCCTACTCCCTCTCTCTTTCCCTCTTTCTTCTCTCCTACTTCGGAAAGGAAAAGGGGAATCCTACTAGGACTTGGGAGTCCTAGTAGGACTCCCCACACTTGGCGCGCCCCCTCTAGGGACGGCCTCCTCCTCCTCCATCCTTTATATACGTGGCCAGGGGTCACCCCATAGACACACAAGTTGATCATTGATCCCATAGCCATGTGTGGTGCCCCCTCCACCATAATCCACCTCGGTTATATCATCATAGTGCTTAGGCGAAGCCCTACGATGGTTGCATCATCATCACCGTCATCACACCGTCGTGCTGACGAAGCTCTCCCTTGACACTCTGTTGGATCGTGAGTTCGTGGGACGTCACCCAGCCGAACGTGTGTAGATCGGGGAGGTGCCGTACTTTCGGTACTAGGATCGGTCGATCGTGAAGACGTACGACTACATCAACCACGTTGTCATAACGCTTCCGCTTATGGTCTATGAGGGTACGTGGACAACACTCTCCCCTCTCGTTGCTATGCATCACCATGATCTTGCGTGTGCGTAGGAATTTTTTTAAAATTACTGCATTCCCCAACAGTGGCATCCGAGCCAGGTTTATGCGTAGATGTTATATGCACGAGTAGAACACAAAGGAGTTGTGGGCGTGGGTACATACATATGACTTGCCGTCACTAGTTGTTTCTTGATTCAGCGGTATTGTTGGATGAAGCGGCTCAGACCGACATTACGCGTACGCTTACGCGAGACTGGTTCCACCGACGTGCTTCGCACATAGGTGGCTGGTGGGTGTCAGTTTCTCCAACTTTAGTCGAATCGGATTCAATGAACATGGTTCTTCCTAAATATCAAAAATCAATCACTATACTGCGTTGTGGTTTTTGATGCGTAGGTAAGAACGGTTCTCGCTCAGCCTGTAGCAGCCATGTAAAACTTGCAACAACAAAGTAGAGGATGTCTAACTTGTTTTTACAGGGCATGTTTTGATGTGATATGGTCAAGACATGATGCTAAATTTTATTGTATGATATGATCATGTTTTGTAACGAAGTTACCAGCAACTGGCATAAGCCTTACGGTTGTCTCTTTATTGCATAAGATGTAATCACCATACAATTGCTTTACTTTATCGCTATCCGATAGCAATAGTTGCAAAAGCAATAGTTGGCGAGACGACCATGTGACAACACGTTGATAGAGATCAAGATGATGGAGATCATGGTGTCATGCCGGTGACGATGGAGATCATGACGGTACTTTGGAGATGGAGATCAAAGGCACAAGATGATGATGGCCATATCATGTCACATATTTTGATTACATGTGATCTTTATATTTTATGCTTCTTATTCTGCTTAGTACGGCGGTAGCATTATAAGATGATCTCTCACTAAAATTCAAGGTATAAGTGTTCTCCCTGAGTATGCACCGTTATGACAGTTCATCGTGCTGAGACACCACGTGATCGATGATCGGCTGTGATAAGCTCTACGTTCACATACAATGGGTGCAAGCCAGTTTTGCACACACGGAATACTCGGGTTAAACTTGACGAGCCTAGCATATGCAGATATGGCCTCAGAACACTGGAGACCGAAAGGTCGAGCGTGAATCATATAGTAGATATGATCAACATAGTGATGTTCACCATTGAAAACTACTCCATCTCACGTGATGATCGGACATGGTTTATTTGATTTGGATCACTTGATCATTTAGATGACTAGACGGATGTCTATCTAAGTGGGAGTTCTTAAGTAATATGATTAATTGAACTTTAATTTATCATGAACTTAGTCCTGATAGTATTCGCATAACTATGTTGTAAATCAATTGCTCATGTATAGCTTCCCCGTTTTATTTATGATATGTTCCTCGAGAAAACTATGTTGAAAGATGTTAGTAGCAATGATGCGGACTAGCCCCGCGATCTAAGGATTATCCTCATTCCTGCACAAAAGAATTATGTACTTGATGCACCGCTAGGTGACGGACCTATTGCAGGAGCAGATGCAGACGTTATGAACGTTTGGCAAAGCTTGGTATGATGACTACTTGATAGTTTAGTGCACCATGCTTTACGGCTTAGAACCGGGAATTCAAAAATGTTTTTAACGCCATGGATCATATAAGATGTTCTAAGAGTTGAAATTGGTATTTCATACTCATGTCCGTGTCAAGAGGTAGGAGACCTCTGACAGTACTTTTCCTACAAGCACTACAAAAAAATACACTTCCGTGATGATACGTGTTTGTCACGGTATGTCATGTTTTTTGTCATGCATGTACATCCATGACAATTTTATGACAGAATCAAGATAGTCATACCTGTGCTGTCATAGAAGTGTTCCATGACAAGACAAAAATTATCAGCACGGAAGTATCCACTTCCATGACGATAAATCGCGCGTCACAGAAGTGCTTTCGTCAAGGGTGACTGACACGTGACATCCACCGTAACGAAACGTCGTTAAGCTATCGGGTCCGGTTTTGGATCCGATAACCCGTTAACAGCCCCGACCAATGGGGATTTTCCATGTGTAAAATCTTCATTGGCTGGAGGAAACACTGATACGTCCATTTTGCATCATGCTTTTATATAGATATTTATTGCATTATGGGTTGTTATTACACATTATGTCACAATACTTATGTCTATTCTCTCTTATTTTACAAGGTTTACATGAAGAGGGAGAATGCCGGCAGCTGGGATTCTGGGCTGGAAAAGGAGCAAATATTAGAGACCTATTCTGCACATCTCCAAAAGTCCAGAAACTTCATAGAAGCAATTTCCAGAATATATAAATAATACTGAGCGCAAGAAGTTCCAGAGGAGGGCCACACCCTGGCAACAAGGGTGGGGGCACGCCCTACCCCCTATGCGTGCCCTCTGCCTCGTGGCCCCCCTGGTAACCCTCTGATGCCCATCTTCTGCTATATGGAGTCTTTCGTTGAGGAAAAAATCATCAGAAAGCTTTCGGGAGAGACTCCGCCGCCACGAGGCGGAACCAATCTAGGTCTTCGGCGGAGCTGTTCTGCCGGCAAAACTTCCCTCCGGGAGGGGGAAATCATCACCAACGATCCTCTCATCGGGAGAGGGTCATTCTCCATCAACATATTCACCAGCACCATCTCATCTCAAATCCTAGTTCATCTCTTGTATGCAATCTTTGTATCCAAACCTCAGATTGGTACCTATGGGTTGCTAGTAGTGTTGATTACTCCTTGTAATTGATGCTAGTTGGTTTACTTGGTGGAAGATCATATGTTCAAATCCATTATGCATATTAATACCCCTCTGATTATGAACATGAATATGCTTTATGAGTAGTTACGTTTGTTCCTGAGGACATGGGAGAAGTCTTGCTATTAGTAGTCATGTGAATTTGGTATTTGTTCGATATTTTGATGAGATGTATGTTGTCATCCATCTAGTGGTGTCATGTGAATGTCGACTACATGACACTTCACCATTATTTGGGCCTAGGGGGAGGCATTGGGAATTAATAAGTAGATGATGGGTTGCTAGAGTGACAGAAGCTTAAACCCTAGTTTATGTGTTGCTTCGTAAGGGGCTGATTTGGATCCATATGTTTCATGCTTTGGTTAGGTTTACCTTAATACTTTTGTTGTAGTTGTGGATGCTTGTAATAGGAGTTAATCATAAGTGGGATGCTTGTCCAAGTAAGGACAGTACCCAAGCACCGGTCCACCCACATATCAAATTATCAAAGTACCGAACGCGAATCATATGATCGTGATGAAATCTAGCTTGACGATAATTCCCATGTGTCCTCCGGAGCGCTTTCCTTCATATAAGAGTTCGTATAGGCTTGTCCTTTGCTACAAAAAGGATTGGGCCATCTTGTTGCACCTTATTTACTTTTATTGCATGCTACTCGTTACAAATTACCTTATCACAAAACTATCCGTTACCGATAATTTCAGTGCTTGCAGAGAATACCTTACTGAAAATTGCTTATCATTTCCTTCTGCTCCTCGTTGGGTTCGACACTCTTACTTATCGAAAAACTACGATAGATCCCCTACACTTGTGGGTCATCAAACACGTGTCGGCTCGCCATTGGGACAGATGTCGTCCACTCATTGGACCCAAAGCGCCTATGATACGTCGACACGTGGCACAGCCCAACAGAGGCCCATTCTTGTGAAAAGGCCTACCCATTTGACTTGGTCAAAAGGTGGTGGGCCTGCCCACGGCAAGCCTGTTAACAGCCTGTTCACATATAGCCCATTTACAGCCCACTAACCCAGGGCCCGTTTACGACCTATCCGAATTAGGCCCAGTAGCATCATCTGGGCCGTCCAATATAATTCCAGCCTGTTTTAATTTCCGGCCCATGTATGGCTCATGACGTCTTTCGGCCCATATGAGGCCCTTAGTAACCCTCGGCCCATTAACAGCCCGTGGTAAAACCGGCCCGTAATGAACATTGTATCACTTTATACCCATTAACGGCCCATTATTCTGTTGGGCCGTTTCCATCCCATGTTATCTTTCGGCCTTCTCAGGGACCATTTATTCTTGGGCTCATTTCCAACATTCGTTTACTTTCGGCCCGTTACTGTCATTCTCTGCTTGTAGGCCAAATTCAGCTCGTGGTTACAGTCGGCCCATTTGTGGCCCGTTAATACGTTGGGCCATTTTCATAGCGTCATCAAATATGGCCGATTAACGATGGCCCGTTATGGTCGGCCGATGAACGGACGATTTCAACTCTAGCCCATTTACGGCCATAATGTGGTATGTTATTGACCCATGTTTGGCCAACCGATCATACCGTCCATAGAAGGCCCATTGATGATACGGCCCGTAGAAGGCTCATTGTGTCAACGGCCCATATAAGGCCCATGGTTTCTACGCCCCGTAGAAGGCCCATTGTTTCTAAGGCCCTTAGAAGGCCCATTGTTTCTACGGCCCGTACAAGGCCCATGTTAACTACAGTAAATATGTATCCCATGGTTAATGTGGCCTAGTTTTAAAAAATAGGTTATTGCGGCCACTAGAAAACCGCGGAAAAAGAACTGCACTGACTACAAGAAAACAAATAAACAAGACAATAAGGAAATAAACAGGCAAGCAACTTACGCTAGGCTATCACGGCTATTACACATATTACATCCACTAGGCATCAAAGTTGGCCACCAGTGCAAATATAGGGAACAAAGCAACATATAAATGCCACAGCAAAACAAGTCCAAAACTGAAACCACTTCAGAAGAGCTCAAGAAACAATATCCTGGGTACCCATAATGCTGGCAAGATGCTTAGCAAGCTTATTAACTTTCTCTTGTTTGGCGCTTAAATCCTCCAGCACTTGCTGTTGCACCAGAAAGTATGCATCTGAATTCTGCAAGGACTTCCTCAGTCCTTGGGCTTCCCGTCGCATAACATCTGATCGATGTCTTTCAACTTGAAGTTGAGACTCAAGAAGCTGAACTGATTCAGGCAGCGAGTTTGAAGAGCTGGTGCTAGCAGTAGTAGCCAGTAACTCAAACACTACATCAAGACAGGACTTTGGGGTTGTCTTAGTGTCTTCAATATAGTTTTTATCAGCTTTCTTGGAGACCAATAGGGATGTCTCACTATCTTGAACCTTATCTGCATTATTTCATGTACCATTGCCTAACAGGGTACTCTTCCCTGATATTTTATCCGCATTCTAAAAGAGAAACAAACAAACACATCACAAGTTTACAATATAGTATATGAAAGTCATTTTGGTAAACCGGTTCAGTAGTAAGGTGGACAGGATAACAACATGAAACAAACATATATCTGTGTAGTATGGTCACTGTATGGTCTATATCATTCTAGTTTATGTTGCCAAATAAAGATAGATATCGTTCGAATCATATCTATTTAAGACAAAGAAGCTTAGACAAAATATAAGTGGGAAACTACACAGCAATACCAACACTTGTAAGGTGCATGGCATGAGAATATAACTATTTATTCAATTGAAACTAAAATCAACATAGAGCAAGTTACAACAGCAAACACGTTAAAGAAACAGGTTTAAAACATACCTGTTGCGTCATTGGAGTTTCAATTGCATCCTTCAAATTTGAAATTAGTTGGTATGAGCAAATACAGTGATGCAAGAGCAAAGTAGTATGAACCATAGCTACGGAACCTGACCTGAGAATAATTCTTCTTCTGTTTTAAGCGCTGACTTGGGGTTCGGAGTGGTGGTCCTCATGCTTTGGGCACTGCAGTTGCCTTACTAACTGCTCGTGTTTGGGTGCTCTGTGGTGGAGACGGTGCCGTGTCAACGGGGACTGGGTTACTATCTGTTGGGGTTGGGGTTAGAAGGGGTGTAGCTGGTTCTCTGTCCAACTGGGTAGGGGTACAATCTGCGTGAGTCTGGGTTATGTGTGGTGGGGCTGGTTCTTGGGCAAGTACAACCGTGGTTCTACCTCCATCGACAGGTAGCACGATCTTTTCTGAAGACCATGTTTTTACTCCCAGAGATACTGCCATCACCCCCTTCAATTGAAATGGCTGATAAACAAGAAAAGTAATTGAATGTACAGACATTGTAAGATAGACAGGTGCAATGGATAGCGGGGAAGAAAACAGGGCATGAAATAATTCACATTTATGTTGTCTAACCAAACAAAATGGCAGGACATAATTTCACATATATGATGGCTAATTAAACATGAAGCATGACACAATTTCACATGTATGATGGCTAACTAAACATGATAGAATGACATACTTCAAAATATGATGACTATGTAAACAGGATGACATGATATAACTATACGATGTGTCTATTAAAGTGGTTGGCATGCCATATATCACAAACATGCCGTCAATGGAAACATGATGGCATGCTATAATTCACGGATAGAATGACATAATTCAAATTATGATGACTATGTGAACTATGAACAGGATGAGATGATATAACTATATTATGTCTTTAGAAAATGGGCTGGCATCCATATTTCAGATACATGCTGTCTATGTAAACATCATGGCATGATATAATTCAAATATATGATTTATATACTATGAAGTGAGCAGAGTGCAATCGCATATATGATGTGCCAACTAAGGAGATGGCATTCAATATTATGTATATGATGTAAAAACTAAGCATTGCAATACAACATATGCATGATATGAGTAATATAACCCTGCCAAGTTTAAGCATACACCTCAGGGGGATAATAGGGCATCTGCCTCTGAATCCTCCTCTGAAGAGCTATCTGTAACCAGCAAGATATCTGCTTCACCAGGTAGCATTGTCTGCTCTAAAGACCTTGTTTTCACTCCAGATTTCTCCATCGCCAATTCAAATGGCTATTGCACAGGAAGAGCAGTTGAATATACAAACATTGTCGACAAAAGCAATGAGAAATACAAAAAAGGACGACATGATATAATTGACATATATGACGCTTGGCTAAACAGCATGGCATTGCATAATTCACATATATAATGCCTTGCAACAAGATAGCATTGCATAATTCACATATATAATGTCTTGCAACAAGATGACATTGCATAATTCACATATATGGTAATTAGACACTAAATAAGTGGCATTCACACAAAGCATGTCTAAACTAAGCAAATGACATAGCAATGCAAGATACCATATGCACGATATGAGCAACATAACCCTGCCAAGTTAGAACAATACGAGCAACATAACCCTGCCAAGTTAGTGCATGCACCTCGGGGGGGAATAGGACTGGTCATCTGTCTCTGAATCCTCCTCTGAGGAGCTATCTGTAACCAGCAAGACATGCGCTTCGTCAGATAGCATTGTCTGCTCTGAAGACCTTGTTTCCACTCCAGATTTTTCCATGACCGTGCCGAATGGCTGATGCACAGGAAAAGTCCTGAAACTTCACGGAAGCTATTTCTAGAATATATAAAACATACTGAGCGCAAGAAGTTCCAAAGGGGGGCCACACCTTGGCCACGAGGGTGGGGGCGCACCCTACCCCCTGGGCGCGCCCCCCTGCCTCGTGGGCCCCCTGGTAGCCCTCTGATGCCCATCTTCTGCTATATGGAGTCTTTCATTGAGGAAAAAATCATAAGAAAGCTTTCGGGACGAGACTCCACCGCTACGAGGCGGAACCTTGGCGGAACCAATCTAGGGCTCCGGCGGAGCTGTTCTGCCGGGGAAACTTCCCTCCGGGAAGGGGAAATCATCACCATCGTCATCACCAACGATCCTCTCATCAGGAGGGAGTCAATCTCCATCAACATCTTCACCAGCACCATCTCGTCTCAAACCCTAATTCATCTCTTGTATCCAATCTTTGTATCCAAACCTCAGATTGGTACCTGTGGGTTGCTAGTAGTGTTGATTACTCCTTGTAGTTGATGCTAGTTGGTTTACTTGGTGGAAGATCATATGTTCAGATCCATTATGCATATTAATACTCCTCTGATTATGAACATGAATATGCTTTGTGACTAGTTACGTTTGTTCCTGAGGACATGGGAGAAGTTTTGCTATTTGTAGTCGTGTGAATTTGGTATTCGTTCGATATTTTGATGAGATGTATGTTGTCATCCCTCTAGTCGTGTCATGTGAACGTCGACTACATGACACTTCACCATTGTTTGGGCCTAGGGGGAGGCATTGGGAAGTAATAAGTAGATGATGGGTTGCTAGAGTGACAGAAGCTTAAACACTAGTTTATGCGTTGCTTCGTAAGGGGCTGATTTGGATCCATATGTTTCATGCTATGGTTAGGTTTACCTTAATACTTTTGTTGTAGTTTAGGATGCTTGCAATAGGAGTTAATCGTAAGTGGGATGCTTGTCCAAGTAAGGACAGTACCCAAGCACCGGTCCACCCACATATCAAATTATCAAAGTACCGAACGTGAATCATATGATCGTGATGAAAACTAGCTTGACAATAATTCCCATGTGTCCTCGGGAGCGCTTTCCTTCATATAAGAGATTGTCCAGGATTGTCCTTTGCTACAAAAAGTAATGGGCCATCTTGCTGCACCTTATTTACTTTTATTACTTGCTACTCGTTACAAATTACCTTATCACAAAACTATCTGTTACCGATAATTTCAGTGCTTGCAGAGAATACCTTACTGAAAACTGCTTATCATTTCCTTTTGCTCCTCGTTGGGTTCGACACTCTTACTTATCGAAAAGCTACGATAGATCCCCTACATTTGTGGGTCATCAAGACTCTTTTCTGGCGCCGTTGCTGGGGAGTGAAGCGCCTTTGGTAGGTGGAATTTGGTAAGGAAAAAATTATATAGTGTGCTGAAATTTACTGTCACTTGTTACTATGGAACATAATCCTTTGAGGGGTTTGTTCGGGGTATCTTGACCTCGTCCGGAACGACAATTAGTTACTCCTCAACCTACTAAACCTACTGAAAATGTTTACTTTGAAATTCCTTCGGGTATGATAGAGAAACTGCTAGCTAATCCTTTTGCAGGAGATGGAACATTGCATCCCGATTTGCACTTAATCTATGTGGATGAAGTTTGTGGATTATTTAAGCTTGCAGGTATGCCTGATGATCTTATCAACAAGAAGGTCTTCCCTTTATCTTTGAAGGTAGATGCATTGACATGGTATAGGCTATGTGATGATATGGTATCATGGGACTATAAGCGATTGAAATTGGAATTCCATCGGAAGTTTTATCCTATGCATCTTGTTCATCGTGATCGTAATTTTATATATATATATATATATATATATATATGTAATTTTTGGCCTCGTGAAGGAGAAAGCATCGCTCAAGCTTTGGGGAGGCTTGAGTCAATGTTATATTCATGCCCATTCATGAGCTCTCAAGAGAAATGATTATTCAAAAAAATTATGCTCGACTTTCTGACAACAATCGCGCCATGCTCGATACTTCTTATATCGGTTCCTTTATGATGAAGACTATTGAATTCAAATGGAATTTATTGGACAAAATTAAATGCAACTCTGAAGTTTGGGATCTCGACGAAGGTAAGGAGTCAGGTATAACACCTAAGTTTGATTGTGTTAAATCTTTTATGGATACCGATGTTTTCCGTAAATTTAGCACTAAATATGGACTTGACTCTGAGATAGTAGCTTCTT
This sequence comes from Triticum dicoccoides, assembly GCF_002162155.2. NCBI lineage: Eukaryota > Viridiplantae > Streptophyta > Magnoliopsida > Poales > Poaceae > Triticum > Triticum dicoccoides. The sequence continues at coordinate 160,026,606 of NC_041392.1, forward strand.
TCTGTGAATCCTTTGCTACTCATGTTGATCTCCCTAAGGAGAAGTCGTTGAAATATAATCCCCCCGTTGAACCAAAAGTAGTTGCACCTATTAAAGTTGAAGAAAAGACTATCACTTATGATGATCTTGTTGTTCCTACTGCTTATGTTGAGAAACCACCTTTCCCTGTTAGAATAAAGAATCATGTTAAAGCTTCAACTGTGGTCAACAAAAGTAATATTAAGACACCTAAACCCCCCGAGCAAATTAAAGTTAAACCTAAAATTTCTATAGTTAAATGTCTCTTGGCCGATAATATTGATGGGCATGTTATTTACTTCCGTGATGAAGCTGCTAGAATTGCTACACCTGATACTAAAGATAAAAATAGACCTGTGGTAGGCATGCCTGTTATTTATGTTAAAATATGAGATCATTGTTATCATGGCTTATGGGTGCTAGTGCTAGTGCAATACATATTTCCTTATACAAAGAAATTATGCATGATATTGCACGAGCTGAGACAGAAGATATCGATGTTACCATTAAGCTTGCCAATAGAGATACTATTTCACCAGTTGGGATTGTTAGAGATGTTGAAGTCTTTTGTGGGAAGGTTAAATATCCTGTTGATTTTCTTGTTCTTGGTTCCCCACAAGATAGCTTTTGTCCCATTATATTTGGTAGACCCTTCTTGAATATTGTCAATGCTAAGATAGACTGCAATAAGGATATTGTTTCTATTGGTTTAGGGGATATGTCTCATGAGTTTAATTTTGCTAAATTTCGTAGACAACCCCATGATAAAGAATTGCCTAGTAAAGATGAAATTATTGGTCTTGCTTCTATTGTCGTGCCTCCTACTGATCCCTTAGAACAATATTTGCTAGACCATGAAAATGATATGTTCATGAATGAAAGAAGGGAAATATATGAAGTATTCTTTAAATAGGAACCTATTTTGAAACACAACTTGCCTGTTGAAATCCTAGGGGATCCTCCTCCACCCAAGGGTGATCCCGTGTTTGAGCTTAAACCATTACCTGATACTCTTAAATATGCTTATCTTGATGAGAAGAAAATATATCTTGTTATTATTAGTGCTAAGCTTTCAGAGAAGGAGCAAGAGAAATTATTGAAAACTCCGAAGAAGCACCGTGCTGCTATTGGATATACTCTTGATGATCTTAAGGGCATTAGTCCCACTCTATGTCAATACAAAATAAAGTTGGAGGAAGACGCCAAACCAGTTATTGATCACCAACGAAGGCTGAATCCTAAGATGAAAGAAGTGGTAAGAAAGGAAATATTAAAGCTCCTTGAGGCAGGTATAATTTATCCCGTTGCTGATAGTCAGTGGGTAAGTCCTGTCCATTGTGTCCCTAAGAAGAGAGGTATTACTATTGTTCCTAATGATAAAGATGAATTGATCCCGCAAAGAATTATTATAGGTTATAGGATGGTAATTGATTTCCGTAAATTAAATAAGGCTACTAAAAAGATCATTACCTTTGCCTTTTATTGATCAAATGCTAGAAAGATTATCCAAACATACACATTTTTGCCCAGAGAAATTACTCTAGACAATTACCTGCTCTCTAGCAATAATAATTTGTGCTTTACAGAGTTGACTTGAACTGTTGTCTAAAAGCCATGTTCTGATTTTTTTTCTATTTAATTTGATAGAAAAGAGACGGCTATTTATGAGGCCGATCTTGAGCCTCTAGAATTTGCTGAGAAAATGCACACTCAACAGGAAATTACAACAACAGGTGAAGCAAAAATGTTATTATAGTGCCTCTTTCGAAGCATTCAACTTAACTGTATTGAAGATGCTAATTACATCCTTTTGATTGCTGCTACTGGAGATGTTAGTTCAAATTAGAAAACACAGTTCCAAGAGCCAATCTGTCATACTTGAGACTGTATGTGCTCTATGTTTGCCCCCTCTCACTGAAACATACACAACTAAACTTTTACTAACTGTTTATGAGCAGAAGAAGCAATGCGTAATGCTTATCTTTACTTTATTGTCAATGCAGTTGCGCAGGCAGTTGGAGAGTGCTGATTTTGATACGAGTGCGTCAATCTTCACTCCGGAGCAGATCCAAGGGATTGTTGAGAAATACTCCAGTTGACATATTTGAAGAGATGAGAGATTTACATCGCATCCAGTCTTCTCCCTCTACTATAGCCGATGGTTGTATTCCACCCATACACAAACCATAAAATTTCCATCCAGCTTTACTTCATGTAATCTGCACTTTGCTCAGTGAAAGACTATAAGTGTACTAATTACATTGGCAGTGGCACTTGTTGGGACTGTCCACCTGGCTCCCGGGGCGAACACCACCCCGCTGTCGATTCCCACCCAAGCGGCTGGCCTCCTTGCGGTGGTGGTCTTTACCCTATTTCATCACCATGAAGCAGATCATCATTGTGCCTTTGTCTAGCACTGGCAAGAAGGGTGGCCCGCCTCGAGACGGCCAAGGTGAGTGCCCACTATACGCATCTCCTCGGCTTTGTGTTCATCGAGATTGGCTTCTTACGCGGCTGTCCAGGTTGGGTGGTCTGCAAGTCAGGCTCATTGGAATGGTGACTGGCAAGATGGAGAGGAATACAGATGTGTCCTTCACCCTGGACAATGACACTGGCTGCATCAATTTTTCATCAGATGGTGAGAGCGTCTTGTTGAATTGCACACTTTCTAATGAAGTTTCATAAGTATCTTAGGGGTACAATGTTATACTTTTGTGCTCTCGGTGCCACTGCTGGATGTTGACTTGGTTGTGGGATTTGTCAAATGCCAATCTTAAACAGAATTAAGTTAGGCTGGATGTTACGACAATGCAGACACCAAGCAGAACTTAGTAACTGGAAATCTGCAAGTTCTTAATCATCTCTGGTTTGATAAAATAACAATATGAGAGAGAGATGTATTACTGTAAAATTCTTAAACTATGCGGTAGTGGATTTTGCGGCTTTGGATTTTCCTCTCTCTTGATTTTTCAAATTGATGTGGTTGTAGAAACTTTAGGCTGAATTTATTAATTGGTGTGGATGCGACCTGGATTGTGCAATTATTTTACAAATTCGTTTAAAGCTCGATTGGTAGGTTTGCTTACTTGCTTTTACTGCTTGTGTTGTTACATCTCAGAAGAAGTTCAGATGAAATTCAGTGTGACATATTTTCCATCATGCACAAATGTGTGATAGATTTAGGACAACCAATGTAGAGAAACATTAAGCCGTAAGGTCAACTCATAAAAATTGCAGGTATAATGGACCAGACTGATTACTGTTCTTTTAGCCAGCGTCGACAAAGAGAAGAGAGGCCTTGTGATGCTTACATTGTGGAGAGCCTGCCATCTATGAAATGCATCATCCATGGGCGATGCTAAAAGTTCTATTCAAAGCTGGGTTGAGTTCTTGGTTAATTATGTGAAGATGATTAATGGAGACTACAAAAGGATGATCTCAAGCGAAAAGGGAAAGAAATCGTTGCAGGCATATTTCTGCAATCTGTAATTCCTTTGCTAAACATTGCAATTGTGTAGCTCATGATCTTGCTTCCCTCGCTAGAGTGTCAGGTATTTCCGAAACCTGGGTGGGCAATATGGTGTGTATGTAAATGACTTTCTTATGTAATCCAATATTTATATATAAGCATAGGTTCTGTCGAAAAAAGTATTGGCAGGAACTTACAGCCATTAATGCACATTATCTGTTGGTTAAGTACTCAAAGGAATCTGTCGAGATTTAGAAGTTGGTTTACTGTGCACATTATTAAATGGTATTTGATGTGTCAGCTATTATTAGGGAGTTGAGAAACTACTTTTCTTGCCATTCATGGCTAAAAGTTGAATCTAAGAAACTAGCAATAGATTTAAATTTTTTAGAACAGCCACACTATTTGGTATATGTTAGTTCTTTTCATATTTGAACTTACAACCATGAAGATTGAACACCATCACTTAGTCACTTGAACTTACTTGAAATTCGGACCCTGAACCTGACCTGAAAGCAACAATATGCAGGTGACATAGTGCATTTACTAGAGGGCCATTTTTTGGACAAGTATGCCTTCTATGTTGAAAAAAAGTCTGTGTATTAAAAATTGTTAATGAAATTGAACAAAATGTTTGATAATTCAAAAAATGTTCATGAATTTTTAAAAATGTCCTAATTTTTTTAAAAAGTTAGTGAATTACAAAAGAATCTTTACTAATTCAAAAAATGTTCATGCATTTCAAAAAAGGTTTTGAATTTCAAAACAAATGTTCATCTATTCTAGAATTGTTCACCGATTCAAAAGAAAATGCTTAAAAAATGTTCACAACATAATAAAATGTTCACAGTTCTAAAAAATGTTTGAAAATAGTAAAAAATATTCACGAATGATCAAAGGTATGCAGTTAAACAATAATGCTTCTGAATCTTTGTGACCATCGGAATATTATAGTGTGTTTTTTGAAAAATGTTTTTTGAAATTTGGAATAATTTTTTGAATTACCAAGTTTTTGATAACCATGATATTTTTTCAAAGATGTGAACATTGCTGCAATTTGTGAATAAATTTTAAAAAGGAAACATTATCTTACATTTGTGAACAAATTTTCAAATTCATACGATGAGATGCGAACAAAATGTGATCATAGCCATTTAAGATTATGATTTTTTCCCGTTGCAACGCACGGGCCCTTTTCCTAGTATAGCTAATACACCCACATTAACTATATATCCAACACCCCCTTGATCATCCATGCCTTCCGCTTCATCTCTCAGATGCGTGCACAATGGCGAAGACAGGGGGCAGCAAGGGCCCTGCCCCCCTAACATCACTATATATCGAGGCTAATATGAATGTGACCATTAGACAATTGCTGGTAAAAATGGTTTAAGTTGATGAATTGGCCCTCCTCGTAAAGGATTAGCAATGCTTGGCCCCCTAGCTCATGGGGCATTTTTCATGGCTCCGCCACTGTGTGTAACAAAGCACGTTCTCACCCCCTCTCTCTAAATATCGATGTCGTAGTTGTGCACTCCTTCATAGTCTCCCTCCACTCGGCCCCTCGCACCATCTTCTAGCCCCCACTGGATTTTGCCACATGTACAATCTAGCAGACTCCATGGTTGAACTTAAGCATAATGCACAAATCTCAAAACAATAGTGGTTCTCCTTTGTTCTAGAATCTTCCGTATCATAACTGCCCAAACTTTTTTTCTAGTTGAATTACCATTATTTGTTTTTACTTTATGATTTACAACGCACAATTCCATGAATCATAAAATAGATTAAGGGCTTCTTTGATTCAAAGGATTCTCGAAGGAATTTTGGAGGATTCTAATCCTTAGGAATTTTTCCTATCTTGGTTGCTTGATTCGTAGGATTGTAAATCATAGGAATTTTTCCATATGATTCATTTGCACTAGATTTCATAGGAAACATCCCATCCACTCAAACCTCTTTGAAATAATTCTGCGTTTTTTCTATGCACAATCAACACTCGTACCATCCTGTAGGATTCAAGACGACATTCCACTCTTATCCCATGTTCTTCCTATTCCCGCGTTTTGGAAATCCTACGAATCAAAGAGGCCCTAGGTTTTTTATAAAAAATAATTGATTTTGAATGAGATGAACTATAAGAATTAAACGAAGGTCTACATCAGGCATATATGACTTAGAGCTTACATGCTACAGTGTGGTATTTATTCATAATTTGGTTGCAGAATCTGACGCGTGCAATGCACGTGTACCTTACTAGTACTTTGAGTACGTGAAAAACACAATGGCACGTTACACAGTGTCTCTCTTACAGTTCATGAAGACATGTGGCACATGTGGAGGCGTTGTCGCGACATCCTTGTGTGGATTGATCACAGCAACGTGCTGCTGGTTACACAAGAATGTACTCGTCCTCCCTGAGACGCACTGGCAGTACATGTAAGAAGCGAAGATGTGCACGCACGCCATGCACACACTCATTCCCTCGCACGCACACGCGGATGGATGGGCGGACACAGTTTTGTACCAAAATCCACCCCATGTGATAATTTGACGCGTGTAAAGTCCTTCACTTCATTTATGGTCAATTAATATAGTGCATGCAAATTGAGTGGACGTGAGGGTGGAAGAAATACATGTGCGTAGTACTGCGCGCATGCGAGTAGTTAAATCATGGGTTGCTAGTAGTACTTCCATTGGTCTCCTTCGTATTTTGTGCCAATTTTTTACAGTAACATAATATTTACGCATCTGAGCAGCGTAGTCTACTTTAAATTTGTGTTCCACTAAACTCATCAGGAGCTGTTTTGGGCCTCGAAACCGAAAACCATCAATTAATCTTTACCTTGTTCCCATCACATTCGAAAGTACTAGTGCTACAATTAAGGGCAAGCCTGCTCACACCTACCAGTACGTACCAAACCTGAATGTGTTCCCACTATCCAGGTTTTAGTACTAGTGCTAGTATTTGGTTATAAAAAGGGGAACTACCTAACCAAAAATTACTCTACCTTCCTCCTCATAAGTCCTCCTTCTTCGTCCGTCCTTGCCATGGCCGGTGTGTAGATCTCTAGGTCGAGAACTACTCGTAAAAAGGGAGCAGCAACCAAGGCCGCATGAAAAAAGAGAGGGCTCGCCGCCATGCAGAGACCTCGAAAGATCTCTCACGGGCAGGTGATGGCTCCCAGGAGCACCCTAGATGCGGAGGCGAACATGCGGCGCTGCAGTCGTTATCCCTCGACTGCATGCCCGATCAGCTCAATAAGCACCTCAATAAGCAGAAGGAGTTCATCCACGGCTTGGTGGAGCTGCTGAAGGAGAGCCTCGACGACATGCCCACTGAGCTCAATGAGCAGGGGGAGTTGACCGCCGGCTTGGTGATGCTGCTGATGACGAGCATTGCCTCGGAGAAGAAGGCGACCGGCGAAATCCTGCAACTCCAAGAGGACAAGGCGAAGCTCTGCCACGAGCTCGACCTACTGAAGGAGGAGAATGCCGGCTGGAAGAAGCTGCATGAGAATAGTAGTTCCTCGATGAAGATGTTGTAGACCCTCATCATGGAACAGAAGGAGGAGTTGGGGAAGCTCTGCATCGAGCACCCGGCTGCTGTCAAGGTACGTAATGTGGCCGTGGAACAGATGATGAAGGCTCGCGTCGAGAAATCCCGCGTCATGGACACAATGGTGAAGATGGCAGAGGAGACGCGCAAGGAGATGGAGGTCGTGGAGGCGATGAAGAAGCAGTTACGACTCCGCGGCCAGCAACCCTTCAAGTAGTGAGAGCAGCGCCCCAGACTTGTGTGTGTGTCTTCCTTCTTTTTTGGGGGTGATAATCCTCCTTCTTCTTTTGCTCCTGTGTTTCTTATTTTGCTTCGGGTGTTTGGCCGCATGTGTCACCTTCTCTGCGAGGCATGGCTAGCAAATTAGATCATTCTTTATCGCTAATAGAACAATGCCTCTTGCTAGTAATATATAATAAGAGTAGAGAGTAGAGGATATGGCACTGGGCTGCCATGTTTCGTGCTCCTCCGTCGTACTCCAGTGGAAAACTTGAGTATACCGCACGGTTCTTTGCTCCTCCACAGGTCGTCGGCACATTTATACGAGCAGTAAAATCACAAGGCCCCTCCTTCCAGCAGTAATGAGCTGTCAAATCACAAAGGCCCTCGCCTCTCATGAAAAGGACCAAGCTAGACTGCCCCGCCCTCTAGCCTTTTAAAAATGTATACATTTGTACAGTAGTAGTATCGATGGATTGCGCCATGGAGAAAAACTAACAAGATGTAATTAAAGAAAAAAGGTGGTACATATAGAGAGCACTCGTTGCCAAATTATGCATATACTATATGACACTACTCACTATGAAGGTACTAGTAACATAGACTAGTAACTAGTCTATGCTACTGTCCACTATGACCAGCCAAAGTCGAGGCGCGGATACCAACGAGGGCCTGGTTGTGTCTATACTTGGAAAACTCACCCGACTTCATGCGCACCAGGAAGATGAAGCTTGTGTCGTGTTGGTGCCGTGTGCGGCCCGCACATTCATCGGTCTTCCTATAAGTCGCAGTAGATGCTATATAGGTCCGTCGGATCTTACATCAAGATCCGTGCAAAATTTTCTTTTCGGATTTTCTTTTTGCTCTCTTAAATCTCAGTCAAGTGAGACATTGCCACGCCATTAAACAGAGGCTCGGGCTCCATTAATGGAGACCTTGGGAGAGAGGTGGACGGCAGATGGAGGTCAAAGGGCTCGCACGCCTCCCGTACTCAAATAGCTACCCTGCACGACGCCTCCTAACTAATAAAAAAGGGGATGCATGGCGGCACGTAAATGGTAAATCGAACGCCCACGGTTTCAATAATACTTGTGTTTCCAATTGTAACATGACAGCACTTGTTCCAAAATGACTTTGTTGATTGTTAATGTGTGCGCCTTCGCAAATCGGACAGAAAAATTACCACAACATGTTGGTTCCATGTCATGACACCAAGCCATGTTTCATGATTTTCATGCGTGTTTCAGATTTACAGGAATTAAAAAACCAAGTTTCTAAATGTTTCCAGCCGAGCCATGACACACAGAGGTTTGAATTTCATTCCCATTTTTGGCATGGGACCTAGAAATTTACCCGAGGACACACATGTGATTTTTCAACTAGCTTTGGTGCACTGGAGCATGTGCTTGTATTTAAAATTTGAATTATGTACACAAAGGTGACACGTTCCCTCTCAGAACCACGGGCCTTCTTGAGAGAAGCTCCGGTTTGCAAGAAACTTATATCAAAACTTGTTCCTATTCTACAAAAAAATTTACCACACCATGGTAGTACAATGACATGACACCATGCCAAGTTTCATAATTGTCAGGCGTGTTTTGGATTTACAAGAATTTTAAAACCAAGCTTCTCAATGTTCTCGGCCGAACCACGATGCCCAGATGTTTGAATTTCATTCCCATTTCTTGCATGTGACCTAGAAATTCACCCGAGGACACACATGTGATTTTTCAATCAACTTTGGTGCATGGGAGGATGTGCTTGTAGTTCAAATTTGAATTATGCACATTAAATGAACAGAAACTCAATTAATGTATAAAAAGGCCAAACAAACCCAGAATAATTCCAAATTTAACAGGGCACTCATATAGTTCTATGTTGCTTCTGTAAAGAAAATCTGGGGGAGGCAGCATATATTAGAAATGCCATTAGACATTGTTATTTTCACGTCAAACCAGTTGACCATGTTACTTGACAAAAATAAGTCGATTCTCACAATGATAAGTTAATGGTCTCCGACACAACACACCCCTCAAATAAAACTAAGCACCCTGGAATTCTTCGAAAAAACTAAGCATCCTGAAATTCTTTGACAACTAAACTACTAGCTATATGATGTTGGCCATATATATTGTATGCATATAATGTGAAGAAATGAGTGGTAGTACTATACCAACTAAAAGATGAAATGTAAGAAATATAACGAGAAGAAACATAACATAGTTCTGCTGGGGGCTCAGCAGAACACACCCCTCAAATAAAACTAAGCACACCTAAAATTAAACTAAGCAACTAATCCGGTAGACACTGCATTAGAACCACCATGAGCAACGACACTGCCACCTTAGTCGGACTCCTCATCCACTTCCTCGACTTCGTCCTTGTCCCTCTTCCTCTTGGCCGATACTTCTTTGCTTGAACCGCACACTTGCCTCTTGCTCTTCATCCAACCCTTGTAGATATTGAAACAAAGGTAGCCATCCATTGCAGCATAGTGGATGTGGTCTATATCTAGTACATTCCACTCCCATGCATGATGAAACATGAAAGAAGGTTTCTTTAGTGTACCGTACAAAGGATGAACCATGGCTCCTGCCAGGGTCAGCATTGCAAGCTGATGATGGGAGGGCACCAGCCCTTTCTTTTGGAGGTCGGACGGGTCGCCTACAACGAGGCCTATCCGACCCAGGATTTCCTTGTCGTTCCTAAAGTCTATAGTAAAGAATTTGACTCGGCCATCCTTGAGGAAATTCATAAAATCTTGGCACTCAACTTAGGCATGGCATATGTGGTAGACCAAGCATAAGTCGTGCACGCAAACTTGTATCACTGTGGGCTTCTTCTTCTCTTCCTCCGAGGAAGTCCTGGATAAGGGGGTCTCCGGACAACCGGACTATATCCTTTGGTCGGACCGTTGGACCATGAAGATACAAGATTGAAGACTTTGTCCCGTGTCCGGATGGGACTCTACTTGGCGTGGAAGGCAAGCTAGGCAATACAGATATGTATATATCCTCCTTTGTAACCGACCTTGTGTAACCCTAGCCCCCTTCGGTGTCTATATAAACCAGAGGGTTTTAGTCTATAGGACAACATACAATCATACCATAGGCTAGCTTCTAGGGTTTAGCCTCTCCGATCTCGTGGTAGATCAACTCTTGTACTACTCATATTATCAAGAATAATCAAGCAGGACGTAGGGGTTTACCTCCATCAAGAGGGCCCGAACCTGGGTAAAACATCGTGTCCCCTACCTCATGTTACCATCCGCCTTAGACGCACAGTTCGGGACTCCCTACCCGAGATCCGCCGGTTTTGACACCGACATTGGTGCTTTCATTGAGAGTTCCTCTGTGTTGTCGCCATTAGGCTTGATGGCTCCTACGATCATCGATAGCGATGCAGTCCACGATGAGACTTTTCTCCCCAGACAGATCTTTGTGTTCGGCGGCTTCGCACTGCGGGCCAACTCGCTTGGCCATCTGGAGCAGATCGAGAGTTATGCCCCTAGCCACCAGGTCAGGTTTGGAAGGTTAAACTACACGGCCGATATCTGCGGAGACTTGATCTTCGACAGATTCGAGCCCCTGCCTTGTGCGCCACGCGGTCACAATGAGTATGATTTAGCTCTACCATCAGACAGTGTTCAGAAGATCGCACCGGCAACCGCTCTGACCCTCAATTCGGAACCAGTTGCGCCATCCATGGACAGGTGGATAGACCCCGCCACGCAGGCCGCACTCTCATCGGCACTCGAGCCGAGTATCGACCTTACCCTTCACGAGAGCCGTGACGCCGAACTCCCGGACTCCTCCCCGGCCACGGACTCTGAACCACATGCGCTCGTGCCTATCGAATCCAATTGGGCGCCGATCATGGAGTTTACCTCCGTGGATATTTTTCAGCACTCGCCCTTCGGCGACATACCGAACTCATTAAGGTCTCTCTCCTTGTCAGGAGAATCCTGGCCGAACTACGTCCGGCAGGATTGGGATACGGATGACGAAGAAATTCGCCGCACACCCACTGCCCACTTAGTAGCCACTTTCGACGACTTAACCGACATGCTCGACTTCGACTCCGAAGACATCGACGGTATGGACGACGATGCGAGAGACGAAGAGGAACCACTGCCCACAGGGCACTGGATAGCCACCTCATCATATGATATATACATGGTGGACACACCCAAAGAAGGCAATGGCGATGAGACAATGGAGGATGACCCCTCCAAGAAGCAACCCAAACGCCGACGTCAGCGGCGCCGCTCTAAGTCTCGCCAAGGCAAAAGCGGTGGCACCGGCACAGGAGATAATACCACTACGGATAGTTCCGAAGACGACAACAATCCCCTCTAGCAAGATTTAGGGCAGGAGGATGGAGAAGCTAGCCCTCCCGAGAGAGCGGTAGATGGAGAGGCGGAGGATGATAATAACATGCCTCCCTCCGAAGACGAGGCAAGCCTCGACGATGATGAATTCGTCGTGCCTGAGGATCCCGTCGAACAAGAACGCTTCAAGTGCCGGCCATGACAAATAGCCTTAAGAAAAAGCAACAACAGCTTCAAGCTGATCAAGATTTGCTAGCTGACAGATGGACCGAAGTCCTTGCGGCCGAGGAATATAAACTCGAATGCCCCTCCAAGAGTTATCCAAAGCGTAGGTTGCTACCCCGACTAGAGGAGGAAGCACTCAAACCTATATCTCCAGCATATGATGCGGCTAACCATCCACCTCGTGGCCGCGACAGAGAGGCATTTCAGCCAAAAGCTCAGCCCGCACCCCGACGCCACTCAAATAAAAACAACAAGGCACGGGGAAACATGCTAGACCTGCGAGACGTATTGGAAGACAAAGCAAAACATGCAAGATTGATCTACGGATCACGAGGGCGCGCCACTATGTGAGACGATAACCGTCACGCTGGATACAGTAAAAGTAAATCCGGTCGGGCCGAACACAGCGGGCAAGACTCATTTGAGCTGCGTCATGATATACCCCAGTATAGAGGCGCCGCACACCCCCTATGCTTCACAGACGAAGTAATGGATCACCAAATCCCAGAGGGTTTCAAACCCGTAAATATCGAATCATACGACGGCACACCAGATCCTGCGGTATGGATCGAGGATTTCCTCCTACACAACCACATGGCCCGCGGTGATGATCTACACGCCATCAAATACCTCCCACTCAAGCTCAAAGGACCAGCTCAGCATTGGCTCAACAGCTTGCCAGCAGAGTCCATTGGCTGTTGGGAAGATCTGGAAGCCGCATTCCTTGACAACTTCCAGGGCACTTATGTATGACCGCCAGATGCTGATGACTTGAGCCACATAATTCAGCAGCCCGAGGAATCGGCCAGGCAATTCTGGACACGGTTCCTAACAAAGAAAAATCAAATCATCGACTGTCCGGATGCAAAGGCCCTAGCAGCTTTTAAGCACAACATCCACGACGAGTGGATCGCCCGGCACCTTGGCCAGGAAAAGCTGAAATCTATGGCAACCCTCACGACGCTCATATGTATGTTATTGTTTGTTTGCGATAGAGTTTTCACAGAGCGAAGCGTGCTATTATGAGTCACTAGGGTTTTCAAATCGTCAGCAAGGCAAGTAACACTTTGATCATATCCCTTTATTACCCAGTTTTTATGCATTAGTTTAAACCCTCAAACATTGCATTGTTAGGACTTGTTAACATGTGGGTATTGGGAATAGTAGTTGAGGTAGTACCTACTATCCTTTTTATATCAAACCCTGGGAGTTACTTCTATGTTATGCTTATACTGCTATGCTATGCTCGTAGACATGGTTTGGTTTGAGCAATTCATGAAAGTTGTGAGTACTATTATGAATGAAGGGTTTACTTAAGGTGGCTACTTTAACACACATCTGGGTGGATTGTTTGTGGGCACCTGGGGCAATCCAGTACTGTCCAAGGAGATCCCTGGGAATCCGTGTGATCATCCTATGGTCCGCCACCCTGGCTCAAAGGGATCATATTGTTATTCATGCTGGAAACTTTCGTGTGCAGCCACAAGCTATTATGGGATCTGGCATAGTAGAGTATGTTGTGTGACCTCTTTCAGTGGTAAACTAGTAGATGTAGGGGATGTGGGTGGTACAGTTTACCCGTCGAAAGCGCTAATGCTTCCGAAAGACTGTGTCTCGGTCATCCGTTTCTCAAACATCATGTAGTGCGAGAAATCAACGGAGGAGATCGAGTCTTGTGGGGAGAAGTCCGCAAACCTCTGCAGAGTGTACAAACTAATCATGATTAGCCGTGTCCTCGGTTATGGACATCTTGAGTATCTGGTACTTGAATTATTATGTTGATCTCATCACTTTATTTAATTAACTTGTTGGGTTAATGATTACTTTAATTGGGATTGAGATGGGGTTACCATTCTCAATGTTTATCAAATACCATGATAGTTAAATAAAATATATTCCTTTGTTGTAGGGAAAAACTAGCTTTCTGCAAAAATAACCATAGAGTCTCCACCAGCCAAATATGCATATAGTTATAGCTGCTACTTGTTCATTGCTCTACAGTGTTATTTTGCCAGCATATTCCATGTGCTGACCCGTTTTGGGCTGCAATGTATTATGTTGCATACTTTTCAAACGAAGAGTAAGGTACGCTAGGTCATTGTCGTGCACTCAGCTATGTCGTTGGAGTTGATGACCTCGCTTTACCTTCAAAGCCTTTCGCTGCTATCTTATTTAGATGGACTTAAGCCATATTATTGTAATAAGTACTCCCTTTTGAGATATTCGATGTAATAAGTGTGTGATTGCACTCTATAATAAATCCTTCAAGTACTGTGTGTGTCAGCATTACCGATCCAGGGATGACACTTATGCACAGAGATTTGACCGTTTGAGGTCGGATCGCTACAGTTGGCATGCATGATACTAGCTATGATACCCCCTTACTATCAGCCTAGCAAAGAAGGTGTATATTTCATTTGTGCATCGCTTTGTGAGTTTTCATCCGTTTGTTCGAGAAGCGGGGAGAAGTTTCAAACATTTCTTCTGCGAAGTGCGGCCATTGGTGTAGGCCTAGTTGGTATTTTAATTACATGAAATTCAGATGGAGTTCAAACATCATCAAAATGATGTGCGTGCTCTCATGACCCCGTGGAAAAAATTGGTAAAGTTTGGCACAAGTCTTGATGACCGCTCCTTCTAAACCGGAGCATCTCACATGAAGGATCATGGTTTTCTAAAAGGAGACGTGTCAATTCAAACTCCTATGGCCGGTGACTTCATTGTTTGGCCTCATAAAAATTTCCATAGTACGCAATCACCATTATACCACGGGTTTGATTTTCTGGCGCATTTCAGGTATCGTTAGCTATATTTAAGACATTTTTCGAGATTAACTTACATTTTGTGCATAAAAATAAAATTACAACCGGAACTGTATGTGATGTCGAAAGGGATGAGGATCGTTGTTCGATCAGGGAGCATCCAACGGTACAGACGCACGATCCGTGGTGTTTGGGTTCTGGCCAATCCGAAAGCATGACTCAGATCATGGGCGTATGGCGGGGTTTGGTCAGCACACGACTTTCATCAACGAACTGTGTGCTATTCGCAAATCAGATTGCATATTTTTGTTCACACATACTGTACTGAGATCAATTGAGTGTGTTGCCTCTATGATAATAATAATAACAAAAACGGTTCATATTCATTGGCTGAGCTGACAGCATATCAAGGTCAACATATTAACAGTTCTTACATCAACAGAAAACCGGGCATAACTAACAAATTCAGTACACGCGACAGTTCTAAATTGAACGAATTAAGTTGCAGGATAGGCATAAAGACTAGTCTTATGGCTTAATTCCCATGTACATGGGGGAACTGGGATCATTAAGTTGACCCTGAATGAACTTGGGGGTTTTGATTATTTTACGCTGCTCTGTTACACGGGTGCGCGATCCCTTGGCTGGCAACTCATCAAATTCATCGTACTCGTCCTCATCGGCAACATTGTCGACACCCAGTACCCTTCTCTTCCCATGCATCGCTAAATGGCAGTTCTTATGGAAGGGGTCTTCCACAAAGAAAATCTGGGTAGCATCGTTGGCAAGAATGAATGTGTCCACGTGATATGCCATCATTGTCCTGTTAACACAGGTCTTCTTGTACTCATCAATCCTTCCCTGACCAAGATGGATCCATGCGCACCTAAATAATGCCACCTTAACTTTCACATAGTGAAGCTCCCAAATCTCCTTGATGGTTCCATAGTATACCCTTTTATCAGCTTCATTTAGAGTCATGCATTCTATTCGAACAGAGTTGTTCTGATATGAGCTCTTCTGATCACGTTCCTTCGTGTAGAATGTCGGAGTAATTGGCCACGAATACCCCGAAGACGGCAAGACAATAATTCAAGACATAGGTGCTAGCAAAGCCCCTCAGTCCAACTGCCCAGCCTGGCCGACTGCTGGCTGCTGACTGCTCCACCAGGCCGGCTGCTGGCTGTTGACTGCCCGTCCAGGCCGACTGCTCGCTGCTGACTGCTCCACCAGGCGGGCTGCTGGCTGCCGACTGCCCTACCAGGCCGACCGCTGGCTGCCGACTGCTCCAGTCAGCCGGCTGCCCGAAGTCAACTGCAGCCTAACGCGACCCCAACGTGACGGCCGTACCCGGCACTCTTCATGTATCACCCCAGCCATCACGTAAAGTGTCCCTTGTCCCTGGGCACTATTTATGAAGTGACCTAGGGCCACCATGCCTTGCCCATGCCACTACCTAGCTTACTCTCTAGCCATGCCTATATATATGGGCATCCATCCATCCATCCAGGAGGGACACACACTCACACACACACACACTCATTCGGCCAGAGGCCACGGCCACCACGCCACTAGCTAGCTAGCTCATTGCTACTACTCTCAGTCCAATACCGCTCCAAGAGCACTTTGTACTATCCGATGTACATCCTAGATATATACTCAGACATGCAGGAGTAGGGGTATTATCTCTCCGGAGAGCCCCGAACCTGGGTAAACTAGTGCGTGCTACTCGCATACCCGTCCCTGGATATTCCGGCAGCAGTCTTGCCCTCGCACGAAGCCACCTTGTGGCATATGTCGTCTTGCAACCCCCCGTGAGAATACCACGACATTTGGCGCCCACCATGGGGCGGTACTATGCTACCGCACTGCTGCTGATTTCGCAGTCCGGGCGGGACCATCTTCGTCTTCACCGCCGTCGCGTCGCGCCGTCTCTCCGATAACGCTCGGGGGCTCGACTTCGACCCGCCCCAGAGCGGCCGCGCGGGACGGCGCGTCCTCGTCATCAGCCTCGCCGCCTTCGTCATCACCACCGTTGCGACGCCGGCTTCCGTTCGCACGTGCGCCGCGCGCGGTTCTTCACTTTGGTCGGCCTTGTCTGTCCACGCGCCGCTCATGTCTGCTTTCCTTCGCGTCGTGCCTTGCTCCGGCCGACACACACGTTCGCTCATCCATATATTGCCTATGCAAACTAGCTAGCTGCTAAGTCAAACAATAGTCAAACAGTCAAACCATAGTCATACACATCCCAGATAATGCATGTACGCTAGTAAGATATCCCTTGTACAGCACCCAGATAATGGCCATACGCCGACCAGACAGTGACGGCCTCGCCGTTGCTGCTCCCTCTCCAGTGCCTCGCGCGTGACCCTCGCCCATGGCCAGGCTCTGCTTTACCACCGCGCCGAGCTGCACGCTGCTGTTCGGCCCGCCTCCGAGCCATCCCAGCACTCAGCCGCACTCCGGTCTCCTCCACGCGTCGGCTGTACCACGTCCTTGCGCGACTCCACGAATGGCTCCTCACCACCACCAGCGCAGCCGTGCCTCACCTGCCCCGTCCCTGCGTGCCAGCAGCCCGCTGCCGTGTCCGGCTCTGCCATCTGGCCCCATCCGCGCGCGCCGAGTACTCCGCCATCCGGCCTGTCGCCCTCGCGGCCGGCTCATCGTCTCGCTGGCTCACGGTGTCGCGGCCGTCTCGTCATCGCCGTTGTCCGCCCTCGCAGCGGCGGCCGCGTGGAGCACTCCCCTCGTGTGGTCATCTCCGTCCTTACTCGTAGACTCCCGTGCCGGCCTCGCTCCTCCGTGCGCCAGCCCGCGGCCGGGTGCTCTTCGCCGGCTTCCGCGTCCGCCATTGTCTCTGCCTCTCCGCTGTGCCCCGTGCCGGCTGGCCGTGACTTGGCCGGTCCTCCGTGCACAGCAGCCGGCTCCGTGCCCGCTCCTGCTGCCGGCTTCGCGGCAGCCCCGCGCCGGCTCCCCGCCCCGAGCTGGCCGGCCTCTGCGCGCCCTGGCCGGCTTCCGCGACAGCCCCTTCCGGCTCTGGCCCACGCTCCACCTCCTCGACGCACCATCCTCCGGCTCCTTCCCCGTGCCGGCTTCGCTCCGCCTCCTGGGTGCGCCCCGTGCTGACTCGCTACACCCAGCAGGTGCGCCGACGTGCCCCCGCGAGGAAGTAGACAAAGTAGTCACCGGGAGATCCGGCCCGACTGCTCAGCAGTCGTCCCGAATCTCGGGGGCTACACCCAGCGGATGCGCTGACGCGTCCCCGCGAAGAAGAAGACAAAGTAGTCGCCGGGAGAAACTGTCCCGACTGCTCAGCAGTCGTCCCGAATCTCGGGGGCTACACCCAGTGGGTGTGCTGACGCGTCCCCGCGAAGAAGAAGACAAAGTAGTTACCGGGAGATTCGGACCGACTGCTCAGCAGTTGGCCCGGATCTCGGGGGCTACACCTAGCGGGTGCGCTGAAGTGCCCTCGCGAAGATTGCAGACAAGAGAAGAGTTTGGTCCGGCTGTCAGTAGCGGGCAGAAGAGAAAAAAGAAGAAAAAGGGCACTGTAAGACACCTCGCCGCCTGGCCGGTCGAGCCTGACCGGTGATAACCCACAAGTATAGGGGATCTCAACAGCTTTCGAGGGTAGAGTATTCAACCCAAATTTATTGATTTGACACAAGGGGAGCCAAAGAATATTCTCAAGTATTAGTAGTTGAGTTGTCAATTCAACCACATCTGGAAACTTAGTATCTGCAGCAAAGTGTTTAGTAGCAACATAATATGATAGTAGTGGTAACGGCAACAAAAGTAAAGACAACAAAAGTAATGTTTTTGGTATTTTGTAGTGATTGTAACAGTAGCAGCGGAAAAGTAAATAAGCGTAAACCAGTATATGGAAAACTAGTAGGCACCGGACCAGTGATGGATAATTATGCCGGATGCAGTTCATCATGTAACAGTCATAACATAGGGTGACACAGAACTAGCTCCAGTTCGTCAATGTAATGTAGGCATGTATTCCGTATATAGTCATACGTGCTTATGGAAAAGAACTTGCATGACATCTTTTGTCCTACCCTCCCGTGGCAGCGGGGTCCTATTGGAAACTAAGGGATATTAAGGCCTCCTTTTAATAGAGAACCGGAACAAAGCATTAGCACATAGTGAATACATGAACTCCTCAAACTACGGTCATCATCGGTAAGTATCCCGATTATTGTCACTTCGGGGTTAACGGATCATAACACATAATAGGTGACTATAGACTTGCAAGATAGGATCTAGAACTCACATATATTCATGAAAACATAATAGGTTCAGATCTGAAATCATATATTCATGAAAACATAATAGGTTCAGATCTGAAATCATGGCACTCGGGCCCTAGTGACAAGCATTAAGCATATCAAAGTCATAGCAACATCAATCTCAGAACATAGTGGATACTAGGGATCAAACCCTAACAAAACTAACTCGATTACATGATAAATCTCATCCAACCCATCACTGTCCAGCAAGCCTATGATGGAATTACTCACGCACGGCGGTGATCATCATGAAATTGGTGATGGAGGATGGTTGATGATGACGACAACGACGAATCCCCCTCTCCGGAGCCCCGAACGGACTCTGGATCAGCCCTCCCGAGAGGTTTTAGGGCTTGGCGGCGGCTCTGTATCATAAAACGCGATGATTTCTTCTCTCTGATTTTTTTCTCTCTGAAAGAAAATATATAGAGTTGGAGTTGGCGTCAGAGGGTTTCTAGGGGGCCCACGAGGTAGGAGGGCGCGCCCTAGGGGGCTCCCCACACCCTCGTGAGAAGGGTGTGGGCCCCCTGATCTTCATATTTGGCGAGGATTTTTTATTGTTTTTTCTAAGACCTCCCGTGGAGTTTCAGGTCATTTCGAGAATATTTGTTTTCTGCACATAAAACAACATCATGGCAATTCTGCTGAAAACAGCGTCAGTCCGGGTTAGTTCCATTCAAATCATACAAGTTAGAGTCCAAAACAAGGGCAAAAGTGTTTGGAAAAGTAGATACGACGGAGACGTATCAACCGGCGGGGCCCCCTTCAAGAACCCAAAGGCTCGAAGTGTGATGCCCGGATAATCAAGCTACAGTAATCCCCTACTAATGATGACACTTCACCTCTGTCACTGTAGTTAATCTCGGGTTGATTCAAAAACGTTTCAAATTTAAATTATAATTAATGTCAAACGACAAAGTTTTCAAAATATTAAACTAAAATGTTCGGGGTGTGCAGTTCAATGCCTGGATAATTATAATAAAGCAAATACATTTTTATAAAATGCCTAGATAATTTAAAATGATTTAAAACAGAAAAGAAAATAAATAAAAGAAAGAAAAAAAAGAACCCCCCCCCCGTTGGGCCAACCGGCCCAGCTGGCCACCAGGCCGGCCAGGCCGGCCCACCCC
>NC_041392.1:160047372-160054509 GCF_002162155.2 Triticum dicoccoides
GCTCCGGCCATGGCCTCGCCGTGGCCACCGTCCACTGCTCCGGCCGCCTGGCCGGCGCCGTCACCACCGGCGCCCCGCATCACCTTGTTGGGCTGCGCCCGCAGCGCCCACGCCCGTTCGGGCGAGCGCCCGCACCCGCGCCCGTTTAGCCTCTGGGTCAGTGCCGAATGGGGCCCAGCCCCAGAACAAAAAAAAATAATTAAAAATAAAAATAAAAAAATAATAAATAAAAATAAAAATGATTTAATAAATCAATTATTAAGTAATTAGTTAAGTAATTAATTAAGTTAACTAATCCTGATTAAATTAACCTAATCACTAATTAAATTAACTAATCTGTAATTAACCTAAACAGAGAATGACAGGTGGGTCCCACTGGACCCACACGTCGGGTTGATCAAGTCAACTCTGTTGACTGCTGATGTCAGCATGACATCATGCTGATGTCATTAATCTGTTTTCCGCATTAATTAAATAATGAACTAAATTCTAGAAATTAATAAAATCTTTAGAAAATCATATCTTTTAATCCGTAACTCGGATTAAAATATTTTCAACATGAAAGTTGCTCGGAACGACGAGACGAATCCGGATACGCAGTCCGTTCGTCCGCCACACCCCCTAACCTATCAAACTCGCAACTTTCCCCTTCCGGCTCCTCTGCCCGAAAACACGAAACACCGGGGATATTTTCCCGGATGTTTCCCCCCTTAACTGGTACCACCTCATACCACGCTAGGGCACGCCTAGCATCGTTACTTGTCTTGTCATGCATCGATATGCATCTGTTTACATGGTATTCATTGTTTCTTCCCCCTCTTCTCTCCGGTAGACTACAAGACCGACGCTGCTGCTGCCCAGTTCGACTACGGAGTTGACGACCCCTCTCTCTTGCCAGAGCAACCAGGCAAGCCCCCCCCTTGATCACCAGATATCGCCTATTCTACTCTATACTGCTTTCATTAGAGTAGTGTAGCATGTTACTGCTTTCTGTTATACCTATCCTGATGCATAGCCTATCCTTGTTACTACTGTTGTTACCTTTACCTGCAATCCTATATGCTTAGTATAGGATGCTAGTATATTCATCTGTGGCCCTACATTCTTGTCCGTCAGCCGTGCTATACTATCGGGCCGTGATCACTCGGGAGGTGATCACGGGTATATACTATATACTTTATACATGATACATGTGGATACTAAAGTCGGGTCGGCTGGTGGAGCACCCGCGAGTGGATCTTTGTGGCGGAGCGTCAGGGCAGGTTGAGACCGCCTAGGAGAGAGGTGGGCCTGACCCTGTTCGGCGTTCGCGGATACTTAACACGCTTAACGAGATCTTGGTATTTGATCTGAGTTGGTTACGAGCCTATACGCGCTAACCATCTACGCGGGAGTAGTTATGGGTATCCCGGCGTCGTGGTATCAGCCGAAGCACTTCGTGACGTCAGTGACTGAGTGGCGCGCGCCGGATTGGACTGGAACGCCACTAGGCTAGGTCTGCTTCCGGCCGCGTACGCAACGTGCAGGTGTGCTCAGGGCGATGGGCCCAGACCCCTGCGCGGTTAGGTTTAGACCGGCGTGTTGGCCTCTCCGTTGAGCCTAGGTGGGGCTGCGACGTGTTGATCTCCCGCGGTCGGGCATGACCCAGGAAAGTGTGTCCGGCCAAATGGGATCAAGCGTGCTGGGTAAGCTGGTGCACCCCTGCAGGGAAGTTAATCTATTCGAATAGCCGTGATCTTCGGTAACAGGACGACTTGGAGTTGTACCTTGACCTTATGACAACTAGAACCGGATACTTAATAAAACACACACTTCCAAGTTCCACAGACAACCCGGTGATCGCTTTTCCACAGGGCGACGAGGGGAGGATCACCGGGTAGGGTTATGCTATGCGATTCTACTGGAGATGCTACTTGGAGATGCTATTTGGAGATGCTACTTGGAGATGCTACTTGGAGGACTTCAATCTACTCTCTTCTACATGCTGCAAGACGGAGGCTGCCAGAAGCGTAGTCTTCGATAGGACTAGCTATCCCCCCTCTTATTCTGGCATTCTATAGTTCAGTCCACTGATATGGCCTCCTTACACATATACCCATGCATATGTAGTGTAGTTCCTTGCTTGCGAGTACTTTGGATGAGTACTCACGGTTGCTTTTCTCCCTCTTTTCCCCTTTTCCCTTCTGCCTGGTTGTCGCAACCAGATGCTGGAGCCCTGGAGCCAGACGCCACCGTCGACGACGACCCCTACTACCCCGGAGGTGCCTACTACTACGTGCAGCCCGCTGACGACGACCAAGAGTAGTTTAGGAGGATCCCAGGCAGGAGGCCTGTGCCTCTTTCGATCTGTATCCCAGTTTGTGCTAGCCTTTCTAAGGCAAACTTGTTTAACTTATGTCTGTACTCAGATATTGTTGCTTCCGCTGACTCGTCTATGATCGAGCACTTGTATTCGAGCCCTCGAGGCCCCTGGCTTGTATTATGATGCTTGTATGACTTATTTATGTTTTAGAGTTGTGTTGTGATATCTTCCCGTGAGTCCCTGATCTTGATCGTACACATTTGCGTGCATGATTAGTGTACGATTGAATCGGGGGCGTCACAAGTTGGTATCAGAGCCAACTGCCTATAGGAATCCCCCTTCCACACTCCTTGGCCGAAGTCGAGTCTAGACGTTGCAAAAACTTCTACTAACATGGCTGTGTGTCTTACGGGCACACGTCGCCATTGGGTGGTAGTAGGATCTTTTACTCCTCGACCTTTACTCTGGGACTCTGATCTCTCCTCTATTCAGATTAAATGAAGTTTACTAAATCTAACAATAGGATCTCGTTATCACTTTCACCCGGAGAGCCCCTTGTTACTGATGATCGTCTGCTGCACCAGAATACCCTGAAGATACTCTCCGTTGTTAACCCGAGAACTTGTGTTCATCGCGTTTGCAATTCCCCTTCCACCGCAAACCCTTATGGATAACTACTTGCAGTTGTTATTCTTACATTCATCCCCAGTTGGTCTTGTTATTACATGATAACCTGAAAAACTCGATGTTGTTTCGATAATCCTTTGAGCTTACTGCCTTGCTGTTCTTTGTCACCTGAATACCCCTACGGTTAATTATTGCACTTATCGAGTATCCGCTCATCCCCAGTTGTTCATGAGTTTCACAAAAGTCTTCAAAATACTATTCGATCTTCCGAAAATCCTATGGAGCCTTTGGCTCTTGAAATTCTTGCTTGCTCGCATTATGGTTAATCCCATAAGTCTCGTAGTCTTATTGACATTCCTTGTCATTACCATTTTAGGTCTATTGACTCAATATGTTTGCGCATACGCGCAATCATCACTGATCCTTATAAATTACCTTTCCGGCTGAGCTGCCATTCTTTTAACTGGAATTGGTTCTCGACCAGTCCAATTGTCGTTGATTGTATCCCTAATTCTATTCAGCCTATCCATTCTTGATCAGAGCATTTGCTCCTGATCCCTTGATTTGAAAATCATAATTACTTTGCTAATTAAGCGTTGAACTATTCAGCTGTTCTATAAACCGAGGCATTTGCAATCTTTCTTCCTCTGATTGGGTATCGATACTCATATCAGCCCCATTTTGGATCGCCATATCCACTGATGGATTATTATCCGACAGTGTCCTTCACATTTGATCACTTTGTGAGTTCTTCCCCTGATACCTAATGCCTTTGTTAAGTTGTATCCTCCGCTTGGCCAACCATACTCTGCTTTCGGGCTTGTGTTATTTACTCTTGAAACTAGTGGTATATGTTTCTAAGAGGCCACTAAGGGTTGAACATATGCTTTCTCTAGACCGTGTGAACCCGAAAGTTTTCACGAGTCATACTCTTCTGGTGCTTTGCCAGATAAAATTTCAACACTGCAACTTAATCGAACGCGAGAAGTGGATGAAAGGTTATGCATTGGAGAAGTGGGAGTCGACCTTGAACTTTGTGTTCATGCCCATGGACCCGATGTACATCTTCTCATCAAAGCTTCTTTTAAAATTAATTATTCCCTTGATATAAGTTCATCTTATATCTGGGGTATGGCCTTTTACAATCGTGGTTCCGACCATGTTCTCCTTTAAATACCATTTTCGATGCAAGTGTAAGCACTTGTCTTCTGTGGATCAATACCCCGGTACAACCTCTACTTTGATCTGTCGTCGAGTATTACCCCATGGTATCTCGAGATTATCTTGGAACTGCATAACTTCCTATGAGTTCTTCATCAAGTACTACATACTCACTGATTACAATTTTTCATGGGCTCTGAGTTATTAAACACTCAAAGACACCGATAACTGAACCGAGTCCGCATTACGGTTCAACAACTCTTACTAATATTCTTTACTTACGAGTTTGTACCCGATCATGTCATTCCTAGCCTGATCGGCCATATCATTACCATGCTAAATTTTAACTGTGCTACCTGGTCCTTAATCCCGGAGCACAATTTTGACAATGAGCTAAGCTTATGTCGATCTTCCTCGTCATATCAGTTCGCCTTGAACAACAATCTTGATTTCAAGTTTGTGTCGTACCTATGGTTCCAATAACCTCTTGCTTCATCATTCTTTTGACTTGGTGTGATCGCGGATCGATTACATCTTCGTGGAATCTCTCGACAAATGTGTCATGATCACCGTCTACATTCTGATGCTCTTCCAGGAATTCAATTGAATTCATGATGGGTAATACCATCCTTGCCCCTCGATGATTCCTGTTCTCATCGACCACTTTATTGCCTTCCGTTCAACACAACTTCTTCGTGTTTTGTGTAAACCTTGAGATCCCTGCTACCCAGCAGTTGATCTTCCTTACCTCGGAAGTATTACCATCTCTTTTTGTCAAGAATGTGGTGAGAATTTCACCACCTCTTAAGAATTCTTGATAACATAATACTGCTTTCCATCTTCGTACATTCCTTGGTCCCCGTAATGTTTTCAACCGGAATACCGACAATTGAGCTATGACGTGTGAATTCAAAACTTCTAGCAACCCTATTGCTTTGAAGTGAATGGGCGATAGTTCATTCTAAGTCTTTCGATAATTAAATCACCATTCTAACATTGGCCGTGCAACCCAACCCATATTTCGGGTGCACCGTTCAACCAATGTTTAATTATGTATGTTTTCCTTGAGCATATCCCATTATATCATTTGATCTAACAAATGTCATCTTCTTGTTCACATTATCGTGGAAATCCATCCGTTTGGAATTCTCGATGAATTGTTGTTGAGCCCATCAGCCACCTTCTCATCCCCTCCTTGGTTTAATGATGAACTATTGCTTCAGAAACCCGCTCCCATAGTTCATTCCTCGAGAATCTTGCAATGTCATTTCGTCGGTATGTGTTGCACCTTTTCCTCTCGGACCCCCTGAGTTTGAGGTATCATGACACCAATTGGATATGAATCTCGGTCAGATAAGATGGTTGGGACAACTTTTCGAGAGTTATGATGTTGATCCTTTGGTGACCCGGTAACCTGATGTCATGCCTAGCACCACCCCCCCTGGCTGGAGGACCTATCATTATGGTTTATTTGCAAGGATAACCATTCTTCTTGGAGGAAATTGTAAGACCTATGTTATAAACTGTTCTTGATGGATCCACTGAGTATCTAAAAACCGGCCTTTGCTTGAAGACCATGTCAATGCTATCTCGAAGCATGTCTGTGATACTCTGATTTTCAACAAGAACATTTGAAGCCCAATGCCAAATGTTTCTTGCTCAATTATCCAAAAACCGTTGTATGGGTAATGTCATGAAATTTCTCTCCCCTACCTAAGGAGTTTTCTACATAATATCCTGTCATGGATATCTTGCTCTGCTTGTCCTTGGGAAGGATATACCCCTGATATACATGTTTAAGCACATTCTCCTTCCCGTTGTTTTGTTCAAACTTTCTTGTAAACTACTTAACCGAGCAGTGGTAATCCCCTGCTTAGGTAAACACCTCAGTGTACCTTCCTGTCTGGTGTAACCCTATTTCTACTGTTGATGACTTCCGGTAACCGCCGATGGACGAGAACTTTGCCTATTGGTCCGCCTCGTTCAACGAGCAGGAAGGTGGTTCTCTTCGTGCCTCGCCCTTGGTACCAACGTTGTTACCGACATAACTGACATGGTACTCTCTGACATGCCTTGCTATCATGACCGTGAAAGATGTCACTGCTCCTATTAAAAAAAAATTAATAATAATAAACCACATGGTGGGCCCATAACCCACAGTTCCACAGGATCGAAACCTGACTGTCCTGTACACCCCCTATTCCCAATGTTATTCCTCGCGCGTGGACTCGTATGTAATTCACGGGCCACTGTCCTAGTGATCTATTCTGGTATCAGACGCAATACTTACTCTCGCTACTCTGAACCCCTTTCTCACTCTGGTTCAGGCTTCGAGCAACTATCTATCCGCTTGGAGCCTCTTATGGTACCTTCATACCTTACTCTCGAGGTATTTCATATGTTCAACTCGTGAGATAATCTTATACTAATTCATGGGTTAACCCCAAATTGTTTCCCTCAAAAGCATTATATCGTAGTGAGCTGCCCCTTATCCTTTAGTAAGTACGATGGAGTTCCCGAAGAAATGATGACAAGTTTATCATGATGCATCGGAATAAAGAATTGAAGACATCAACGAAAGGGATTAACTTCTTTGAGAAGATCCATTAGAATATCGTAACCTAGTCTTTCCCCTTACTCCCCTCTTAAATCTCGGGACGAGATTTCTTGTAGTGGAGGAGAATTGTGAAGCCCGGATAATCAAGCTACAGTAATCCCCTACTAATGATGACACTTCACCTCTGTCACTGTAGTTAATCTCGGGTTGATTCAAAAACGTTTCAAATTTAAATTCTAATTAATGTCAAACGACAAAGTTTTCAAAATATTAAACTAAAATGTTCGGGGTGTGCAGTTCAATGCCTGGATAATTATAATAAAGCAAATACATTTTTATAAAATGCCTAGATAATTTAAAATGATTTAAAATAGAAAAGAAAAAAAATAAAAGAAAAAAAAGAAACCCCCCCACCCGTTGGGCCAACCGGCCAAGCTGGCCACCAGGCCGGCCAGGCCGGCCCACCCCGCACCCCCCATAAGCCACCCCC
>NC_041392.1:160055454-160056512 GCF_002162155.2 Triticum dicoccoides
CCGGCGACGCCGGCCCCCTGAACCCCATCCCCTCGCCTCCGACCCCCTGCGCCCCCGCATCCTCGGCGCACGGCCGATGGCGCCGGCCCCCAGCGCTCCTCCGCGCGGCCGCCTCTCCACAAGCCACGGCCGGCGCGCCCCGCTCCGGCCATGGCCTCGCCGTGGCCACCGTCCACTGCTCCGGCCGCCTGGCCGGCGCCGTCGCCATCGGCGCCCCGCATCGCCTTGTTGGGCTGCGCCCGCAGCGCCCACGCCCGTTCGGGCGAGCGCCCGCACCCGCGCCCGTTTAGCCTCTGGGTCACTGCCGAATGGGGCCCAGCCCCAGAACAAAAAAAAAGAATTAAAAATAAAAAAAATAAAAAAATAAAAATAAAAATGATTTAATAAATCAATTATTAAGTAATTAGTTAAGTAATTAATTAAGTTAACTAATCCTGATTAAATTAACCTAATCACTAATTAAATTAACTAATATGTAATTAACCTAAACAGAGAATGACAGGTGGGTCCCACTGGACCCACACGTCGGGTTGACCAAGTCAACTCTGTTGACTGCTGATGTCAGCATGACATCATGCTGATGTCATTAATCTGTTTTCCGCATTAATTAAATAATTAACTAAATTCTAGAAATTAATAAAATCTTTAGAAAATCATATCTTTTAATCCGTAACTCAGATTAAAATATTTTCAACATGAAAGTTGCTCAGAACGACAGGACGAATCCGGATACGCAGTCCGTTCGTCCGCCACACCCACCTAACCTATCGAACTCACAACTTTCCCCTTACGGCTCCTCTGCCCGAAAACACGAAACACCGGGGATATTTTCCCGGATGTTTCCCCCCTTAACTGGTACCACCTCATACCACGCTAGGGCACGCCTAGCATCGTTACTTGTCTTGTCATGCATCGATATGCATCTGTTTACATGGTATTCATTGTTTCTTCCCCCTCTTCTCTCCGGTAGACTACGAGACCGACACTGCTGCTGCCCAGTTCGACTACGGAGTTGACGACCCCCTCTCTCTTGCCAGAGCAACCAGGCAAGCCCCCCC
>NC_041392.1:160056692-160059817 GCF_002162155.2 Triticum dicoccoides
CCTATTCTACTCTATACTGCTTGCATTAGAGTAGTGTAGCATGTTACTGCTTTCTGTTACACCTATCCTGATGCATAGCCTGTCCTTGTTACTACTGTTGTTACCTTTACCTGCAATCCTATATGCTTAGTATAGGATGCTAGTATATTCATCTGTGGCCCTACATTCTTGTCCGTCAGCCGTGCTATACTATCGGGCCGTGATCACTCGGGAGGTGATCACGGGTATATACTATATACTTTATACATGATACATGTGGAGACTAAAGTCGGGTCGGCTGGTGGAGCACCCGCGAGTGGATCTTTGTGGCGGAGCGTCAGGTCAGGTTGAGACCGCCTAGGAGAGAGGTGGGACTGACCCTGTTCGGCGTTCGTGGATACTTAACACGCTTAACGAGATCTTGGTATTTGATCTGAGTTGGTTACGAGCCTATACGCACTAACCATCTACGCGGGAGTAGTTATGGGTATCCCGGCGTCGTGGTATCAGCCGAAGCACTTCGTGACGTCAGCGACTGAGTGGCGTGCGCCGGATTGGACTGGAACGCCACTAGGCTAGGTCTGCTTCCGACCGCGTACGCAACGTGCAGGTGTGCTCAGGGCGATGGGCCCAGACCCTTGCGCGCTTAGGTTTAGACCGGCGTGCTGGCCTCTCCGTTGAGCCTAGGTGGGGCTGCGACGTGTTGATCTCCCGCGGCCGGGCATGACCCAGGAAAGTGTGTCCGGCCAAATGGGATCAAGCGTGCTGGGTAAGTTGGTGCACCCCTGCAGGGAAGTTAATCTATTCGAATAGCCGTGATCTTCGGTAACAGGACGACTTGGAGTTGTACCTTGACCTTATGACAACTAGAACCGGATACTTAATAAAACACACCCTTCCAAGTTCCACAGACAACCCGGTGATCGCTTTTCCACAGGGCGACGAGGGGAGGATCGCCGGGTAGGGTTATGCTATGCGATGCTACTAGAGATGCTACTTGGAGATGCTATTTGGAGATGCTACTTGGAGGACTTCAATCTACTCTCTTCTACATGCTGCAAGACGGAGGCTGCCAGAAGCGTAGTCTTCGATAGGACTAGCTATCCCCCCTCTTATTCTGGCATTCTGCAGTTCAGTCCACTGATATGGCCTCCTTACACATATACCCATGCATATGTAGTGTAGTTCCTTGCTTGCGAGTACTTTGGATGAGTACTCACGGTTTCTTTTCTCCCTCTTTTCCCCTTTTCCCTTCTACCTGGTTGTCGCAACCAGATGCTGGAGCCCTGGAGCCAGACACCAGCGTCAACGACGACCCCTACTACCCCGGAGGTGCCTACTACTACGTGCAGCCCGCTGACGACGACCAGGAGTAGTTTAGGAGGATCCCAGGCAGGAGGCATGCGCCTCTTTCGATCTGTATCCCAGTTTGTGCTAGCCTTCTTAAGGAAAACTTGTTTAACTTATGTCTGTACTCAGATATTGTTGCTTCCGCTGACTCGTCTATGATCGAGCACTTTTATTCGAGCCCTCGAGGCCCCTGGCTTGTATTATGATGCTTGTATGACTTATTTATGTTTTAGAGTTGTGTTGTGATATCTTCCCGTGAGTCCCTGATCTTGATCGTACACATTTGCGTGCATGATTAGTGTACGATTGAATCAGGGGCGTCACACGAAGGCTGCACCTAGTAGGTGCGCCGGTGCACTCCGCGAGCGTCGAGCCGCTCCGGCTGTCTTCAGCAAACTCCGCCTCGGCTACGCGAAAACCAAATGTGAGCTCCTCACTCGCATATTTTTTGCACCACGCAAGCACGGATAACCCATCACGAAGCTCGGGGGCTGTCTCCGCATTTTATTACAGTAGCATCACTTTTCGCCCCGGCGCCAGTCAGAGTTGGCCCGGGGGCTGGCCGCTTGGCCTGAGACGTTAGTTCCCGTAGATGGCTTAGTACCGTGCGCGGTACCAAAGGCCCACTCTTAGTCACAGACCGCAGAGCGGCTGTCCGACCAGCAAGTGTGAATGCTGGAGGCCACCCACGTGAAAAACGTCCGGGAAGAAAAATGGATCGGGCGATCAGGCCGTTTCCTTTACAAGTATCTACTCGGTTGAATCTGCTCCCAGACTCTGAGTACTGTACACTCCACTTCGCGGCCCACTCTCAGCCACAGACCGCAGAGCGGTTATCCGGCAAGCAAGAGCACAACCAAAAAGCGGAGGGAACACGAAAAATATTAAAGGGGCTCGGACGAAACCGAGTCGGCCCCCTCCGCATAAAACTTGCAATGCTCAAAGCAAACATTTGATATATCTGCGTGGACTAACTTCGTCTTTTTCATGATCATTTCCATGAACACTCGCCAAAAAAACCTCCACCCAACTTTGTCAAGTTGCCCGGAGGCTTGGGGGCTACTGTTGGAGTAATTGGCCACGAATACCCCGAAGACGGCAAGACAATAATTCAAGACATCGGGGATAGCAAAGCCCCTCAGTCCAACTCCCCGGCCAGGCTGACTGCTGTCTGCTGACTGCTCCACCAGGCTGGCTGCTAGCTGCCGACTGCCCGGCCAGGCCGACTGCTTGCTGCTGACTGCCCCACCAGGCCGACTGTTGGCTGCCGACTGCTCCAGTCAGCCGGCTGTCCGAAGTCAACAGCAGCCTGACGCGACCCCGACGTGACGGCCATACCCGACACTGTTCGCGTATCACCCCGGCCATCATGTACAGTGTCGCTTGTCCCTGGGCACTATTTATGAAGTGACCTAGGGGACAAGTGTGACACCCACCATGCCTTGCCCATGCCACTACCTAGCTTACTCTCTAGCCATGCCTATATATATGGGCATCCGTCCATCCATCCAGGAGGGACACACACTCTCACGCACACACTCATTCGGCCAGAGGCCACGGCCACCACGCCACTAGCTAGCTAGCTCATTGCTACTACTCTCAATCCAATACCGCTCCAGGAGAACTTTGTACTACCCAATGTACATCCCAGATATATACTCAGACATGCAGGAGTAGGGGTATTATCTCTCCGGAGAGCCCCGAACCTGGGTAAACTAGCGCGTGCTACTCGCATACCCGTCCCTGGATATTCCGGCAGCAGTCTTGCCCTCACACGAAGCCACCTTGTGGCATAT
>NC_041392.1:160060017-160095247 GCF_002162155.2 Triticum dicoccoides
GAACGTGGATCCATTGATGTCATATGCTTGGTACGTCAACACCATAGATGATGGCTTTTGTGCCAACGACGTAGCAATGTCATCGATGGATCCTTGTGCCAAACAATTCTTCAGCCATTCAGCGTAGTTCTTAGTGTGCTCCTTCATCTCCACATCTGATGAAGGCACCATTGGTAAGAAGCTTTGGCGTATCTTTGCCAAGTGTTCTTCCGCATAAGCGATGAGAACTGAGATGTTAAGCAGTACCGTCAAATGGGGTTTCTCTGCCAATTCTTCGGGTGCAGCCATTTGCGTGCCAGCAAGGACCAGCTTAGCTTTCAGCCTTCCCTCGTGGTGAGAGAGGGGCAAACCTATAGGTCTTTGTTTCATGTATTCGGTGCAAAACTCAACCACCTCCTCTGCGGTATAACCTTGTAGGATGCTTGCCTCCGGATGCTTTCGGTTCCGACAAAAGCGCTTCAGTATTCTCATGAATCGCTCGAAGGGATACATGTTGTGAAGAAACATAGGACCACAATACTTTATTTCGTCGACAAGGTGCACAGTGAGATGGACCATGACATCAAAGAATGATGGTGGGAAAATCATCTCTATGTTGGACAATATTCTTGCAATATCATCTTGCATATGATCCAACTCCTTAGGATTTACAACTTTCTGCCATAGTTGGTTGAAGAAATCACAGAGGTCAATGAGTGTGTTTTTTATATCTTTGTCCATTACATTCTTGATGGCCACCGGGAGGATTTGTGTCAGCATTACGTGGCAATCATGTGACTTCATGTGTCCCAACTTTATTTCACCTGAGCTCACATCCACGAGACTTCGGATGTTTGTGCAGTAGGAAGAGGGTGTCTAAACTGACAACAAATAGGTGAAGAACCGTGTTGCTTCTTTTGTACTAAAATTGTAACTCTGGCGAGCTTTGATGAATTTGTCATTATCTTCTGCTTCACTCTTGCGTTTTGATTGATCAGCAAGCATATCGAGCCATGAACCGTCACCATCCTTTCTTTTACCTTTAATCTTGAGCAGAGTACCAAGGATGCTTTCACATATGTTCTTATCTACGTGCATGACATCGATGCAGTGACGTACATGTAGAATCTCCCAGTAAGGTAATTTCCAGAACACCGATTTCTTCTTAAACACTTGACCCTTGGGTGTGTGTTTCACCGTCAAAGGGTGGTTCTTGCCAAGCACAACATTAATTTTTTAGTCATGTTGTGGACCACCTCCCCATAATAGGGTCTTGGGCCCGCACCTTCCTCTACGTACCATCAAATTCAGCTTTCATCTTTCGGTATGCGTGATTTTTTCATAAAAACCTACGATAAAGCAAATACACTATTTTGCGCGAGTTGGGAAGTCTTCTACTAGCTGTCCTATCCATGCATGTGAAACACCCTACATCCCCCTTTATTTTTTGCCCCGATGTGTTGCTTAATGTTGGCATATTTTGAATGGTGTGCACCAGCATCGCACGTAGATCAAAAATCTCCTTTCTGTAAGCGTCATAACATTTTACAGCAGGCGCGTCTATCCACACTGTCAGGAGTTCTTCTAGCAGTAGCTGAAAGTAAATGTCGATGTCATTTCCAGGTTGCTTCGGGTCTAGGATAATCATTGACATCATAATGTATTTTTTCTTCATACACAACCAAGGAGCTAGGTTATCTATGCACCAAGCACTGGTCATGTGTTGTGATTGGTCCTAATATCGCCAAAAGGATTCAACCCGTTAGTACACTCCCTGAGCCTTATACTTCTAGGATCCTTGGAAAAAATTTCAAACTTTTTGTCGATTAATTCCCATGGAGCCCCATCTTTCAGGTGCCTCAAAAACCTATCTGCAATTCGCTCATCATGATGCCACCACGACCGCTTTGCCTCTCTAGGGTTTGCAAACAAACGCCTCAACCTTGGAATTAAAGGCAAGTACCAAACAACCTTGAATGGGACTCCTGTCTTGATCTCATTGTCCAACTCGTACTTGTCCTTTGGTGTCCTGCACTTGTATCATGCATGCTTGCATGTGGGACATGCACGCAAATCTTTGTACTCACCACGGTACAATATACAATCATTCACACAAGCGTGTATGTTCTGTACTTCAAGTTCCAATTGGCAAACAATTTTCTTCCCTTCATTCGTACTTCTGGGGAGCACATTATCTTCTGGAATAATTTCTTTGAAGAGACCTAACATCTCTGTGAAGCCCTTGTTTGATAGACCATTTGCTATTTTAAATCCGAGAAGCGCCAGGGTGGCACTCAATATGGAATATTTCTTTTTGCAACCTGGATACAATTCTTTCTTGGAGTCCGCATCAATGGTTGGCAGATCCTTGTACCCAACCATATCCTTTTTTGGGCCCTCGAAATCTGCAATCATCACAGCAAAATCTGGCATATCAATAACATCGTCATCTGCGTTGACGTCTTGGTTTTCCAGTGGGCGTTTCAGCTTCCCCGTGTTCCATTGGTAGATTGACGCATCTGCCCTAATGTTAGATTCAACATCCATGTGGCACTGATCGGGGTTTGGCATCTCGCTGCCCTGGGTATCTTCATCCATGACCTCCTCTTCACCGTGTCTGGTCCAACGTGTATATCCATCCATGAATCCCCTAGAGACTAAGTGCATCTGACATCTGCAACTTCATGTGACTCTGTATTGGCACAATCAGTACATGGAGACAGGATGTAATCCACATCACCAATTCTCCTCTTTGTACTTTCAGCCATATTCATGAACTCTGTCACGCCACTGATAAAATCCGCGGTTTTCCGGTTCTTCATCCATATAGATCGTTCCATCTGCAGCACACGAATGGTAACTAAAAACAAAACAACAACATTAATACACGGATTAATTGCTGCCCAAAGATGCGTGCATAAGTCACAAGGTTTTATTTTAATAATTACTGAGGGTGCTCCATGTTGTTATCCAGACGTGCAATAACAAAACTTAATGGCCAGTCTATTTACACACAGAGTACTAGTACAACACTACCCTTAGGAATTGAATACCTTAATTAAGCCACTCACGAAAAGAATACCTTAATTAATTAGCCGCACGACAACCTCCACCCAGCAGACAGGCAAGCGCGATGCGGCGGCACATCGAGACAGTAGGGTCGAGGAGCAAAGCTTAGTGTGGCTGCCGCCTGAAGTTCAACCTCCACTATCCCGCCATCGACTGCCATGGATGTGCTCGAATCACGCCGCCGCTGACCTCGATGGTTGAGCTCCTCCTATGTCCCGCCATAAACCGAGGATTGACCTCCGATGACGCCGTCACCGCGCACCTACCGAGGATTGACCTCTTCTCCGGTAGCCACTGCCTAGGCTGCCGCTGATACATCTCCAACGTATCTATAATTTTTGATTGCTCCATGCTATATTATCTACTGTTTTGGGCAATATTAGGCTTTATTATCCACTTTTATATTACTTTTGGGACTAACCTATTAACTGGAGGCCCAGCCCAGATTTGTTATTTTATGCCTATTTCAGTGTTTCGAAGAAAAGGAATATCAGACGGAGTCGAAACGGAATGAAATCAACTGGAGAAGTTATTTTTGGAAGGAAACACACTTGATGGACTTGGACCCCACATCAGGGGAGACACGAGGTGCTCACGAGGGCGGGGGGTGCCCCCCCTAGGGCGCGCCCCCTGCCTCGTGGAGCCCCCGTGGCTCCTCCGATGTCCTCCTTGCACCCATATATATCCATGTACCCTAAAACTTCCAGAAGGCAACATAGATCGGGAGTTCCGCCGCCAGAAGCCTCCGTAGCCACCAAAAACAAATCTAGACCCGTTCCGGCACCCTGCTGGAGGGGGCAATCCTTCCCCGGTGGCCATCTTCATCATCCCGGGGCTCTCCATGACGAGGTGGGAGTAGTTCTCCCTCGGGGCTGAGGGTATGTACCAGTAGCTATGTGTTTGATCTCTCTCTCTCTCTCTCTCGTGTTCTTGAGATGATACGATCTTGATGCATCGCGAGCTTTGCTATTATAGTTGGATCTTATGTTTCTCCTCCCCCTCTTCTCTCTTGTAATGAATCGTGTTTCCCCTTCGAAGTAATCTTATCGGATTGAGTCTTTAAAGATTTGAGAACACTTGATGTATGTCTTGCGTGGGATACCCGTGGTGACAATGGGGTATTCTATTGATTCACTTGATGTATGTTTTGGTGATCAACTTGCGGGTTCCGCCCATGAACCTATGCATAGGGGTTGGCACATGTTTTCATCGTGATTCTCCAGTAGAACTTTGGGGCACTCTTTGAGGCCCTTTGTGTTGGTTGAATAGATGAATCTGAGATTGTGTGATGCATATCGTATAATCATACCCACGGATACTTGAGGTGACATTGGAGTATCTATGTGACATTAGGGTTTTGGTTGATTTGTGTCTTAAGGTGTTATTCTAGTACGAACTCTAGGGCTGTTTGTGACACCTATAGGAATAGCCCAACAGATCGATTGGAAAGAATAACTTTGAGGTGGTTTCGTACCCTACCATAATCTCTTCCTTTGTTCTCCGCTATTAGTGACTTTGGAGTGACTCTTTGTTGCATGTTGAGGGATAGTTTTATGAACCAATTATGTTAGTATTGTTGAGAGGACTTACACTAGTGAAAGTATGAACCCTAGGCCTTGTTTACTATCATTGCAATACCATTTATGCTCACTTTTATCATTGGTTACCTTGCTGTTTTTATAATTTCAGATTACAAATACCTTTATCTAATATCCGTATTGCACTTGTATCACCATCTCTTCACCGAACTAGTGCACCTATACAATTTACCATTGTATTGGGTGTGTTGGGGACACAAGAGACTCTTTGTTATTTGGTTGCAGGGTTGCTTGAGAGAGGCCATCTTCATCCTACGCCTCCTACGGATTGATAAACCTTAGGTCATCTGATGAGACCGTTGATACACTACTCGTGAGTTCTATACAAAATGTCAGAGATGTATCGAACCAGATCACGTCAAGGATCCAACCCTGTCTCAAGCTTAACCCAGACATGAGGGCAATAGCAAGGAAAAATGGCAGAGGGTTGCTAGGTTCTGCGCCATCATCAGCTTCTAATATTGTATGTTCAGATTACTGGGGAGCTAGAAGCAAGGAAGGTGCGTCCGCTTCTAAACCAAAACCAGATGAGGTCAATCCCAATTTTAGAACACCTCCGCAATATATCTTTGTTGGATCCCTCCTCGTTGAATTATGAATAAAGAGTCCCTTTTGATAATAAAGTGTCCAAGCTCAGGAGATGAAGATCGATCCGAGAAGCATCAGGACGCCGCACTAGTTGGTATTTGTAGTTGAGTTTTGGCTTCTAGCGATCAACGTTGCCGGATATTTAATTAGTATAAACGCCTTGATTAGTTTGAATACGTAGAAGAGATAGAGTCCGTATCTGTTTGTTAGCTGGAGTCGGTTTGGTCAGGTCTACGTCGCCTATAAAAGGGCTGGCTACGGCCGATGTTCCGGAGTTAGTTTATTTTGCCGAAGTTTAGTTGAATAAGAAAATACCAGAAAACGCCTACATCGGGAGGCACCAAGATGAGTTTCTGCGAATCCTAGGGATTCGATGCTGCTGTACATGCGCCTGATCTTGTATTAGTTCTGGTGCAAGTATTTTTCTTTGGCTTCTTACATCTCGTTTGATCCGAAGATTCTCCTTCTACGTTTGTTTGTTTTTCTGCTACTGTTGCTGTTGTCGTTCATAATTGTCTTGCAAATACCGTGAAAGATCGGGTCATCTACACGCGCGAATTAGCATCTTGCTAGTTCGTGCTACATCAAGTGGTATTCAGAGCTAAGGTTGTTCACGGTATTGTGTTGATCAAGATGTCGACCTCGGTCAACAAGGAAGACGAGGTTGCCGCTGATTCTCAGGAAATTGTACGTCCAGTGTACGCGGATGATATTCCTCAAAATATCCGGGATGGTTTTGACCACACATGCAACTACATCAAGCAATGTCATGATGCGCTCGGCAAAAGGATAGATGTCCTAATCACTCGGTTCGATGGTTTGGCAGACATCATCAATATGCCGGCAACGAATTCTGCACCACCACAGACTGCTCCGGCTGCTCCACTGCGTTATGCACCACCGGCTCACGACGGACATGCCGGCGTGCATGATCGCCGTTTGGCGGCACCTCATGTTGGAGATGATGGTCTTGATGACGACGTTGACCAGGCAGCGGGGTATGCTCCACGACCACGACACTATGAGCCTCGTCCTGAAACATCCGTTCGTGGTGGAGTGCATGACCGAGTTGGTCAAGCTGTGCGTGTGCCTTTGGACGATGGAATTGGGCGCATAAAAATTTCAATACCTTCGTTCTCCGGCAAGTGCGAACCAGAAGGCTATTTGGAATGGGAGATGCGTGTTGATCAAATTTTTGATGCCCATCATTATAGCGAGGAGAAGAAAGTTCAACTTGCTGGAATTGAGTTCACCGGTTACGCGCTAATTTGGTGGAATCAAATTTGTCGTTCAAGACATCGCCCGACGACTTGGCGAGGTATGAAAGAATTCATGAGGCGACGTTTTGTTCCTGAGCACTATAAGAGAGATATGTACAACAAGTTGCAGCGGCTCTCTCAAGGTAATATGAGTGTTGATGAATATTACAAGGAGATGGAATTGCTTATGATACGTATAGGGACAACGGAGGATCCGGAGGCCACCATGGCACGTTTCTTTAACGGGCTAAATATCGAGGTGCAGGATCGTGTTGAGATGGTGGTCTACTACAACATACAAGATCTTGTGCACCAAGCTGTGCGTGCGGAACAACAGATTAAGCGGCGCCAAGTCAACACAGTTCCCGGTAGCACTTTGAACACATGGCGACGCTCACAGTATAAGAGTGAGGATGTCGGTCCTAGCTCCAGGGCGATATCATCAAATCGCTCTCATGGTTCCGTGCAGAAGGATGCTTCAAAATTAGGACTGTCGATGGTTGATTCTAGTGCATAGTCGACCGGACGCACTAGTGACATAGAGTGTTTCAAGTGTGGAGGAAAGGGACATATGAAGCGTGAATGTCCTAATGAGAAAAGAGTGTTGCTCACGAGAGATGGCTATGCATCTGCTAGTGATGAAGAGGCAGTTTCTGACACTTCTAGTGAAAAATCTAAGGATGCTGAAAATGTGGTTGCGAGTTTTGAAGCTGCTGAGTCATATCCTTCAGTAATGGTGCAACGAGTGCAAGAGGATCGTATTGAGAATAAGGGACAACGTTGGAATATTTTTTAGACTCAGTGCAAAGTCAATAACACCAATTGTAAGTTGATTATAGATGGAGGAAGCTACACCAACGCGGTCAGCAAGGGATTGGTGGAAGCTTTGGGCTTACCTACATGGAAGCACCCTCAGCCACACCGTGTTGAGTGGATGTATCATACAGGGAAGCTGAAGGTTACTCATAAGGTCCGTGTTAATTTTTCTGTTGGCGATTATAGTGATGTGGTTATCTGTGATGTCATGCCAATGGATGCATGTCACTTGTTACTCGGAAGACCTTGGCAGTACGATCATAATACTACACATGAAGGTCGGACCAACACATATTCATTTTGGGATGCTGGGAAGAGACGTGTGTTCCGACCAATGTTTGCCGACACAATTAAGGTGGATGGTTGTGTTTTATTAGACAAAGTTGTTACAAAGACTACCTCGAAACCGAGGACGGTTTCAGTTCAAGAGGGAGGGGATGATGAGACCGTTGATACACTACTCGTGAGTTCTATACAAAATGTCAGAGATGTATCGAACCAGATCACGTCAAGGATCCAACCCTGTCTCAAGCTTAACCCAGACATGAGGGCAATAGCAAGGAAAAATGGCAGAGGGTTGCTAGGTTCTGCGCCATCATCAGCTTCTAATATTGTATGTTCAGATTATTGGGGAGCTAGAAGCAAGGAAGGTGCGTCCGCTTCTGAACCAAAACCAGATGAGGTCAATCCCAATTTTAGAACACCTCCGCAATATATCTTTGTTGGATCCCTCCTCGTTGAATTATGAATAAAGAGTCCCTTTTGATAATAAAGTGTCCAAGCTCAGGAGATGAAGATCGATCCGAGAAGCATCAGGACGCCGCACTAGTTGGTATTTGTAGTTGAGTTTTGGCTTCTAGCGATCAACGTTGCCGGATATTTAATTAGTATAAACGCCTTGATTAGTTTGAATACGTAGAAGAGATAGAGTCCGTATCTGTTTGTTAGCTGGAGTCGGTTTGGTCAGGTCTACGTCGCCTATAAAAGGGCTGGCTACGGCCGATGTTCCGGAGTTAGTTTATTTTGCTGAAGTTTAGTTGAATAAGAAAATACCAGAAAACGCCTACATCGGGAGGCACCAAGATGAGTTTCTGCGAATCCTAGGGATTCGATGCTGCTGTACATGCGCCTGATCTTGTATTAGTTCTGGTGCAAGTATTTTTCTTTGGCTTCTTACATCTCGTTTGATCCGAAGATTCTCCTTCTACGTTTGTTTGTTTTTCTGCTACTGTTGCTGCTGTCGTTCATAATTGTCTTGCAAATACCGTGAAAGATCGGGTCATCTACACGCGCGAATTAGCATCTCGCTAGTTCGTGCTACATCATCATCCACCTGAGGGAAATTTGCTACTGTCCTACAAACCTCTGCACTTGGAGGCCCAACAACGTCTACAAGAAGAAGGTTGTCTAGTAGACATCAAGCTCTTTTCTGGCTCCGTTGCCGGGGAGGTGAGTGCTTGAAGGTATATCTTTAGATCTTGCAATCGAGTCTTTCAGTTTCTTGTTTTATCACTAGTTTAGTTTATAAAAGAAAATTACAAAAAAATGGAATTAAGTTTGTCTCATATGCTTCACCTTTTTAATATCTTTCATGAATATGATGGAAAGGATAATTGTGCTGAAGTGCTAGAAGAAGAAATCTATAAAATGTTTGGCACTAAATATTTGAATGATGAGCATGATTGCAATGTTGTTAGTATGAATTCTTTGAATACCCATGATGCTAATGATAATTGCACTAGTTATGATGAAAATGCCTCCTATAAACATGTCAATTTTTGTGGAGTAGATTGGGTTTGCAAGTACACACCAAATAGGGAAGATAGATATTGCAAGAGGCATAAGTGTTTAGAAACTAAATTGTTGCAAGAAAGTCTTGATGTGAGTGCTGAAAATTTAAAATACCTTTACCGTACTTGTGAACTTTGCAATGAACATGGTCATTTAAATATCAAATGCAAATTGTTTCATGACCGAATCGTGTCCAAAAATTGTGATGACTTGATTTCCCTTGCGCATTATAATGAACTAAGTTTTCTTTTGGGTTATGAAGAATTGAAACGTCAAACTAAGCATATTCCAGAATATAACCTTGAGAAATTTCTTGATATTGATCTAGAGAAGGTTTATATGTATTGTGCGGTGAATTGCATTGAAAATCCTTATATTGCCAATTACATAAAGAAAAGAAAACAAATAGAGGATGAAGAGAATACTAATGAAAGGGAAGAGACTTCCCAATATCCTCCTATTATTTCTTATGATGAATCAGGTAACGAGGAGGAGCCTCCTACTCAACCAATCTCATTAATAAGGAGCTCCAAAAAGAGAATTGAACCCACGCATGATGTGGTGAAGAAGAAGAAAAGAAAAAGGAAGATAGGTAAAAAGAAATCTCTCCCAAATAATGCTGATCCTATTACTATTATGCCTCATGAAAATATAATTGTGGAAGATAATGATACTTCTTATGATCTTGAAAATCTTTTTGGCACTTGCTTGGAAGAATATAATAATTGCTATACTATTGGTGCTATCCATGCTATTAATGATGAGAGTGATTATGCTTATGATACGAAAAGGCCCAAGCTTGGGGAAGCTATGTTTGATGAGGATGACATATTTGAGAATATATTTGCTGCAATTAATGTTTGTCCCAAGCTTGGGGATGCTACGCTTAATGAAGATTATATTTTTAGACTCCCAAGTTCTGATATGCAAATTCATAATGATAATAACATGCCTCCTACTTATGATAATTATTGTGATGATACATATGCTATAAAAAGTAGTGAGGATTATATTTATAAAACTTTTCATGATTATGGTTACCCCTTTTCTGAACATTACTCTTTCAATGTGGAAACAATTTATAATATTCAAGTCTCTTATGATACTCCCACTATCCCGAATGAGAAGAATTTTGCTTATGTGGAGAGTAATAAAATTTCTATGCTTGTAGATCATGAAAAGAATGCTTTAGGTGTTGGTTATATTGTTCAATTCATTCATGATGCTACTGAAAATTATTATGAGGGAGGAATATATGCTTGTAGGAATTGCAATGATATCAAGTTTCCTCTCTATGTGCTTAAATTTTTGAAGTTATGCTTGTTTTGCTCTCCTATGCTAGTTGATTATTGCTCCCATAAGTTGTTTGCTCACAAAATCCCTATGCATAGGAAGTATGTTAGACTTAAATGTGCTAGTTATATTCTTCATGATGCTCTCTTTATGTTTCAATTCTTATCCTTTATGTGAGCATCATTGAAATCATCGTGCCTAGCTAGGGGCGTTAAACGATAGCGCTTGTTGGGAGGCAACCCAATTTTATTTTTGTTCCTTACTTTTTGCTCCTGTTTAGTAATAAATAATTCATCTAGACTCTGTTTAGATGTGGTTTTATGCTTTTAATTAGTGTTTGTGCCAAGTAGAAACCTTTGGGAAGACTTGGGGAAAGTCTTGTTGATCATGCTGTCAAAAACAGAAACTTTAGCGCTCACGAGAATTGCTGCCATTTTTATTTGAAGAGCGCTATTTAGTTAATTATTTTTGAAGATGATTAATAGATCAATTGCTCAGGTCCAGAAATTTATTTTATAATTTTATGAGTTCCAGAAGTATACGTTTTATCCAGATTACTACATACTGTTCTGTTTTTGACAGATTCTATTTTTCATGTGTTGTTTACTTATTTGGATGAATTTATGGCTAGTAAAATAGTTTATAAACCATAGAGAAGTTGGAATAGAGTAGGTTTAACACCATTATAAATAAAGAATGAGTTAATTACAGTACCTTGAAGTGGTGACTTATTTTCTTATACTAACGGAGCTTACGAGTTTTCTGTTAAGTTTTGTGTTGTGAAGTTTTCAAGTTTTGGGTAAGGATTCGATGGACTATGGAATAAGGAGTGGCAAGAGCCTAAGCTTGGGGATGCCCAAGGCACCCCAAGGTAATATTCAAGGATAGCCAAGAGCCTAAGCTTGGGGATGCCCCGAAAGGCATCCCCTCTTTCGTCTTCGTTCATCGCTAACTTTACTTGGAGCTATATTTTTATTCGCCACATGATATGTGTTTTGCTTGGAGCGTCATTTTATTTTCTTTAGATTTGCTTGCTGTTTGAATAAAGTATAAAGGTCTGAAATTATTAAATGTTAGAGAGTCTTCACATAGTTGCATAATTATTCAACTACTCATTGATCTTCACTTATATCTTTCGGAGTAGTTTGTCGTTTGCTCTAGTGCTTCACTTATACCCTTTAGAGCATGGTGGTAGTTTTATTTTGAAGAAATAGATGAACTCTCATGCTTCA
The DNA here is from genome assembly GCF_002162155.2 of Triticum dicoccoides. Classification (NCBI taxonomy): domain Eukaryota; kingdom Viridiplantae; phylum Streptophyta; class Magnoliopsida; order Poales; family Poaceae; genus Triticum; species Triticum dicoccoides. The sequence goes on from NC_041392.1 coordinate 160,071,643, forward strand.
CTTATATTATTTTGAGAGTCTTGATAGCATGGTAATTTTCTTAAAATCCTAATATGCTAGGTATTCAAGAATAATAAAATTCTCTTATGAGTGTGTTGAATACTATGATAAGTTTGATACTTGATAATTGTTTTGAGATATGGAGACGATGATATTATAGTCATGCTAGTTGAGTAGTTGTGAATTTGAGAAATACTTGTGTTGAAGTTTGTGATTCCTGTAGCATGCACGTATGGTGAACCGTTATGTGATGAAGTCGGAGCATGATTTATTTATTTATTGTCTTCCTTATGAGTGGCGATCGGGGACGAGAGATGGTATTTTCCTACCAATATATCCCCCTATTAGCATGCGCGTAATACTTTGCTTTGATAACTTGTAGATTTTTGCAATAAGTATATGAGTTCTTTATGACTAATGTTGAGTCCATGGATTATACGCACTCTCACCCTTCCACCTTTGCTAGGCTCTCTAATACCGCCCACCTTTCGCTGGTATCATACACCCACCATATACCTTCCTCAAAACAGCCACCATACCTACCTATTATGGCATTTCCATAGCCATTCCGAGATATATTGCCATGAAACCTTCATCATTGTCATATTGCTTTGCATGATCATGTACTTGACATCGTATTTGTGGCAAAGCCACCGTTCATAATTTTTCATACATGTCACACTTGATTCATCGCAATCCCGGTACACTGCCGGAGGCATTCATATAGAGTCATTTTTTTTCTAGTATCGAGTTGTATCATTGAGTTGTAAATAAATAGAAGTGTGATGATCATCATTCAATAGAGTATTGTCCCAAAAAAAGAGAGAAAGGCCAAAAAAAAAGAAAGGCCAAATAAAATAATAATAATAAAATAAAAGGGACAATGCTACTATCCTTTTTCCACACTTGTGCTTCAAAGTAGCACCATGATCTTTATGATAGAGAGTCTCTTGTTCTGTCACTTTCATATACTACTGGGAATCTTTCATTATAGAACTTGGCTTGTATATTCCAATGATGGGCTTCCTCAAAATGCCCTAGGTCTTCGTGAGCAAGCGAGTTGGATGCACACCCACTAGTTTGTTTTGTTGAGCTTTCATACACTTATAGCTCTAGTGCATCCGTTGCATGGCAATCCCTACTCACTCACATTGATGTATAGTAATGGGCATCTCCATAGCCCGTTGATACGCCTAGTTGATGTGAGACTGTCCTCTCCTTTTTGTCTTCTCCACAACCACCATTCTATTCCACCTATAGTGCTATATCCATGGCTCACGCTCATGTATTGCGTGAAGATTGAAAAAGTTTGAGAACATCAAAAGTATGAAACAATTGCTTGGCTTGTCATCGGGGTTGTGCATGATTTAAATATTTTGTGTGGTGAAGATGGAGCATAGCCAGACTATACGATTTTGTAGGGATAACTTTCTTTGGCCATGTTATTTTGGGAAGACATAATTGCTTAGTTAGTATGCTTGAAGTATTATTATTTTTATGTCAATATGAACTTTTGTCTTGAATCTTATGGATCTGAATATTCATACCACAATTAAGAAGAATTACATTAAAATTATGCCAAGTAGCACTCCGCATCAAAAATTCTTTTTTATCATTTACCTACTCGAGGACGAGCAGGAATTAAGCTTGGGGATGCTTGATACGTCTCCAATGTATCTATAATTTTTGATTGCTCCATGCTATATTATCTACTGTTTTGGGCAATATTAGGCTTTATTATCCACTTTTATATTACTTTTGGGACTAACCTATTAACCGGAGGCCCAGCCCAGATTTGCTGTTTTATGTCTATTTTAGTGTTTCGAAGAAAAGGAATATCAGACGGAGTCGGAACGAAACGAAATCAACTGGAGAAGTTATTTTTGGAAGGAAACACACCTGATGGACTTGGACCCCACGTCAGGGGAGACACGAGGTGCTCACGAGGGTGGGGGCGCCCCCCCTAGGGCCCCCCTAGGGCGCGCCCCCCTGCCTCGTGGGCCCCCCGTGGCTCCTCCGACGTCCTCCTTGCACCCATATATATCCACGTACCCTAAAACTTCCAGAAGGCAACATAGATCGGGAGTTCCGCCGCTAGAAGCCTCTGTAGCCACCAAAACCCAATCTAGACCCGTTCCGGCACCCTGCCGGAGGGGGCAATCCTTCCCCGATGGCCATCTTCATCATCCCGGCGCTCTCCATGACGAGGAGGGAGTAGTTCTCCCTCGGGGCTGAGGGTATGTACTAGTAGCTATGTGTTTGATCTCTCTCTCTCTCTCTCGTGTTCTTGAGATGATAAGATCTTGATGTATCGCGAGCTTTGCTATTATAGTTGGATCTTATGTTTCTCCTCCCTCTCTTCTCTCTTGTAATGAATTGAGTTTCCCCTTTGAAGTAATCTTATCGGATTGAGTGTTTAACGATTTGAGAACACTTGATGTATGTCTTGCGTGGGATACCCGTGGTGACAATGGGGTATTCTATTGATTCACTTGATGTATGTTTTGGTGATCAACTTGCGGGTTCCGCCCATGAACCTATGCATAGGGGTTGGCACACGTTTTTGGCGTGATTCTCCGGTAGAACTTTGGGGCACTCTTTGAGGTCCTTTGTGTTGGTTGAATAGATGAATCTGAGATTGTGTGATGCATATCGTATAATCATACCCACGGATACTTGAGGTGACATTGGAGTATCTATGTGACATTAGGGTTTTGGTTGATTTGTGTCTTAACGTGTTATTCTAGTACGAACTCTAGGGATGTTTGTGACACCTATAGGAATAGCCCAACGGATTGATTGGAAAGAATAACTTTGAGGTGGTTTCGTACCCTACCGTAATCTCGTCGTTCGTTCTCTGCTATTAGTGACTTTGGAGTGACTCTTTGTTGCATGTTGAGGGATAGTTTTATGATCCAATTATGTTAGTATTGTTGAGAGGACTTACACTAGTGAAAGTATGAACCCTAGGCCTTGTTTACTATCATTGCAATACCATTTACGCTCACTTTTATCATTAGTTACCTTGTTGTTTTTATAATTTTAGATTACAAATACCTTTATCTAATATCCATATTGCACTTGTATCACCATCTCTTCGCCGAACTAGTGCACCTATACAATTTACCATTGTATTGGGTGTGTTGGGGACACAAGAGACTCTTTGTTATTTGGTTGCAGGGTTGCTTGAGAGAGACCATCTTCATCCTACGCCTCCTACGGATTGATAAACCTAAGGTCATCCACTTGAGGGAAATTTGCTACTGTCCTATAAACCTCTGCACTTGGAGGCCCAACAACGTCTACAAGAAGAAGGTTGTGTAGTAGACATCAGCCGCCGCCATCTCTATATGCAGAGCAGCTATTTTTTTACGTATATCCGCGGAGTGGCTTTTTACACGATATCTCACTGTAACTCCATTGTATGGACAGGGTAGTACATCACATATGGTTATGTAACGACAAGCATGTCTAACCTACGTTGTCTTCTCACACGGCTTGGTGCGGAAATCGTGTGTGACGTTATAATACCTAACATAAACGACATGCATAAACAGTGTGCCTTATGCAACATATAGTGCCATAAGTAGTTCCCGACCATTGGCTTATCTCCACAGTTTCCCCATTTCCCCAAAATCCCTACATAGCCTCCAAATTCCCTCGCGTGGCGCTAACATTGGGGGAATGTGGACGAGTGGTGCTGATGGTTTCGATGTGGCTACTCCTGCTCGTATCGCCGCCACGACGGCGGTCGCGGCCAAGCACTTGCCTAAGGTCATCAGAATGCAGGTGTAATATGGATCCGAATCGTCCTGTCACGTTCCAATCTATCCTGATATTTTTTAGCATTCCCAAAGTATAGCTCCTTGCTGAATCCGTCCTGAATGACCCCCCCCCCCAAGGAAAGCGATCTGCCACCGGATCCAGAGCTTGAATCCAGACTCCCGCAACACGAGTTTGAGTCCGAGTTTTGCGCCACAGAGAAGTACCAAAAGCTGAGTTGTGTGCACCGGCACACTCCCGCTCGACGTGTATGCACGGAGGGATTCGACATTGGCAGGCGATTTCTCAGTTGCCGCTTAGAGGTTAGTGCTAATTAAGTTCATCATTTTACTTCAATTAATGACACCGCTCATCCAAAATACTATTTAACATTGGCAGGGATATGAGGCTTGTGCCTTTGTTAACTGGTTGGATGAAGAATGGCATGGCAAGGCTCGGAGTGTTATCACGAAGCTAGCTAGCAGAAGATAACTTAAAGCTGAAGAAGAAATTGACTGATCTGGAATATACAATGAAGCAAGAAAGAATCAATCACATGCAACAGATGAAAGCAAGAGACAAGAAGGAACTAGCATGTGTAGTTGCGGTTGTCGCATTAGTCATGTTCTATGCACTATTTGCAATGATGATTAGGGGTTTTGTTTGACAGTATTGCTAAAGCACATCTAGATGTGCTCTAGATAATGCACATCTAGGCCCTATGCCATTGATGTTACACGAAAATTCATGCAGATATTTTTCTTTGTATTTTTTCCCTTTCTAGTTTGATTATTACTGGCTTTATCAATAAGAAGAGCTCATTGTATTTCTTGCCAACTGTCCTACTCTGTTTGCACCGGTACCGGTGCATAATCCCAAAACTTATTCCTTGTTTTTGTCCTGAAAAAGGAAACCAACCAAATAGCCAATAGGAGTCCTGCGCAAACCCAGGAATTTGGAACGGCTGGGTACGAATAATTGCGGTTGATTATATCAGTGGTTAGATAATACGTCAACCCCCGCTTCAATTGGCAGTTCCTCTTCTCTACATACCCCGCTTAAGTGTCCACCAGCTTCATCGTCCCCGGCAGGCCGCGCTACACACTGGCACACACTCTGTAGCCATGTCGAGCGATAGCGAGGATGACAGTTCAGCCAGTAGTCTGGCGTCGATGATAGGTCAACATCGGAATCATCCTGCTCGTCTTCCATGAGTCCGGTGTCAAACCCAATCCTCGATTATATCTGATTCATGGAAGGGACGTCACCTCCGGAGTCGTCAGACGACAACCAGACGGGCGAGGAGCTGTCGAAGGACGAAGAAGTGGACGACGATGATGAGGAGGAGGAATGGTCGAACAAGGAGGAGGATGACGACGACACCAACGATGATGACTTCGGCGGCGGCGATGAAAAGCCAATGGTCAACGGCAAGAAGCGTCCTCGCCAAGACGATGTCGCGGGGCCATCCAACAACAACAACAAGGACTAAATTAAGCAGACTGTATATATCTCTGTTTATCCTGTCGATCTCATCGCAGACGGTTAGTGATATGTATTCAACATAGAGCTTCTACATTATCGCCAACAGGTTGGTTTGTTGAACTGTGTGCCCTAACGAGCACACAATTCAAAAAAGACCGTATGGGCTGTCTATAATGATCGCACACAATGCTGGTTACCGACCCGTTTGTCGGGTATCACACACACCTTGTTACGCCGAATCGTTGTTCACCTCAATCATCGCAAACGGTTCATCGGAGTGAACTGTATGCCGTATATCGCACACACCTTGATCTGGCTGCCCATTTCTGTTGTTCTGTCTCATCGCAAACAGTTCGTATAGATCAACCGTATGCCCCTCATCACACACACACCTAAAATATGAACCGTGTTTGATGTATCATTCATCGCAAACATTTTGCATCTTTTTTGATGGTTTTTTAACATCACCGTTTGCAATTAATGCATTGCACACAGTTTCGTCAAAGGGTCTTTGATCGTAGTGTCGCGTTAGCAGCATCCTACAGTAGTGACAAGAAACAAAACGAAAGAACGAGCATAAGCCACCAGAAAAAGCAACACAGATTGATACTTGATACGAGTACGGTGGAACTGGGCATCCAGCAGTAGTACCGCGATCTGGAAGCGGTAGTGCCACCCGAGCGGTAGTACCACTCTAGGAGAGCGGCAGTACCGCTCCAGGCGGGGGAGCAGAGGTTCCCTACCGCTATGACCAAATCTGGCACTACCGGGATGCCAAATTCAACAATGAACCTACCAAATATCAATCAAAATAGTCTAGATGCCTTCACCATCCTACTCAAGCTTCAATTTGGCCAAAAATCAATGAATGCAAAGCCTATTGCCCCTAAAGACTAGATCTGAAACCTAGAAGCAAAGATAAAGGGATAGAGGGCAATACCGGCCTCCATGGCAAGAGGAAGAGGTGGGGATCGATCCCGCCGGAGGAAAAGGTGAAAGACGGCCTGGAGGAGGCGGCCCACCGGCGCCCTCCCACGGAGAGTTCGTCGCTAGCAAAATGAAGACGACGAGTGGGTCGTGCGAATGGGTGTGGGGGAGAAGGAAACTACCCCTGCCCCAACAGAACCCCCTAGTCCCGCCTCGCAGTGGTAGTACCGCTCGGGCGGGCGGTAGTACCTCTTGTTGATCATAAGAGGTAGTACCGCGTGCCTCCAGCAGTAGTACCGCCCAGCTAGAACTTGAAGACTCAACAGAACAAGGCTTATTCCAAGAAACAAGAAAACGAAAATACTAGGAGAAGGAGCAAACACAAAGGCGGAAAAACCGCCCACGAGAGGAGAAGAAACAAAAAACACCCAACTCTCAAAGAGAGGGTGGTGGCCAAGGCCGCCTATCTTTGAGTCAAGAGGTATGGCACCACGAAGATTTTAACCTTGGGCCCATGACCAAAACTCATCTTTGAAGCACAAGTACCATAAAAAATGGCTAATGTGAAAGACGTGATCGATTTATGCATAATGGGGGAGGGAGAGTTCATTTAGATAAAAACACTCCCCCTATGTCCATGCCTACACATATACAAGACAATACAATGAGTATGGTGGGGTGTGCAAGAGTTCAAGCCACATTGCTCGAATCAATGATATTTAGCTCATGCCTTAACTCGCGAAATCTTGCTTCATCCAATGGTTTCATGAAGATATCTGCAAGGTTATCATGAGTGTTGACATAGTTGAGCATGATATCCCCTCGCCTAATGTGATCCCGGATGAAGTGATACCGAATCTCTATATGCTTTGTCTTGAAGTGTTGCACCGGGTTGAGAGAAATCTTCATGGCACATTCATTGTCACACCAAAGATGCATTTTGTCAGAAATGACACCGTAATCCTTTAAAGTTCGCCTCATCCATAGAAGTTGAGCACAACAATTGTCGCGACCACATACTCCGCTTCGATGGACGAGAGAGAACACAACTTTGCTTCTTAGAAGACCAACTCACCAAAGTCCAACCAAGAAATTAGGACCCTCCGAAAGTTGACTTCCTATCCATTTTGTCTCCCACCCAATCCGAGTTCAAAAAGCCCACAAGGTTGAAGTTTGTTCCTCTTGGGTACCATAAGCCAAAGTTTGGGGTATGAGCCAAATATCGAAAGATTTGCTTGACTGCCACATAGTGGCTTTCCTTAGGTCCTTTGATGTTAGTAACAAGGGTCTTAGGAACCCAAATAGACCATTCAATGTACTCGTAAGGAGAACCAACACATTTAGCATAAACATGCCCATCACTAGCACGACATAACACATAAGAAGGATTAAAGTCGCCGGCTTTGCTGGAAGGGGTGGCATTGCCTTTCTTGACACCACCACCCTTGACATTGTTCTTATTCTCCTTAAAAGCACCCTCTCTCCCTCCTTCACAAAAGTTTGCTTGAGAGGAGGAGGTCGTTTGGCCTTGTCATTCTTCTTCTTGTTCTTGGACTTGGATGAAAACCCAATTCCCTCCTTGGCCACAACTTCCTTTTGATTGCTCAAAAGATCGTTGAGGTTCTTCTCACCTTGTATGCAAGACACAAGGCCTTTCGCAAGTTGCTCCTTCAACTTTGCATTCTCCTCCACAAGATGCACATGCTCACAACACGGGTTAGTAGCATTTGCATTATCAATTAAAACCATATGATGAAAAGTGTCTTTTTCCTTGGTTAGCTTCACTTGGAGTTAATCATGAGACTCCTTGAGGCTAGCATGGGCACCCTTCAAGGCCTTTTGAGCCTTGTCGAGTATATCAAACTCCTCCTTGAGTCTATCAAGGTCAACCCCAAGTTTTGCCTTCTCGGAATTGAGCACACGAGATACAACAAGAGCATGATCAAGATTTTTCTTTAATTTAGCATGATCATCATTGTGTGACTCCTCAAGAGCCAAGCGATGAACACACTCTTCCTCACGAGCATTAGAGAGATCCAATATATCATCGGCATAGTCACGACTATGCCCCTCCATTTTAGAGATGGTGTCTTCATGAGCCTCGATCATGTTGTTGGCTTCACCAAGTTGTTCCAAGAGAGCAACAAAGTGCTTCTTAGATTTACCCTTGAGCTTACTCATAAAAGACTCAAATTCATTCTCTTCCTCATTTGGCCCCTCACTTTCATCAATGCAATCTGTCAAAGAGGGATTAGTAGTGATGGTGGTTTTGATGTTGGGGGTTACCTTGCTGGTGGCTTTGGCCATGAGGCACTTGGTGGCGATGTTCTCGTTGGGTAAATCAAAGAGGGAAACCCGTGGAGTTGTGGCAATGGAAACGGAGGCCATCGCAACCGTCTCACTATCTTCATCATCATCATCATCCTCATTGTACTCTTCTTGAGCCACCAACCCCTTAGGAGGAGTCTTCTTGGTGAAGTTGTTCTTGTTGGGGAAGGACTTGGCCTTGTCTTTTCGAATGAGCTTGCCACCATAGTCTTCCCTCTTCTCATATGGGCACTCCGCAACAAAGTGGCTCACATTGCCACAATTATAGCATGTGCTCACACGTTGCTTGCCCTTGGTGCCACTTGAGTTGTTCTTGTTGAAGTTGGGCCTTGAGTTCTTCTTGCTCCAAAATTGCCATGAAGCGAGAGCCATGTGTTCATGATAATAATATTTCGTATCTTTGGGGTTACTCTCCTCTTCTTCCTCTTCATCCTCTTCTTGCACACTAGCTTGTGCCTTCAAGGCAAGGTTGGGCTTCTTTGCTCGTTGAGAATGCAACACAGCATTGTCGGTGGTCTTGTCCAAGATCCTCATTGCCACAAACTCATCCAACACTTCACTTGAGGACAAGGTGTGGAAGTTCGGCCTTTGACGGATGACCGAGGACATGGCCTTATGGTAAGGCATCATGGCCTTGAGAAACTTGCGTTTGATCCAATTGTCATCTGTATCCTTGCTCCCATGATCTAGGAGTGAGAGCACGAGAGTGGTTAATCTCCGGTAAAGCTCACGAGGTTCTTCATCTTCATTCATTGCGATGGAGGAAGCATCAAACACAGTTCATATTTTAGTTGCGTGTGCGATGCAGGGCATATGGTTTAGTTCAATTAACTGTTTGCAATGAGGAGGAACAAAAGAAATGGGAAGCTAGATGAAGGTGTGTGCGATATATAACATATGGTCACTCGGATGAACTATTTGTGATTAAGCAACACAAAAGAAACGGTCAGCCAAATCAAGGTGTGTATGATATACGGCATGCGGTTCACTCGGATGAACTGTTTGTGTTAAGACAAGAGAACAGAAACGGTTCAATATAACAAGATGTGTGTGATACGCGGCAAACAGGTCTATAATCAGAAATGTGTGCGAAGACCGACAATAACATAGACGGTTGCTACTGATAAGACGTGTGTGTTGTGCAATGGGATTGCATACAGAATAACAACATTATATACACACTTATAAGGACATGGTTGCATAATCAAATTAAACATCCACTTACATAGGTGGCTACTACAACCATGGCATTTGCCCACACCAAAGTAAACTATTACATGCATAGTTACATAGGTGGCTACTACACACATGACATTTCCAAACATCAATAAAGTAAACTATATATTACATGAATGATTAACTAGCATAAGCAATCATCTGGTCATCATCTACTTCTTGTGATGCTTGCTCTGCTTGTGTCTCGATCCGGGCTCGTCGATTTGGGTAACGAGGCACTTCCTCATGTCAACGATCCGCCTGTGCATCTCGTAGCATGTGTACACGCTCTTGGCCACGAACCTGAGAAGAGGTTCATCCAGTTGCCGCATCTAGGCCCTGTGCGAGGATAGGGGACTTCTTCTCTAGGCATCCTGCTTCATCTTTTCGTAGTAGGGGTCAATGATGGCTGGGGCGAGTTCGACCAGGGAGTCCTTCTTCGTGCTGCCCCAGACCCTGTAGTGGTCACGGATTTTGACAAGGTTCTTGTAGGCCAAGCCCGTAACACTGAGCGCTTTTACATCGTTGGTGGTTTCCACCATGGCGAACTTGTAGTTGGTGCTGTTGACAAACCTGGTGAAACGGTCACAAGGCTCTATGGCCATGCAGTAGTGGTAGATGAGGACATGATGGCGCACGCACAACTGGGCGATGACAACCTTCTAATCTATGCCGGGACGACCGATGGTGTATTGGAGGTCGATGCCAACCACCTTGTACTTGTCTCGAGCAAGCAACTGCTCAACGCTGTTGATGTAGTCGTCCACCACGGTCGGGTCGATGGTGTACACCACCGAGAGATCCGCGTCCCTTGCATGGGTCTCCACTTTAAATGCTCGTCGAACTCACTTGGAGCGCCGCTAGACATCCCATCTCTATGTGTCATTGTGGGTGTTCTTGTTGTGTTGTGGGGCGTGATCAAAAGTTTGAAAAGACTAAGGTTATAATGGCCGCGGGAATTAAAGGGCAAGCTAGACAGCCAAGAATATCGGCCGGCCTTGATGCCAGTTCTAATTTGCAGCGCGTAACTCCATCATGCCGCATGTAATTGCATCGTGTGGCAACGCGCGCGGCGCAACCACATGCATATGGGCCCCCCGATGTGATTGTGCGCACACCCAATCGCTGGCAGAGCGCGCGTGGAGGGACGTGAGCAGAGCGCTCCGCAATCGCCTCAACAGCGAGCAACCATATATATATGCATATAGCAGTTGAACACGCAAGGAAAAGGTGTCCACAAGCCCAGTGCGCCGACGGACGCGAGTAGAGCGTGCCAACGGACGCAAGCAGAGCGTGTCGCGGTGCCTAACAGCGAGCACCGCGAGATGTGGCTCCTAACGGAGAGCAGAGCTTGCCGAGGGACTCGAGTAGAGGCCGGCACAGTGATAGGTGGCAAATAAGACGAACTATGCGAGCGATGTCGGAGACATCATGCACGAATAAGATTAGAGTTGCGTGTGTGATACATGGCATACAATTGATCCATCCGAGCTGTTTGTGATGGAATAAGCCATGTGTGTGGCGGGCAAACGCTTTCTGGTGTATAACCTTAAATTTAACCAAAAAAGTGTTAATGCATGTTACAAAAATTGTATAGCTGGAAACTATGTTCAAATACGACTCCAACGATATAATCTTTCACGAAATGCATTCGTATTTTATTAGTTAAATCCTACTTATTAACCAGGACAGTGGTATAGTAGGTAATTAAATCACAAACGTTTTTTATTAACCGTATGTGTATGTGGCCTTTTGTCCTCCTCTCGCACGTCATGTCACCCCACTGCCGCAGACGGCTTACAGCGCAAGCTTGCGCAGCATGCGGGGGCGTTCTTTTGGCCAAACAATGGCGGCAATGAATCATCGGTGAGCCTGTTCTCGCGTAAGCTTCCCGCCCGACGCAGTGAAATCCCCCAAAATCCCAATGCTTACCGGCCTGCTATATAAACCCTCACGGCTGGCAAGTCCTGTGTCGCATTTTCCCCTCCCTCCTTGTAGCTTATCTCATCTGCTTCTCCCACAATCGCCAATGGCACCGGTCTGTCATCGTCGCTCAGCCACTCCACCGTCATTAGAGGACAGCTCCAGCTGGGAGGCTACACCGCGGCAGTGACGCAGTCCCCGGCGTAGTGTTGTGTGCGTGGCGTCCCTGTTGGGTGTGTGCGGAACACCCACCACACGCTCCACTGCCGCTGCTCGTCAGCAGCTATTGCCGGCCGCTGTTGCCACCACACCATCGTGGAAAGCCAGGGCCATCTCCTGCTCCGCCGCCGCGGCCCAAAGGCGAGAGGTGGCTGTCGTGGATGCCACCCCACTGCCGGCCACTGTGGCCATCACCCGCTCCGCCACCGCTGCCCGAAGGCGGGAGGTGGTGGTCATGGCCGCCACCCTATCATCAGCCGCTGTGGTCGCCAGCCCACCATCGACCGCCGAGATCATCACCTGCTCCGCGACCGCCGCCTGAAGGAGGGAGGCGGAGGTAGAGGCCTGCACGTGCGTCAGTGACCTTGCGTGCTACATCGAGTTCCTGTGGGAGGAGGAGGAGCGCCTCGTCGATCATGCAATGAGCCTTACCACAGCCATGGCCACAGCACACACCGACGTAGAGGCGAATCAGGAGATCTACGAGCAGTTCGGCCGCTTCGAGAGGGATCATCAAGAGCGGCAGTGGGCGTTCAAGCTGGCGAGCGTTGCTGAACGTGCAGTAGCGGCAGGCACCATATTGCATTTGTCCAGCTCGTCGATAGGCTCCACCTCATCCTCCTCCTCTGCCTCTCACTAAGCGTGCTCGGTAGAGGATAGGTTGCCGGAAGTAGCACAAAACCTCTCCATAGTAGTAGTAGTATTTAGGGGCTATTTTGTTCAGTTCATCTAACTATAGATATGTGGTGGAACTATACAACGTACTAAAATTAGCTAGTATATATAGTTGAACTAGCTATTTCAGTACGTGGTTGGCAATAATTGGGGAAAAGTTTGGTCGGTTCAACTGTCTAGTTGAACTGTTTGTATAAATTAAGAACGACTGCTTAATCTATGAATGAAATCTATGCTTAATTACTGAATTTTAGTTGCAAAAATTAGATAGTGCTAGTGATTTTTAGCTGCATATTTTGATAAATCACAGTGTTACAAGGATTGACAAATGGCAATGTTACTAGATCAACAAATGTTTATCTTTCCGGTTTGACAAATGGCAACATACCCAATATGACAGATGCAAATCTTACCAAATTCTTTGTACGTAGTTACACACGGGTCATCCAAAAGAACCGTTTGTGTTGAAGGGATGCACAAATCCTGCGCTGCAAATTTTCCCTCGACTTAAGGGGGAAGACCATAGCTCTAACTTTGTATACGGGTGTTCTATCTAAAATGTTTGCAATCAAGAGCTGCATAAATCCTGCTCGACACATTTTCTCTTGGCATCATGGGGAAGCTATCGGTTTGCATACGGGTGTTCTAACTAAAACATTTGCGATCAAGAGCTGCACAAATCCTGCGTGACGTACAGCTCGCATGCTTCCCGGAGAGCCTACGCAGCGTACAGCTCGCATGATTCCCGATGAGCCTCCGCATTGGAGTACAGCTTGCACGCCTCCCATTTAGTCAAGCACTCAAGCACCTGTCCGCACGCCACCTCCTAGCCATTAAAAGAGTGAGGCGTGGCGTCACGTGAATGGTTAACAGAACGCACACAATTTATATGTACTAGAACATGTGCATGCAGTTCAAATAACACCGAAAAATTCCAAATTAAACAAAACACTCCTGTTGTTCTATGTTGACACTCGAAATTTTTTGAAAGCAATAAGACGCAACGGATATCGTTTCTTCCCCAAAGGTGGCACATTCCCTACCAAAACCATCACGCTTGTTCTGAGAAGCTCTGGTTTGTGAGACGCTTATACCCAAACCTGCCCCAAATGGGACATAAATTTACCACGGCATGTTGATGTCACTCCATGATAACATGCCAAGTTTCATGAATTTCAGACGATTTTTTGAATTATTAGAATTTCAAAATGAAGTATGTCAATGTTTGCAGCCGAGTGACAGTGGCAGGATGTTTGAAATTCATTCACATTTCTTGTATGGGACCTAAGCATGCACCGAAGGACACATATTCGATTTTTCAACCAATTTATATGCACTGGAGCATATGCATGTAGTTCAAATTTGAATTGTGCATATAAAATGCCTAGAAAATCCAGTTACTGTATAAAAATGTCCAAACGAACCCCGAAAAATTCCAAAATTAAACAAAACACTCCTGTTGTTCTATGTTGACACTAGAAAATTTTTGAAAGCAATAAGAGGCAACGAATATCGTTTCGTCCCCAAAGGTAGCACATTCCCTACCAAAACCAACACGCATGTTGTGAGAAGCTCTGGTTTGTGAGACGCTTATACCCAAACCTGCCCCAAATGGGACAAAAAATTTACCACGGCATGTTCATGCCGCTCCATGATAGCATGCCAAGTTTCATGAATTTCAGACGAGTTTTGGATTTACTAGAATTTAAAAACCAAGTATCTCAATGTTTGCGGCCGAGTGACGGTGGCAGGGTGTTTGAAATTCATTACCATTTCTCGCATGGGACCTAAGCATGCAACCAAGGACACAGATTTGATTTTTCAACCACTTTATATGCACTGGAGCATGTGCAAGTAGTTCAAATTTGAATTATGCACCTGAAATGCCTACAAAACCAAGTTAATGTATAAAAATATCCAAACGAACCCCGATAAATTCCAAAATTAAACATAACTCTCCTGTTATTCTATGTTGACACTAGAAACTTTTTGAAAGCAATAAGAGGCAATGGATATCGTTTCGTCCCCAAAGGTGGCATGTTCCGTACGGAAACCATCACGCTTGTTGTGAGAGGCTCTGGTTTGTGAGACGCTTATACCCAAACCTGCCCCAAATGGGAAAAATTACCACGGCATGTAGATGCCGCTCCATGATAGCATGCCAAGTTTCGTGAATTTTAGACGAGTTTTGGATTACTAAAATTTGAAAACCAGGTATCTCAATGTTTGCGGTCGAGTGACGGTGGCAGGGTGTTTGAAATTCATTTCCATTTCTTGCATGGGACCTAAGCATGGAACCAAGGACGCATATTTGATTTTTCAACCAGTTTATATGTACTGGAGCATTTGCATGTAGTTCAAATTTGAATTATGCACCTGAAATGCCTACAAAACCATGTTAATATATAAAAATGTCCAAATGAACCCCGAAAAATTCAAAAATTAAACACAACACTCCTGTTGTTCTTTGTTGACACTAGAAATTTTTTGAAAGCAATAAGAGGCAACATATATCGTTTCCTCCCCAAAGGTGACACGTTCCTTACCGAAACCATCACGCTTGTTGTGAGAAGCTCTCGTATGTGAGAAGCTTATACCCAAACCTGCACCAAATGGGACAAAAATTTTACCACGGCATGTTGATGCCGCTCCATGATAGCATGCCAAGTTTCATGAATTTTAGACAACTTTCGAATTTACTAGAATTTAAAAACCAGGTATCTCAATGTTTGCGGCCGAGTGACGGAGGCAGGGTGTTTGAAATTCATTCCCATTTCTTTCATGGGACCTAAGCATGCAACCAAGGACACATATTTGGTTTTTAAACTAGTTTATATGCGTTGGAGCATGTGCATGTAGTTAAAATTTGAATTATGCACGTGAAATGCCTACAAAACCAAGTTAATATATAAAAATGTCCAAACGAACCCCGAAAAATTTAAAAATTAAACACAACACTCCAGTTGTTCTATGTTGACACTCGAAATTTTTTGAAAGCAATAAGAGGCAATGGATATCGTTTCCTCCCCAAAGGTGGCCCGTTCCCTACAGAAATCATCACGCTTGTTCTGAGAAGCTCTGGTTTGTGCGACCCTTATACCCAAACCTGCCCCAAATGGGACAAAAATTTACCACGACATGTTGATGCCGCTCCATGATAGCATGCCAAGTTTCATGAATTTCAGACGAGTTTTGTATTTATTAGAATTTAAAAGTGAAGTATCTCAATGTTTGCAGCCGAGTGACAGTGGCAGGGTGTTGGAAATTCATTCACATTTCTTGCATGGGACCTAAGCATGCACCGAAGGACACATATTTGATTTTTCAACCAATTTATATACACTGGAGCATGTGCATGTAGTTCAAATTTGAACTGTGCATAGAAAATGCCTAGAAAACCCAGTTAATTTATAAAAATGTCCAAACGAACCCCGAAAAATTCCAAAATTAAACACAACACTCATGTTGTTCTATGTTGACACTAGAATTTTTTTGGAAACAATAAGAGGGAACGGATATCGCTTCGTCCCCAAAGGTGGCACGGTCCCTACCGAAACCATCACGCTTGTTGTGAGAAGCTCTGGTTTGGGAGAAGGTTATACCCAAACCTGCCTCAAATGGGACAAAAATTTACCACGACATGTTGATGCCGCTCCATGATAGCATGCCAAGTTTCATGAATTTCAGACGAGTTTTGTATTTATTAGAATTTAAAAGTGAAGTATCTCAATGTTTGCAGCCGAGTGACAGTGGCAGGGTGTTGGAAATTCATTCACATTTCTTGCATGGGACCTAAGCATGCACCGAAGGACACATATTTGATTTTTCAACCAATTTATATACACTGGAGCATGTGCATGTAGTTCAAATTTGAACTGTGCATAGAAAATGCCTAGAAAACCCAGTTAATTTATAAAAATGTCCAAACGAACCCCGAAAAATTCCAAAATTAAACACAACACTCATGTTGTTCTATGTTGACACTAGAATTTTTTTGGAAACAATAAGAGGGAACGGATATCGCTTCGTCCCCAAAGGTGGCACGGTCCCTACCGAAACCATCACGCTTGTTGTGAGAAGCTCTGGTTTGGGAGAAGGTTATACCCAAACCTGCCTCAAATGGGACAAAAATCTTACCATGACATGTTGATACCGCTCCATGATAGCATGCCAAGTTTCATGATTTTCATACGAGTTTTGAATTTACTAGAATTTAAAAATCAAGTATCTCAATGTTTATGGCCGAGTGACGGTGGCAGGGTATTTGACATCCATTCTCATTTCTTACGTGGGACCTAAGCATGCAACCAAGGAGACAGATTTGATTTTTCAACCAGTTTATATGCACTGGAGGATGTGCATGTTGTTCAAGTTTAAATTATGCACATAAAATGCCTACAAAACAAAGTTAATGTATAAAAACGTCCAAACGAACCCTGAATAATTCCAATTTTTTTACGACACACCTATAGTTGCATGTTCACTACAGATAAAAGTTCTAGCAATTCAAACACCATCATTTGCAGCTGTGACCCCATTACGTAATTTAAATCAAGACGAAAAATAAAGTAGATCGCACACAGTTTATTATCATCAACCGTGTGAGATGCAACACAAAATATCTTTGAGCCCCATCGGAGTGTCAAGCACACTAGCCCGCTCCTCAAAATATCATTTGATTGTTCAAACGTCGTGATGAAAGATCGGGATGTGGACCCGCGTCGTGAGGGCAACTTCAGCGGACCACTCCGGCGAGAGCGCGACCGCAGTCACCAGGCGTGTGCTAACAAGCTTCGTGAGGGCGACCGCAATCTGCGGTCGGGCGTCCAAGGCAGCCCAAACGGCTGTTGTTACTTCTCAGGCGACGGCAGCAGCATCTGCCTCGGGGATAGCAACTAGCGAGAGCGGCACCGCAGCTATCCATTCCGTAGCGGTGGCCTTAGCCCTGATGGAAGACACCCACGACCATGTCGAGGCCGTCTGTCGGTGTCAAAACCGGCGGATCTCGGGTAGGGGGTCCCGAACTGTGCGTCTAGGCCGGATGGTAACAGGAGGTAGGGAACACTTTGTTTTACCCAGGTTCGGGCCCTCTCGATGGAGGTAATACCCTACTCCTGCTTGATTAATATTGATGATATGGGTAGTACAAGAGTAGATCTACCACGAGATCAAGGAGGCTAAACCCTAGAAGCTAGCCTATGGTATGATTGTTGTGTATGGAGTTGATTGCCTATGGACTATAACCCTCCGGTTTATATAGACACGGGATAGGGTTAGGGTTACATAAAGTCGGTTACAATGGTAGGAGATCTTGAATATCCGCATCGCCAAGCTTGCCTTCCACGCCAAGGAAAGTCCCATCCGGACACGGGACGAAGTCTTCAATCTTGTATCTTCATAGTCCAGGAGTCCGGCTGAAGGTATAGTCCGGCTACCCGAACACCCCCTAATCCAGGACTCCCTCAGTAGCCCCTGAACTAGGCTTCAATGACGACGAGTCCGGCGCGCAAATTGTCTTCGGCATTGCAAGGCGGGTTCCTCCTCCAAATCCTTCATAGAAGATTGTAAACACCAATAGTAGTGTCCGGCTCTGCAAAATAAGTTTCCACATATTTCCATAGAGAGAATAATATTAACACAAATCAAATCTGCTGACGTCTTCTGTAGTGCGTCATCACACTACGGCCAAGTTCTTTACTCGAATCGTTTTTACTTTTCCACCTCAGCATGTTTTGCGAGGCGGTTTCCTTGGCACGTCTTGTCAAAGCAGAGATCGTGTGCCCCCCTTTTACGGGATTCTCATCAATACGGACGTGGGTAACCCAATTGTGCCCGTTAGCGTGTTTTCTCGATTAAAGGCGAGTCCCAAATGGTTACGGGGAGGGCTCCTGGTATTCAACCTCTTATAAAGAGACCAAGGCCTTACTCCTTTTTCCAATCTCAAATGAGTTCGCCCGTCGCCTCGAGTTCCAACACCCTAGGCTCCAAATTCCAGGCGCTTCGGACCTTCGACAATGTCCGGTTCCGACCTTCAAGGCCGATGGATGCCCTCTTCCATCACGGAGGAGGACGTGCTAAAGTTGAGAGAGGCTAAGTTCTTGACCGACGAAATTCCGCATAGGTTGCCTACCCAAAGGCAGGCTATTCCCAGTCCCCAGCCCTGTGAGAGCGTAGTGTTCATGTCTCACTTCCTTCGGGGGTTAGGCTTCCCGATGGATCCCTTCGTGAGGGGGCTGCTGTTTTATTACGGGCTGGAATTTCATGACTTAGCCCCGGAGTCCATCCTCCACATTTCCTCATTCATCGTTGGGTGTGAAGCATTCCTCCGTGTTACTCCTCACTTCGGATTATGGCTCAAGACTTTTGGATTGGAGCCGAAGATGATCGAGGGACGGCACGCAGAGTGCGGAGGTGCTGTCATAAGTAAGAATGCTGATGCTCCATGGCCTGAGGGCTCCTTTCAAGAGGTTCTCGGCTTGTGGCAACGAGAATGGTTCTATATCACCGCTCCCAGGAGCGCCAAGTGGGCGGCGCCTCCTGCCTTTCGCTCGGGCCCCCATCACGGCTAGCGTCATGGGTCAACAAAGGATTAGATTGGGGTTTGCCCAAAGACGTGCCCCTGTTACAGGGCCGAATTAAGGATCTCTTGGAAGGAGACCTCAGTTTGGTCAAGGTGATGCAGGTCATGCTGATTCGCCGAATATTGCCCGGCAAACGTCGCCCCCTTCGCCTGTGGGAGTTTAATCCGAAGGGACCGCGAGCTCTCCAGAATTTTATGGGCGCAACGCCCGTGGAGATGTATAGAATGTTCTTCGGATCACAAGAGATGTGTCCGGATTTAACCGAAGGCGCAGGCCTAAGATGCAATCGCCCGGATACTCAAGTAAGCAACCCTGTGCCCGGACCTTCTATCCGTATAATTGTCATAAACTTGCCCCTAAAAGAGCCGTCCTTTTAAACAGGAGTGGATAGCGAAGGCAAAGCTGATCAGGTGACCGGCTCCCCTTCCTGAAACCAGGCCGGATCCCGTGCTAGTCAGGATGCTGGAGATAATGCCTTTGGAGGGGGAAGACAACTAAGCTATGGCCTCCTCGAAGGAGGCTGCCCCGAAGGGAGGAACCGACAATTCCTCTCCTAAGGGGAAGAAGAGAGCCGCCTCTGACGACCCGGAAACCATGGCCTCGAAACGGGGGAGAAAATCCTTGTCAGAGGGTCCGACGCCGGGGAGTTCCTCGGCCGGACTACGCCCTCAAGGGGATCAGCCCTCCAGCGAGCCGTAAGTAGAGAGAGGTTTTCCTTTTGAGGGATGAGAGAAATCCTTGATTTATATCTGAGAAGATTAACCAAAATTTTACCTTGTAGCTCGGACCTCAGCCCTTCTCAGCAGAGCTTGTCTTCGGGGGATCTTCTTCCGGAGATGATGGAGAGCGGGACGCCTCCCCCTGCCGTACCGCCTAGAGAGGCGAGCGACCCTGAGGTGTCGTCGCGGAGGGTTTCTCTGAATCCGGCAGGGGCGGAAGATAGCTATGTGGGCTCCCAAGGCTCTCCGCGTCCGGCCTTCGAAAGAGGCCATAGGACAAGTCCGGCACCGTCTGGTGCTCGGCCGGAGGAGCTGAAGATTCTGCTGGGGCGAGCTTCTATCTCAGAGGAGCACCATGCATTGATGGGCACGGTGATTGAAAGGATTTCATCCACAGAAAGTGGATTGCATGAGGCCATCAAAAGTTTACTGACGGGTTTTGAGGTACGTTAGATAATGTACACTTTTGTCAGTTGCGCATAAGTAAGATGCGCCTTCTATAAATAGTAGCCCCTGAGACTCTGCGCGTTGTCAAGAAATGACGGCACGCAGAGGATCATAATCCCAGGTCTAAGATGTCGCCTTTGAATGTAGGTGGCGAGGTGTCCGGAATCAAGCCGAACTGATGATGTGGCCGAACTAAAGCGGCAACTGGACGTGGCAGACGCCGACATCGCGCTTGTCAACAAGCGGCTTGATGAGGCTCAAGGTATGTAATTCTTCGGGCGGCATCATGTAAGAGGAGCTTCATGTCAGTGTCTTACAATGTGTATGCTTGAAGCAGATGGTACGGCCGCCGTGGAGAATCTTAGGGCAGAACTTGCCCGAGCTAAGGAGCAAGACAGAAAAAGCGATGCGGTTGCCGGGAAGGCCCTTGAAGAGCTGAAAGCCGAACAGGCTGCTCACTGCCGAAGCAAAGAAGAAATGGCCGAGATGGCCGAGAAGTTAAAGAGCGCTGCAGACCATTGCAAACTTCTTGAGAAAGAAGACCGAGCGAGACAGACGGACTTAGAGAAGGCCGTTGCCGATGCCAAGGATGCTCGCTCTGCGATGAGAGCTGCAAGGGAGGAGCTGCGTCTGGCCGAACAGATTGCGGCTAGAAAGCCCTTTATGTTGCGGAGGAAGTTTTGTGATCCGAAGTTTGCTCCGTTGGACCGGATGTGGAGCGTGGAGGATACCTATCTGGATTTGGCAGCGAGTGCTGCTGATGCGACCGAACACTTTCGAGATCAGAAAGATCGCGAAGTGGAAAAGCTTTTCTGGTCGCAGTTTCACAATCCAGAGCGTCCACTGGCAGTGGATGATCGTTTGGCTCAATGGGCCGAACTGAATAGGTTGTCTGGACTCGCCATGAAGTACGTCATGGGTCACCTGTGGCCAGGAAGATCGGAGCCGAAGAGTTACTTCAGCTTGGTGCAGCAATTCCTTGACGCGGTGCCGTGTATAAATGCAATGAAGAGGCTAGCATGCATACAGGGCGCTAGGATGGCTCTTGCCCATGTTAAGACATACTGGGCAGAGATGGAGACCACCATTGTTGCATCCCGAGATTCGGACAAAAGCCGAGTATCCTCCGAGCACTATTTTCAGGAAGTTCTTGAAGGCGCTCGTATAATAGAGACGCAGTGCTCGAAAGATGCTATGTTACGATAGCATATGTAATTATAAAGTAATATTTTGATAAACTGTAGTGGCCTTTTTTATACTTGTGCCTCCAAGTATTGGGAACACCTCCTATGCGGCCGTTTTATATATATATATATATATATATATATATATATATATATATATATATATATATATATATATATATATATATATATATAATCTGAAAGATGGCAGTCGTTGGCTTCAGCCCCCACGCACATAGTGCGGGGGTGCTCGCAGAAGACGCATTTTCACACTTGACCCAACGTCTTGGTCCTACAAAGGAGGTGATAGCGCAGCGGGCCAGGCAACCGGACTATAATGCTTTAACACTTTCACTTAGCCATAGGTGTTTGACAATGAGACTCTTTAGGTAGCTCCTTGGTGGCAACTGCGCTCGTCTGAATTCGGGGCGCGTGTGTGCCTGACCGGGAAGCGGCCCTTCGTTAAAGCGGAGGAATCCGATAGATTCTGATAGGTCATCGAGTGGCTGACCAGTCTCACGCTACATCATGACAGTCAGTTTTTGGCTTTCTCTACTGAGGTGCTCGCCCGGGCGAACCGGGGGCACAATCGTAGTAGTTCTCCTGGTGCTACCTTAGTCGATAGAGCGGAACGTAAGGTCGCCGAACTCAGGAGCCGGGCAACCCAACATTTGACCAAAGACATGATTCGGAGCTGATGCATATAATGCCAAAACTCACGACGCCGAACACTCCCTAAGGTGTTCGGTCTTTATGAGTGCGGGCGAAACGACACTCTTTATTAAAAAAGCCCCTAGTGTCCAGGTACGTGCAAAAATTCTAACGTGGCCACATGCCAAGACGCCAGCCTCCTCCTTGGTTATATTAGAAAGAAAAAACCAGGGGATGTGTAGCAACAAGAGACTGTAAAAAAGGTTTACGCAGGGTCTTAATCTAAAAAGAATCCTTTAGGACGGGTCCCTACTGCACGTCTGCGCCTGTGTCTCTGTTGTGCCGTATCCTGGATGGGCGCCGCACGACGTTCATCTGTAAAAGAGAGGAACTGAGTTGAAAATGGGTCGTGCCGAAAAAAGTTTAAAATAAAAAAAGTATAAAGTAAGATATATTGAGCTTTATTGTCTCTTATTGTATATGAGTGGAGCCCCTAGTGCGGGGGTATATGGCTTCTAGGCCTGCATCAATGATGATTTTGCACCGAACTCGTCTATCCGTGTTCGTGGTCTTTAATGACCTATTTCGAAGTTTTCTGGCCGGTGAGGCCGTTTTGCTGTGGGGCTGTCAAAACGGCCGCACAGTCCTCCACTTGGGGAGGCGCACTTTAGTGCTTCCCCTTCAAAGAGATGATGCCTCATGGACCGGGCATCTTAAGCGTAAGAGATGCATAATGCGGTATTGCGTTAAAGCGAGCGAAAGCTTCGCATCCCAGTAGTGCTTGATAGCGACTTGAGAACGGGACGATATGGAAGGTCAGCTTTTCGCGATGGAGGTTATCGGCCGAGCCGAATATGACTTCGAGCCGGAGAAAACCCCTACAATGGGTGTTCGGACCAGGTATTACCCCTTGAAAGGAGGTTTTGCTGCGGCGGATTCTTGCTGGGTTTATCCCCATGTGCTGGATTGTATCCTCATATATCAGGTTTAGTCCACTGCCGTCGTCCATAAGGACATTTGAAAACTGGAGTCCGCCAATTATTGGATCGAGTATCAAGGTAGTCCAGCCTACATTCTTGATATTCCTAGAATAATCCAGCTGATTGAAGATGATTGGTTTTGACAACCAGTGGCGGGACCCTTTGGGGATGGGCCGTGTGGTGCGTACCTTTACGGGCGCCGCACATTTTGTTATGTGAAGTGAGTTCACTGTTTTTACTTCTTGTGGGAAGTTCTTTTGTTTCCTAGTGCTCTGCTTTTGGGGTTCGTCCTCGTCTTCGCTTGGTGTGTCGAGCCCCTTGTGTTCGGCATAGAGTCTGCCGGATTGTTTGAAAACCCAACAGTCTCTATGGGTATGGTTAGCAGGCTTCCCGGGAGTACTGTGTATCTGACATATCCTGTCCAAGATTTTATTTAGGTTGGATGGATCGTCCCTGTTATCCTGGGGGGGGGGGGCAATTTTTCCTATTTTTGTCGTGAGCCTTTGAAT
>NC_041392.1:160095833-160150303 GCF_002162155.2 Triticum dicoccoides
GTCCTCGTCTTCGCTTGGTGTGTCGAGCCCCTTGTGTTCGGCATAGAGTCTGCCGGATTGTTTGAAAACCCAACAGTCTCTATGGGTATGGTTAGCAGGCTTCCCGGGAGTACTGTGTATCTGACATATCCTGTCCAAGATTTTATTTAGGTTGGATGGATCGTCCCTGTTATCCTGGGGGGGGGGGGGCAATTTTTCCTATTTTTGTCGTGAGCCTTTGAATCCGGCATTGACTGTCGTGCTCTTTGGACTTTTGTCCTTAGTCTAGTGATGGTCCTTGTTGCATCGCGGTTTTCCGTTTCCATCCCTAGTTTTGGATGTACTTGGGTCGCTGGGCTGCACCTTGCCAACCAGTTGTCCTCCCCTGCACAAAAGCGGGTCATGAGGCTTGTTAGTGCGGCCATTGCTCTTGGCTTTTCTTGGCCGAGGTGTCTGGCGAGCCATTCGTCTCGGACGTTATGCCTGAAGGCTGCTAAGGCTTCAGCGTCCGGACAGTCGACTATCTGATTCTTTTTAGTGAGGAATCTATTCCAGAACTGCCGAGCTGATTCTCCGGGTTGTTGAGTTATGTGACTAAGATCGTCTGCATCCGGAGGGCGGACATAGGTCCCTTGAAAGTTTGCTCGAAAAGCATCCTCGAGCTTTTCCCAGCTTCCAATTGTGTTTTCAGGAAGGCTTTTAAGCCAATGCCGGGCTGGCCCTTTAAGCTTAAGGGGTAGATATTTTATGGCGTGGAGATCATCTCCTCTAGCCATGTGTATGTGGAGGATATATTCCTCGATCCAGACTCCAGGGTCTGTTGTTCCATCATATGCCTCTATGTTTACGGGTTTGAATCCCACTGGGAATTCATAGTCCAGGACCTCATCAGCGAAACATAGGGGGTGTGCGGCGCCCCTGTATTTGGCTGTGCCGGATTCTGATGATGGCTTCATAGCGTTGCTTACGAGAGCTTGCTTTCTTGGCCCATAAATGGACCTGACTGGGCCGTGATGCGAATCCTTAAGTGAGTCGCATGCCGATTTAGGTGCGGCGCCGCTTGCCGCTTTATGGGGTTGTCTATCCGACCGTGTGGCTTTTTCATTTTTTGAATGCGAGGGCTCTAAGGCCTCTTCGTCGAATTCAGGTAGTAGCTTTCTTTTCGGATAGCTTTTAGTGCGGCGACTGTCGCCGTACTTATTTGTGGTATTGATTACTTTGCTCCATCTAATCCGGAGTGCGTCTTCCGCTGTTTTTAGCTTCCGCTTCTGCTTCTTTAGGCTGCGTGCGGTTGCAACAAGCCTCTCATGGAGATTCTTCTGCTCCATAGGTTTATTCGGCGTGAGGTCGTTCGGAATGCCATTTTCGCCGGGGGAGGGATGTTCGGTTTCTCTATCCGTGTTGCCCTGTTCGGACGGTTGCTCTAAGGCCTGCTCGTCGTCTACCGCCTCGTCCTGCTCTATGGCTGGGTTTTTGTCGGGGCGGGGCTTGGGTCGGTGTTTACGCCGACGCTTTGATTGCTTTTCGGGGGGTCGATCTCCCGTCCTATCCCCTTTTTCCTCGTTGTCGCTTCCTTTAGGGGTATCCACCATGTACACATTGTGAGATGAGGTGGTTGTCCAATGCCCTATGGGCGTTGGTTCGTCGGTATCTCCTGCATCGTCATCCATGCTGTCAATGTCTCCGGAGTCGAATTTGAGCACGTCGTTTAAATTGTCGACAGGGGCTACCAAGTGGGTGGTGGGTGGTGGGTGGGCTTTGAATTTCTTCATCGTCCGTATCCCATCCTCGCTGACCGTAGTTCGGCCGAGGCTCTCCTGATAAGGAGAGAGTCTTGAGGGAGTTCAGGATATCTCCACAAGGCGAGTGCTGAAAGATGTCTGCGGCGGTGAGCTCCATTATCGGCGCCCAATCGGATTCGATTGGCAGGGGCGCGGGGGGTTCGGAGTCCGGAGAGGAGTCCGGATCCTCGGAGTCACGGGTAGTGCAGAGTGCAGGGCTAGCATTCGGCTCGATCGCTTTTGGGATCGCAGCCCCTGAGGTGACGTCCAACCGTTCATCCTCGATTGGCGCAATAGGCTCTGAGTTAGGGGTCGGAACCGATGCGTATGCAGCCTCCAAAGCGCTGTTCGGCGGCAGAGCTATATCATGCCTATCGAGATAGTGCGGCGCGCTTGGCCGTGGCTCGAACCCGTCGAAGATCAAGTCTCCGCGGATGTCGGACGTGTAGTTTAAACTTCCAAACCTGACCTGATGGCCAGGGGCGTAGCTTTCGATCTACTCCAGGTGGCCGAGCGAATTGGCCCACAGAGCGAAGCCGCCAAAGACGAAGATCTATCCGGGGAGAAAAGTCTCACCCTGGATCGTATCGTTGTTGATGACCAAGGAGCCATCGGGCCTAAGGGCGACGACACAGAGGAACTCTCAATGAAAGCACCAATGTCGGTGTCAAAACCGGCGGATCTCGGGTAGGGGGTCCCGAACTGTGCATCTAGGCCGGATGGTAACAGGAGGTAGGGAACACTTTGTTTTACCCAGGTTCGGGCCCTCTCGATGGAGGTAATACCCTAATCCTGCTTGATTAATATTGATGATATGGGTAGTACAAGAGTAGATCTACCACGAGATCAAGGAGGCTAAACCCTAGAAGCTAGCCTATGGTATGATTGTTGTGTATGGAGTTGATTGCCTACGGACTACAACCCTCGGGTTTATATAGACACCAGATAGGGTTAGGGTTACATAAAGTCGGTTACAATGGTAGGAGATCTTGAATATCCGCATCGCCAAGCTTGCCTTCCACGCCAAGGAAAGTCCCATCCGGACACGGGACGAAGTCTTCAATCTTGTATCTTCATAGTCCAGGAGTCCGGTTGAAGGTATAGTCCGGCTACCCGAACACCCCCTAATCCAGGACTCCCTCACCGTCCATGCCCAGCTCGTGGCGGTCACCGCACAAATCGAACGAAGCTTCTACGACAACGGTATGCAACCCACAGCCGAAGAGTTGGCAATCACCGAGAGAGTTCGAGTAGCCGTCTGTTCCCGCATGGCATACTTTGCCACGATGAAGACCTCCAAAGCCTAGATGATGGCCGCCCACTCCTAGCTCGTCGCGGCCTATTCCAAAGATATGGCGGACGCGGATGGGGAGATGCTTGCAGAGTATGGTGCAATTGATGCCATGGAGCCCCTTCCCGAGGAGACCGTCGAGAGCGAGCTGGACATGGAGGCGGCAGCGGAGATCGACGAGCACCAGCCGCAGTAGTACTCTTTGTTTTGTTTAATTAAGAGCGTCGGTCTTTAATTTGTTAGAGTAATGTTTAGGTCAGCTAGCTCTGTTTAATTGCTGAACTTGCTAGATTAAGAAGTGTGGGTGTGCTGTAGTCTCCTTTGTGTACCCAAGTTATGCAATGACGTGGATGACCACTGTAACCAGGGAAATTCGAACCAAAATTTTTGACGTTCAAACTTTATCACACACGGATTAAGCTATCTAAATCGTTTGTGATGTTCGCATATCGTACACAGTTCTGAATAAGGGACCGTGTCTGATGACACTTTGCGCTCCAGTTTTTTCGCTGAAGCGATTCCAAATTTTTGGCTTCCGCGGAAATATCTACCTCCCCGCCCCCTCTGCCTTACCAAAAGTCACATTTCCCCTATTTCCGCCTTCCTTTCCAAGTTGAAACCTTCACTCCTTGTTTGCAGCGCCACCTCCTCGTCGGGGACCCTCCTTCACACTGCTCGGCTTTGCCTATCCAGACAGGTAATCCACACCAGACCCCCATCCTCCTCCTCCTCCCACATCCCATATGCCCCGACCGCCGGTGCGAGCGTGACACCTTCCACCAAAATCACTGACCCCTCCACACTACAGGAATCTGGCAGTTTGCCGCCGGGCAAGTACAGACGGCAAAGACAAGAATACAGACGGCAAAGATTTTGCCATCAGCTAGCTGACGGCAAAGTGAGACGGCAAAGCTAAGTCGGCAAAGAGTACTTTGTCGTCAGCTTTTCATCAAACAGACCGCAAAGTCTTTGCCGTCAGCCAAAACTCATGTTTTGCCATCAGGCGATTAAGTAACAGACGGCAAAATCCAGGCTCTTTGCCGTTAGCAATCCTATCCCTTTGTTGTCTGCCCTAAAACCCACAGGTGGCAAACAATTATTTCTTTTAAATAACAAATAGCTAGTAGCTCGTGTTCCTGTTTTTTATTTTAATTATCTTTTTGAATGGGAGACAGGTCGCGAAGGACCCAGAAGCTGTTTCATTGATAATTACAGTATTATCTATGCAAGAGAGTACAACTGCCACAAGGGCCCCCAAAGAAAGTGAAATTACAACTCAGTATGGGAACTTTATAGGAAAGACCCCAAACGCGATCTAGAAAACAAGATCTGGTCCATTTTCTTCCTTGCTTCGATCTGGTCCAGGCTGGAACAGGGCCGGCCGCCGCAGAGGCCCATCAGGCAAGGAGGAAAGGTGAGGCCGACTGGGATTGGTTGGCGCTGCGGCGACGCTAACGCCCACGACCACCACGGCCTTGGCCTTGGCCTTGGAGTCAGTCGCGACGAGCCGGGAGATGCAGCGGCGGCAGAAGGGCACGCCGGCGGCTACAGCATGAACTTGGATGGGATGCGATTGTTGTAGCAGCTGAGCGCGAGCGTGCAGACGTCGCACACCTGGTGATCACAGTCCTCCACCTCGATGCTTCACCTCCTCGTCCTCCTGGCCGTCGACGTCATCGCTGTCTTCGAAGAGCGTCGCTCCCGATTGGCCTCGGCCAGCGTGGCCTAGAGGAGCACCCTCACTTCCGGCGATGGGGGCTGGTGGGGTTCGGCGAGGGGCCGTAGCGTCAGGATCTGGCAAGGGGTCACGGCGGCGGTGTCTGGCGAGGCAGAGGCGGGTGGTGGAGTGTCGGTGCGGTGGGGATCAAGAGAAGGGAGGTGTTGACACACGAACACGTCACGTGTACCCTCGACGCCGGGGGTGATGCACCGCAGCTCACGTCGAAGGAGACCCGACCGACAGCGTGATACGCAAGACAGTCGACGGGTGCTTTTGCTGACCCGAAAACCCCACACCCCCGGGAGGGACCCCGTCAGGGAGTGCAGCGGCTATGGGATTCCCTAGGTCGATTATCTCGCCCCTAGAGCCTCGGGATTTGCAGCTCTCAAACACGAAGAACAGCGAAGAACAAGATAGAAAAACGGTGGAGAGATAAAACGTAGATGAAAAAGTAGTATATTGATTTGTTCGATTGTGTGTTGTTCAATCGGCCATCACCCCCAACATATATAAGAGGCGGATGGACTTCCCATACAAGTAAAGGATTCATCTAGGCTTTCCTTACAAGAAAAATTACATCAATTCACGTCCTAGAGTCCTAATTCTATTCCAATTCGGATTCAGTCTGAATCTGGCCCAAACTCTGTCTTCCTTCTTGCGTGGGCCGCGGGGCTTGCATATGATCTCCGATCGAGACGGCCCAAATAACAAACTTGTGCGCCTCAACGATACGAAAAACTCTCATGTTGATCACTTTTTCAAATAAGGCCATCTTGAATACTTTTCAAGGTCATGTTTATCTTCCAGTCGGACTCGGTCTTGTAGTAGACTGGATTATCCGAGTCTCGTAGTGAATTTGTAGGCTATATATTATCTCTGATGATGACTCCAAAATCAAAGTTTACCGTCTTGATGATATGCACAACTTTTGTATTGAGCACTTCTTCACCCAAGGTCATTTTGATAAACTTTCGAGCACATGTTCAATTTCACTCGGACTTGAGCTCATCCACTTGGATATTAGATACTTTCACTCGGATCGTCCGACTGGACTTTTTCACTTGGAAGACAATCTTTCACTCGGATGACTATATTTCCACTCGGATGACTATATTTCCACTCGGATGACTATATTTCCACTCGGAAGGCACTATCTTATTCAATCGGCAAGTTTTCGTCCCGATGGTAATCTTTTCACTCGGAATATTTTCACCCGGACGACAATTTCACTCGGATGATCATATTTTCACTCGGGTAACTATATTTCCACTTGGATAATAATAAGTTCATCCGGTCAGCAAACTTTCACTCGACCGGGAAATTTTCACTCGACCGTAAACTTTCACTCGGATGGTAAACTTTTCACTCGGATTTCCGACTGAAAACATAGCCCGATCTTGATTTGTCTCTCCAGGCCTCATACGATCTCGGACTGAGACGAATTATATATGAATATCGATCGTCTCCACGAGACGAAACTTTTCCGTGTTGAAGGTTTTTCGATTCAAGGCCGTCTTGATGGCCGAATTACTCGCGCAACCTATCAGACAAGTGTCTGGCACCTCGCGCCATATTTCCGTTGAGGTTCGGTCTGCACTATATTGCCTCTAACTTTTGCATATGAACTCGGATTGAGATAATTTATATATCAAAATCGATTGCCTCGACGAGACAAAGACAATTCCTTAAGAGTTCTCCTTCATCCGAGGTCATCTTGAAGACGTGATTGGCCAAAAAACCACTCGGAACATTGAATTATGCCACTCGGAGTATAGTTTCGGTCCGTAAGATAAAGTCGAATGAATATAACCGAAACATCAAAGTTATTCCACTCGGTGACATGAATATTTTTATGCTGAAAACTCGTTCACTCGAGACCATCTTCATTGCAATCTGTATCTTGCCAAAATCAGGTGTCAACAGGAGGCAGAGGAGAATAGATGGGATCGAGCAAGGTGGGTGGGTGGAGATTTTGGTGCGTGGGACTCGTGGGTGGGTGGGTCCCGGGTCAGTGGGTGGGTGGGGTCCGGGTGAGTGGGCTGCGTGGGTGGGAGGGGCTGCCAGCTCATCGATCCATGTGGTTGATCCGCGTTATGTGTTTCTTCTTTGTCGTTTGTGCCTTTTAATACAGAGGACAAAGAGCATACTTTGCCGTCTTTAATAAAAAACGCAGCCGGCAAACTCTTTGTTGTCTACATTTTTATTCCAGACGGCAAAATATGAGCTTTGTCATCTGTAATAAAAAACGCAGACGGCAAAGACTCTTTGCCGTTTGTAATAAAAAAAGCAAACGGCAAAATATCTTTTTGTCGTTAGTTTTTCTTTGCCGTCAGCGGCTGACGGCAAAAGTGCTCTTTGCCGTTTACCCCGATGAAAAGCTGACGGCAAAGATGTTCACTGATGGCAAATTAGCTGTTTCCCATAGTGCCACCAAATAAGCGCCACCCTAAGCCATGGTGCACGCAGTATAGCCAGGATCTCAAGGAGCATTTGGTAGTGGAGAAGAAAATCACGGCCGCACGCGCGGATGAGGTCGCGATGGCTGCCATTCGTGCTGACCCCCAGATCTTGGAGGAGCACCTTGCCATTTGCTAGCTACGCCGGTTAAGCATGCTCGATTTACCCGTTGTGTATGCTGCTCCTGCGTTTCCTTCACAAATTCTAGTGAATTGTGCTATCTAATTTTACCATGCAATCTGTTGCTCTAGTGTATATGTTCTATATGTCATGCAGTGTGGTGCTCACTTATTAACTATTCTGTTAATTAGTTGTCGTCTTCGGTTAACTGTTTGGTTCAACTCTGCAAATGTGATGTTTAATTCTTCAGGCTGCAATTTTGTATTGTCTTCCATGTGGAAATAAATCGAATTTATCTTTACAAAATACATGAGAAACAAATACAATTGCTATACTTCCAAGTTGTCAAGCATACTTGGTTTGGTTATACATTGTGCAATGTGGTTCTCAGTTAATGTTTGGTTCATTTGTGTTGTGGTGTTTAGTTAACTGTTTGGTTCAATTCTGCAATGTGGTATTCAATAGTTGTGGGTGCATTCTATTATTGTATACCATGTGAGGAATAAATTGAATTTGACTGTAGTAAATACATGAGAAACAAATACAAATGCTATATTTCCAAGTTGTTAAGCATGGTTGGTTTGGTTAACTGTCTGATCTTCTATTAGGAGTATGTTATATTATGCAACGTGGTGCTCAGTTAATGTTTGATTCATTTGTTGTGGTGTTTAGTTAAGTGCTTGGTTCAATTCTGCAATGCGATGTCCAATTGTCGTGGGTAGGATTTTGTATTGTTGTGCATGTGAGGAATAAATCGAATTTGGATGCACTTAATACATGAGAAACATATACAAGTGCTATATTTCCTAGTTCTTAATCATGCTTGGTTTGGATAAATGGTTTTTCCATGTGGCTTGAATTAATCTCATGAATCTGCAATGTGCTTATTTTTCATCAACATATTTTACTTACAGCATGCGAACCCTTACTTAGCCTGATGACTAACTACCTTATATGTGTTGCAGGGAAACAATGGGAAGCACCGAGGTTTACAATCGAGGTTAGCACGTGCATGGTCCGTTGTCTAATAGCACATTATTGTGCAATTGCAGGAACCACTCTAATATTTAGGTTTTTAACAATTTGGTCTTGCACATGTAGGTACTGCTGTCAAAGGTTTTGACCCACTGTTCGACCCTTTTTTGCATATGGGGAAATGAGTTGTCCATGAATATCAGTCAATTCAAGAAACTTAGAAAGATAGCTAGGATAATGAAATTAGCGAAAAGAAATAACAAGATCTTTGTCTACACAATGGAGAAGACATCAGTTCACTACAGGATGGTACTAACTATTATACCTTGCCTTTTTTATTCCTTTGCCTCATTTCCAATAGAAGATATTTATGCACATCCTTGTTTTCAGGCCTTTCCAAAGCAGTTCACTAATGATTACCTCTCAAACCACCTCTATGATTAGGAGGCAAGGAAGGTATTCATACAACACCCACGGTTCAATATTGAAGTGTTCTTGAAGAGGACAAAGGATGGACGGTCAATCATCCACAGGCACTGGCCTAAAGTTACAAAGACCTTCAACATCAATGAAGGCTCAATATTCGCCTTTTGGTTCAACAGTTTTCCAGATGAGATATATCTGTCTATGTATCGTCTATGATGCTAATTTCGAAAGGTTATAGATGTTGCATGTGAAACTTGGTGCTGGTGTAGTTGTGTAATGGGGTAGCTGAGTGCTGAAGCTATATGATGTTGTACTTTGATGTATTTCAATTATGAAAATGAAATATATCGTGTGCTCAATATGATGTCAATTAGATTAATAAATAGATTATTAATAATCGGATAATTAGCCTGCTAATTGGGTTTTTCTATTGCAAACGGTTACTGAGAACACACTGTGTGTGATGCATTCAATAACGCACACAGTTTCTAGGAATAACCCGTGTTGGATTAATGAACAATCACACACGACCTTCTCTTGAAAACTGTGTGCATTAGGCCACCTTGCGCAAATGTTTACGACATAAAAACTATGTGTGATGGATAGCCTTTGCCACATAGTTTCTTCTACGCACCGTGTGTGATGCATTCAATAATACAAACGATAAAATTGTTAATATCATGTGCAATGGCAACGCTATCACAAACGATTTAACGAGGAAAATTGTGTGTGATGTACCTATGAGCGGAAACGTTTTCCTTGGAGCGACTGTGTGGGATGTACATACGAACGAAACGTTTAGCGGGGACTGACTGTGTGGGATGTACTTGCGACCAGAAACAATTTTGCCTGTATAATTATATTTTTTAGCTCTACTCTATGTATTTACGTATTTGAGCGCTCGCCGGTCACACACGAACACATTTTGCCGAGCGTTTGTGCTAGGAGGGCATATCCCCGACTGTTTCTGGGTCGTGTAGGAAGGACCCCCCTATCGCCGTCACTCAATAGGCGACGGTTCCAAATGCCGTCATGGAAAGGGGTTAAAAACCATTTGTATAGCACCTCGATGTACTAGTGAACAAGTTGCCATGCTTCCTTGGCCACAGTGAAAGGTCAGAGATGCGCAATATCTTAGGATGGAGTTGCATCTTCAATGATGAAGAGAGCGGACTCGTTGAATTGATTATCGGCGGATTCTCTAGGTGTGAAGTTGCTTGGGCCATGCGGGTATAAACCTTGCTCAATAATTCTCCAAAGGTTAGTATTACTATGATTTAAATGACGTTTAAAGCGATAGACCCAAGAAGCAAAGTCTTCATTTTTCACAAACTTAGGAGGAGGACCAACATGAATCAAATGAGTGGAGGGAATCGGTCCTCCATAAATAATTGGAGGTTCAACATGGGCAAAGATGCCATTTCCACTTCTACCACTAGATAGAGGAGCCTTATCACTACTAGCTTCCCCATGTCGGAGTTAGCATCCGTCACCTTGTTAGCGAGATCACCCACTCTCATTGGTGCGGTGGATAATTTAAGGCCTTCTGAAAACTTGTTGAACATTGATACGTCTCCAACGTATCTATAATTTTTTATTGTTCCATGCTATTATGTTATCAACCTTGGATGTTTTATATGCATTTATATGCTATTTTATATGATTTTTGGGATTAACCTATTAACCCAGAGCCCAGTGCCAGTTTCTGTTTTTTCCTTGTTTTAGAGTATTGCAGAAAAGGAAAATCAAACGGAGTCCAATTGACCTGAAACTTCACGGAACTTATTTTTGGACCAGAAGAAGCCCACGGATTATCCGAGATGGACCAGAAGAGTCCCGGGCTGCCCACGAGGGTGGGGGCGCGCCCCCTACCTCGTGGACAGCCCGGAAATCCACCAACGTACTTCTTCCTCCTATATATACCCATATACCCTGAAAACTTCGGGGAACACAATAGAACGGGAGTTCCGCCGCCAGAAGCCTCCGTAGCCACCGAAAACCAATCTAGACCCGTTCTGGCACCCTGCCGGAGGGGCGAATCCCTCTCCAGTGGCCATCTTCATCACCTCGGTGCTCTCCATGACGAGGAGGGAGTAGTTCACCCTCGAAGCTGAGGGTATGTACCAGTAGATATGTGTTTGATCTCCCTCTCTCGTGTTCTTGAGGTGATACGATCTTGATGTATCGCGAGCTTTGCTATTATAGTTGGATCTTATGATGTTTCTCCCCCTCTACTCTCTTGTAATGGATTGAGTTTTCCCTTTGAAGTTATCTTATCGGATTGAGTCTTTAAGGATTTGAGAAATTTGATGTATGTCTTGCGTGGGATACCCGTAGTGACAATGGGGTATTCTATTGATCAACTTGATGTATGTTTTGGTCATCAACTTGCGGGTTCCACCAATGAACCTATGCATAGGGGTTGGCACACGTTTTCATCTTGACTCTCTGGTAGAAACTTTGGGGCACTCTTTGAAGTACTTTGTGTTCGTTTGAATAGATGAATCTGAGATTGTGTGATGCATATCGTATAATCATACCCACGGATACTTGAGGTGACATTGTAGTATCTAGGTGACATTAGGGTTTTGGTTGATTTGTGTCTTAAGGAGTTATTCTAGTACGAACTCTATGATAGATCGAATGGAAAGAATAGCTTTGTGTTATTTTACTATGGACTCTTGAATAGATCGATCAGAGAGGATAACTTTGAGGTGGTTTCCTACCCTACCATAATCTCTTCGTTTGTTCTCCGCTATTAGTGACTTTGGAGTGACTCTTTGTTGCATGGTGAGGGATAGTTATATGATACAATTATGTTATTATTGTTGAGAGAACTTGCACTAGTGAAAGTATGAACCCTAGGGCTTGTTTCAACGCATTGCAATACCATTTACGCTCACTTTTATCATTAGTTACCTTGCTGTTTTTATATTTTCAGATTACAAAAACCTTTATCTACCATCCATATTGCAATTGTATCACCATCTCTTCACCGAACTAGTGCACCTTTACAATTTACCATTGTATTGGGTGTGTTGGGGACACAAGAGACTCTTTGTTATTTGGTTGCAGGGTTGCTTGAGAGAGACCATCTTCATCCTACGCCTCCCACGGATTGATAAACCTTAGGTCATCCACTTGAGGGAAATTTTCTACTGTCCTACAAACCTCTGCACTTGGAGGCCCAACAACGTCTACAAGAAGAAGGTTGTGTAGTAGGCATCAAGCTCTTTTCTGGCGCTGTTGCCGGGGAGGTTAGCGCTTGAAGGTATATCTTTAGATCTTGCAATCAAATCTTTTTGTTTCTTGTTTTAGCACTAGTTTAGTTTATAAAACAAAACTACAAGAAAATGGAATTGAGTTTGCCTCATATGCTTCATCTTTTTAATATCTTTCATGAGTATGATGGAAAGTAAAATTGTGCCAGAGTGTTAGAAGAAGAATGCATTAAAATGTTTGGCACTAAATCTTTGAATAATGAGCATGATTGCAATGTTATTAGTATGAACTCTTTGAATATCCATAGTACTAATGATGATTCCACTAGTCATGATGAGAATGTCTCTTATAAGCATGTCGATTTTTGTGGAGTGCATAGAGTTTGCAAGTACACACCAATTAGGGAAGATAGATTTTGCAAGAGGCATAAGTACTTAGAAACTAAATGGTTGCAAGAAAGGCTAGATGTTTGTGCTGAAAATTTAAATTTTCTTAGCCGTACTTGTGAACTTTGCGATGAACGTGGTCATTTAACCATCCGATGCAAATTGTTTCATGTTCTAATCGTTTCGAAAAATTGTGATGACTTGATTTCCCTTGCACATCATAATGAATTTAGTTTGCTTATGGGTTATGAAGAAATGAAACGTATAACTAACTATCTTCCAGTATTTGCCAGTGATAAACTTCTTGGTTTTGATCTAGAGGAAATTTATATGTATTGTGCGGTGAATTCTATTGAAAATCCTTATATTGCCAATTACATAAAGAAAAGAAAACAAATAGAAGATGAAGAGAATACTAATGATAGGATAGAGACTTCCCAATATCCTCCTATTATTTCTTATGATGAATCAAGTAACGAGGAGGAGCCTTCTATTCAACCAATCTCATTAATAGGGAGCTCCAAAAAGAGGGTTGAACCCACATATGATGTGAAGAATAAAAAGAAAAGATGGAGAAGCAAAGGTAGAAAGGTATCTCTTCCAAATAATGTTGCTCCTATTACTCATTGTGATGATAATAATTGCTATACTATTGGTGCTATCCATACTATTAATGATGAGAGTGATTATGCTTATGATATGAAAAGTCCCAAGCTTGGGGATGCTATGTTTGATGAGAATGACATTTTTGAGAATATATTTGCTGCAATTAATGTTTGTCCCAAGCGTGGGGATGCTACGTTTAATGAAGATGATATTTTTAGCCTCCCAAGTTTTGATATGCAAATTTATTATGATGATAGCATGCCTCCTACTTATGATGATTATATTGATGAAAGTGGTTTTGGAAGAGTGTCAACTTTAGGAAGTATTAATCCCACTATTTTGGAGGATGTTGAATCTTATTGTGATAATTATGAAAGTGGATTTGGAGAGGTCATGACTTTATTCAGTAATGATTCCACTATCCTGGAAGAGGTTTCAATCGATTATGATGAGAACAAAGTTGCTACCTATGATGATTATTGTGATGATACATATGCTATAAAAAGTAGAGATGATTATATTATAAAACTTTTCATGATTACGATTACCCTTTTTCTGAGCATTATTCCTTTAATGTGGAAACAGTTTATAGTATTTGAGTCTCTTATGATACTCCCACTACTATTCATGAGAAGAAATTTGCTTACGTGGAGAGTAATAAAAATTCTATGCCTGTGCATCATGAAAATAGTGATTTATGTGATAGTTATATTGTTGAATTCATTCATGATGCTACTGAAAATTATTATGAGGGAGGAATATATACTTGTAGGAATTGCAATAATATCAAGTTTCCTCTCTATGTACTTAAAGTTTTAAAGTTATCCTTGTTTTACCTTCCTATGCAAGTTGATCCTTGTTCCCAAAAGTTGTTTGCTCACAAAATCCCTATGCATAGGAGGTGGGTTAGACTTAAATGTGCTAGTAATATTCTTCATGATGCTCTCTTTATGTTACAATTCTTATCTTTTATGTGAGCATCGTTGAAATCATCATGCCTAGCTAGGGGCGTTAAACGATAGCGCTTGTTGGGAGGAAACCCAATTTTATTTCAGCTCCTTGCTTTTTGTTCCTGTTTAGTAATAAATTAATCATCTACACTCTGTTATGATTGTGTTTTTTATGTTTTAATTAGTGTTTGTGCCAAGTAAAGCCTTTTGGACCTTCTTGGGTGATTGTTATTTGATCTTGCTGTAAAAAACAGAAAGTATGCGCTCACAAGAATAATTTTCATTTCTTACCAGAGAGCGATAAAATACCAATTCCAAGTGAAGTAGATCACTAAACAAATTTCCTAGGATTTACTAATTTCTCAGTATTTTTTGAGTTACAGAAGTATTCGGAACCTACAGATTACTACAGCATGTTCTGTTTTTGACACATTCTGTTTTCTATGTGTTGTTTGCTTATTTTGATGAATCTATGAGTAGTATCGGAGGGTATGAACCATAGATAAGTTGGAATACAGTATATATTACACCAATATGAATTTAGAATGAGTTCACAACAGTACCTAAGTGGTGATTTACTTTCTTATACTAACGGAGCTTACGAGTTTTCTGTTAAGTTTTGTGTTGTGAAGTTTTCAAGTTTTGGGTAAAGATTCGATGGACTATGGAATAAGGAGTGGAAAGAGCCTAATCCTGGGGATGCCCAAGGCACCCCAAGGTAATATTCAAGGATAACCAAAAGCTTAAGCTTGGGGATGCCCCAGAAGGCATCCCCTCTTTCGTCTTCGTTCATCAATAACTTTACTTGGAGCTATATTTGTATTCACCACATGATATGTGTTTTGCTTGGAGTGTCATTTTATTTTATTTAGTTTTGCTTGCTGCTTGAATAAAATACCAAGATCTGAAATTCTTAAATGTTAAAGAGTCTTCATATAGTTTCATAATTATTCGACTACTCATTGATCTTCACTTATATCTTTCGGAGTAGTTTGTTGTTGCTCTAGTGCTTCACTTATATCTTTTTAGAGCACGGTGGTGGTTTTATTTTATAGAAATTAATGAAATCTCATGCTTCACTTGTATCATTTTGGGAGTCTTTAGAACAGCATGGTAGTTTGCTTTGGTTATGAAACTAGTCCTAATATGATGGGCATCCAAGAGGGATATAATAACAACTTTCATATAAAGTGCATTGAATACTATGAGAAGTTTGATACTTGATGATTGTTTTGAGATATGGACATGGTAATATTAGAGTCATGCTAGTGAGTATTTGTGAATTTTAGAGATATTTGTGATAAAGTTTGTGATTCCCGTGGCATGCACGTATGGTGAACCGTTATGTGATGAAGTTGGAGCATGATTTATTTATTGATTGTATTCCTTACGAGTGGCAGTCGGGGACGAGCGATGGTCATTTCCTACCAATCTATCCCCCTAGGAGCATGCACATAGTACTTTGTTTCGATAACTAATAGATTTTTGCAATAAGTATGTGAGTTCTTTATGACTAATGTTGAGTCCATGGATTATACGCACTCTCACCCTTCCACCATTGCTAGCCTCTCTTGTGCCGTGCAATTTTCACCGGTACCATATCACCCACCATTACCTTCCTCAAAACAGCCACCATATCTACCTATTATGGCATTTCCATAGCCATTCTGAGATATATTGACATGCAACTTTCCACCGTTCCGTTTATTATGACACGCTCCATCATTGTCATATTGCTTTGCATGATCATGTAGTTGACATCGTACTTGTGGCAAAGCCACCATTCATAATTATTTCATACATGTCTCATGAGTCATTGCACATCCCGATACACCGCCGGAGGCATTCATATAGAGTCATATCTTGTTCTAAGTATCGAGTTGTAATTATTGAGTTGTAAGTAAATAAAAGTGTGATGATCATCATTATTAGAGCATTGTCCCAGTGAGGAAAGGATGAGGGAGACTATGATTCCCCCACAAGTCGGGATGGGACTCCGGGCGAAAAAAAGAAAGGCCAAAAAAAAGAGAAGGCCCAAAAAAACAAAAAAAAATTGAGAGAAAAAGAGAGAAGGGGCAATGCTACTATCCTTTTACCACACTTGTGCTTCAAAGTAGCACCATGATCTTCATGATAGAGAGTCTCCTATGTTGTCACTTTCATATAATAGTTGGAAATTTTCATTATAGAACTTGGCTTGTATATTCCAATGATGGGCTTCCTCAAAATGCCCTAGGTCTTCGTGAGCAAGCAAGTTGGATGCACACCCACTAGTTTCTTTTGTTGAGCTTCCATACACTTATAGCTCTAGTGCATCCGTTGCATGGCAATCCCTACTCACTCACATTGATATCTATTGATGGGCATCTCCATAGCCCGTTGATACGCCTAGTTGATGTCAGACTACCTTCTCCCTTTTTGTCTTCTCCACAACCACCCTTCTATTCCACATATAGTGCTATATCCATGGCTCACGCTCATGTATTGCGTGAAGATTGAAAAAGTTTGAGAACACCAAAAGTATGAAACAATTGTTTGGCTTGTCATCGGGGTTGTGCATGATTTAAATATTTTGTGTGGTGAAGATGGAGCTTAGCCAGACTATATGATTTTGTAGGGATACCATTCTTTGGCCATGTTATTTTGAGAAGACATGATTCCTTTGTTAGTATGCTTGAAGTATTATTATTTTTATGTCAATATTAAACTTTTGTCTTGAATATAATGGATCTGAATATTATTGCCACAATAAAGAGAATTACATGGATAAATATGTTAGGTAGCATTACATCAAAAATTCTGTTTTTATCATTTACCTACTCGAGGATGAGCAGGAATTAAGCTTGGGGATGCTGATACGTCTCCAACGTATCTATAATTTTTGATTGTTCCATGATATTATATTATCAACCTTGGATGTTTTATATGCATTTATATGCTATTTTATATGATTTTTGGGACTAACCTATTAACCTAGAGCCTAGTGCCAGTGCCAGTTTCTGTTTTTTCCTTGTTTTAGAGTATCGCGGAAAAGGAAAATCAAACGGAGTCCAATTGACCTGAAACTTCACGGAACTTATTATTCAACCAGAAGAAGCCCACTGAGTATCGGAGATGGACCAGAAGAGTCCCGGGCTTCCCACGAGGGTGGGGGGGGGGCGCCCACCCCCTTGGACGCGCCCCCCTGCCTCTTGGACAGCCCGGAGATCCACCGACATACTTCTTCCTCCTATATATACCCATATACCCTAAAAATTTCGGGGAACACAATTGATCGTGAGTTCCGCCGCCATAAGCCTCCATAGCCATCGAAAACCAATCTAGACCCGTTCCGGCACCCTGTCGGAGGGGGGAATCCCTCTCCCGTGGCCATCTTCATCATCCTGGCGCTCTCCATGATGAGGAGGGAGTAGTTCACCCTCGGAGCTGAGGGTATGTACCAGTAGATATGTGTTTGATCTCCCTCTCTCGTGTTCTTGAGGTGATACGATCTTGATGTATCGCGAGCTTTGCTATTATAGTTGGATCTTATGATGTTTCTCCCCCTCTACTCTCTTGTAATGGATTGAGTTTTCCCTTTGAAGTTATCTTATCGGATTGAGTCTTTAACGATTTGAGAACACTTGATGTATGTCTTGTGTGGGATACCCGTGGTGACAATGGGGTATTCTATTGATCCACTTAATGTATGTTTTGGTGATCAACTTGCGGGTTCTGCCCATGAACCTATGCATAGGGGTTGGCACACGTTTTCGTCTTGACTCTCCGGTAGAAACTTTGGGGCACTCTTTGAAGTACTTTGTGTTGGTTTGAATAGATGAATCTGAGATTGTGTGATGCATATCGTATAATCATACCCACGGATACTTGAGGTGACATTGGAGTATCTAGGTGATATTAGGGTTTTGGTTGATTTGTGTCTTAAGGTGTTATTCTAGTACGAACTCTATGATAGATCGAACAAAAAGAATAGCTTTGTGTTATTTTACTATGGACTCTTGAATAGATCGATCAGAAAGGATAACTTTGAGGTGGTTTCGTACCCTACCATAATCTCTTCGTTTATTCTCCGCTATTAGTGACCTTGGAGTGACTCTTTGTTGCATGTTGAGGGATAGTTATATGATCCAATTATGTTATTATTGTTGAGAGAACTTGCACTAGTGTAAGTATGAACCCTAGGCCTTGTTTCAACGCATTGCAATACTGTTTACGCTCACTTGTATCATTACTTACCTTGCTGTTTTTATATTTTCAGATTACAAAAACCTTTATCTACCATCCATATTGCACTTGTATCACCATCTCTTCGCCGAACTAGTGCACATATACAATTTACCATTGTATTAGGTGTGTTGGGGACACAAGAGACTCTTTGTTATTTGGTTGTAGGGTTTCTTGAGAGAGACCATCTTCATCCTACGCTTCCCACGGATTGATAAACCTTAGGTCATCCACTTGAGGGAAATTTGCTACTGTCCTACAAACCTCTGCATTTGGAGGCCCAACAACGTCTACAAGAAGAAGGTTGTGTAGTAGACACCAAATATGCCTTCAACCTCGGTCGTCATGGAGGTTTTCAATGTGTCCAAAGCCGGATTGAATTCCTCACGAGAGACCGAGGATCCCCCATCGGTCGTAGATGAGGACCAAATCACACTGGGGTGCTCCTCTCCACCGTCTACGGTGTCAACCATACTCTTCGGACGACAAAGTCCTTAATAAGGAGACGAGGCTCTGATACCAATTGAAAGGATCAATATAGTTAACTAGAGGGGGAGTGAATAGGCAACTAAATTTTTTTAGCTTTTCTTTACCAAATTAATCTTTGCATCAAAATAAGTTGTCGAGATGTGTAACTAGGTGAGCAACCTGTATGATGCAACAACAACAAGCACACAAGCAAGTAAGGGACACAACACAATAAGCTTGCACAAGTAAAGGTGAGAGATAGCCAATAACGGAGCCGATGGAGACAAGGATGTGTTACCGAAGTTCCTTCCCTTTGAGAGGACGTATTTCTCCATTGGAGCAGTGTGGAGGCACAATGCTCCCCAAGAAGCCACTAGGGCCATCGTATTCTCCTCACGCCCTCACACAATGCGAGATGTCGTGATTCCACTATTGGTGCCCTTGAAGGCGGCGACCGAACCTTTACAAACAAGGTTGGGGCTATCTCCACAAC
The DNA here is from genome assembly GCF_002162155.2 of Triticum dicoccoides. Classification (NCBI taxonomy): domain Eukaryota; kingdom Viridiplantae; phylum Streptophyta; class Magnoliopsida; order Poales; family Poaceae; genus Triticum; species Triticum dicoccoides. The sequence continues at coordinate 160,114,932 of NC_041392.1, forward strand.
TCAATTGGAGGCTCCCAAAAATACCATGGAGCTTCACCACAATGGAATGTGGCTCCGAGGTGACGTCAACCGTCTAGGGTGCTCAAACACCCAAGAGTAACAAGATCCGCAAGGGATTAGTGGGGAAAATCAAATTTCTCTTGGTGGAAGTGTAGATCCGGGCCTTCTCAACCGATCCCTAAAGAATCAACACATTTGACTGGCTAGGGAGAGAGATCGGGCGAAAATGAGCTTCGGAGCAACAATGGAGCTTGGGGGAAAAGATGTAAGTCAACTTGGAGAAGAAGACCTCCTTTTATAGTGGGGGAACCAATCCAATCGTTACCCCCTTCTTCAGCCCGCACAGAGCGGTACTACTGCTCAGTAGAGCGGTACTACCGTGACCCCCAGCGGTACTACCGAATAGATTGAGAGTAGAAGAAGAAGAGGGAGAACAGGAGAGAGAGGGGGTCTGGGTGGCACTTGTAGCGGTGGTAGCCCAGGTACTACCACTCATGGGCGGTACTACCGCTGCTACTGCCGCTACTACTGCCGCACAACCCGACACGAGAAAATGCATCCTCGATCGAGGCGGTAGCATTGCCGAACCAGGACGGTACTGCCGCCTATGCCCCAAAGTGGTACTACTGCTGTAGACAGCGGTACTGCCGCTTGAGGACCATAGGTGGTACTAGCGCTCTGGCTGCGGTACTACCGCTTCCTCCTCGCAGTCTCCACAACAGTTAAAACAACAAGCTCCAATGGGAGGAAAGGAGCTGGGGGTGCAAAAAAGACGTGTATGTGTTGATTCCACCCTAGCCTTTCCAATGCGGACCCCCTCTTGATAGTACGATGACTCCTACGACTCAAGTCCACCAAACCGAAATGTGGGAGACTACACCGTCTTCTCATAAAGCTCTGAGGGGAACCGAATCGTATTGTGCCTAGACATGAGATATCTAAAATGCTCAATGCACACGATTAGTCCGCAAAAGCATTATCATCAATCACCAAAACCACTTAGGGAGAAATATGCCCTTACAACTAGTATGAGCCCAGCTGTGCGCCTCTTCCTTCATGTCGTGGATCAGTCTGGCTGAGGGAGGATGCACTCCATCAAAGATGACAGCGTTGTGGTGCTTCTAGATTTCCGGAATAGTGAGGACAGGGAGGCATGTTTGTGGCCCCTGGCCACTAGTTGAAGAAGCCAACTATGTTGTCACGGGGGTGGATGGTGAGGCAAATCCAAGGCAAAATCTCGTGCCATTAGATTCAAAAAATATACATCCAACAAGGAGGTGATTTAGGTTCTCAGCTTCGAGAACAAAGGACACAGAGAGGCTCGAGCTGGATCCATGGCTTGCGAGGCGATCCAACATCTGTTTTGGTAGGCCAACCAGTCTATTCCAGAAGATGTCAGCAATAGAAATCCTTCAGTCAATAGAATCAATAACTATACTACTCAAATAATTCAATACCAACCAACACATCAAGCAATAACCAGATAGGTAGGATGATAACATGCAATACGAAGTTACTAACACAGCCAGAGTCACGAGGCTCAGGACTTGAGGTGCGCAGGGATAGGTGTAGGAGGCCTACAACGATTTGTGAGAGAGTAGTTTTAGATGAGTTTGTTGGCGTCTGCTGGCTTGAATGTCCGCATTCATCGCTAGCTTCTTGTAATTATCATTCCGCCTTCTATAAAAATATGGTACGCTATTGGTGTACTCTCAAAAAAACACAACCTGAGTCACGAGGCTCAATAATGCCCAATTGGTTAGGATCTAAGCAAAGCTTAGTTTGGATGATTATATTTTTTATACCATGGCAACTTTATTTTTTGTACCATGGTAAATTATATTTGTTGACAATGGCAAATTATTCTTTTCCTACTTTTCATGATGGAAAATTTATTTAGTGCCATGGAAATTTTATTTTTTGTAACATGGCAAATTATACTATTCGACAATGGAAAATTCTTTCTTTTTTACTTTTCATCATGACAAATTTATTTTAGTACCATGGAAATTTTATTTTTTGTAACATGGCAAAATATATTTTTGGGCCATGGCAAACTTATTTTCGTATATCCTCATCATTTTCATTTTTTATCATACCATGGTAAATTCCTTTTTAGTAAAAAATTTTTGGACAATGGCAATTTTATCATGCACATCATTGCAAATTTATTGAACAAACCAGTGAGAATATATTTTTAATACCAATGCAAATCATTTGAACATTAGCATAGAAATTTTATCTTAAGATACACCATGGCAACCCTTTGTGTGTTTTTACGATGGCATACCTAGCATTTTTAGGAAATTTAATGGGGAATTTTTTTTGTTTGTGCTTTACGATGATGTTTTAAAATACATGAACCTTAGCATGACCAAACATTTTTTTCAACATATAGGTGAATTTTTTACCATGAACATGGAAACCTTTGTCCTACAGCTAAAATTGAAGGGAATGGCGATCGGGCTGGACCGCTGGAGGCCTAGTAATGAGGCTTGTATCGAGGGTGTTCGTGCGGGGAGGCGTACCATATAGCTAACTAAAATGTTCGCTCGTCCCCGCTCCCCTGGCCAAGATTTGATGCAGCGGTAGCGAGGAATACAGGCTTGGGAGTTGTAGTTGTGATTGGCCGAGACCATGATGGCCTCTTTTTGGGTGCTTCAGTCATTGTAACTAGTGGAATCATGGATCCTGCAACACTCAAAGAAATTTTTGTTCGGAAAGTTTTGGCTCTCTTAGAAGACCTGCACCTGCAAAAGGCTCATGTCACATCTAACTGCAAGGTAGTGGTTGACGACATCAAGCAACGCAGCGTTGAGGGGTATGGAGCAATCATTTGGGAATCATAGAGTATTCTAGTTTTTTTACTCTTTGTAATTTGTTCATGAGTTTAGAGGCTCGATTTTTTTAAACAAGGCATATGCCGTCGAACGGCAAAAACAAAGGAGTACTCTCACGACATAAGAGTACTCAGATGACTAGCTCCAGCCAGCGCCCGAAGGTGGGCCTCCTCTTCGATCTTCGCAACAATGACAGTGGTCGGGGGGTGGCCATTTTGCAGGAGACTCTCGCATTTCGTCCCTTCCAAATTTCTCACGAGACAAGCATCATAATGGAGGCAATCTCCTTTATGTGGCCTCCAGAGTTGATCGTTTTGAGACACAAATCAAGGACAGAGACCTCGTGTCGCCAAGCCGTCGTAGATTGGCCATGAATGCCAAGCCAAGCAATGATCTCATTCCAAACTCAGGCACTGAATCTGCAATGGAAGAGAATCTGAGAAACCGACTCCTAAACCTGCTTGAAACGGGGGCATAGGCCGCAATTCAGCCATCCCTGCTGTTGCAACATATTTGCCATCCACACATGATTTTGAATGATCAACCAAACAAAAAAATTGTATTTCAGCAGAGCCCAAGTCTTCCATATCATCGTAGAGGTTGGACTAAGAACTTGTCCCGCAAACTGCACCATGTAAGCGGTGGCCGCCGAATATTTATTAGTAGAAATGAATTTCCAATGTATAGTGTCCTTCCTATCCAGGCTAATAGCAACATCCTGTAGCATACCCCAAAGATTGGTGCTCTTTTGGATATGGGCCAAAGTGAGGCCCTGAGTAGTGTCCATCTGGCTGATCTAGAAGTTGTTATCAAGAACTTTGTTGACCAAACACGACTTCCTCTTAGGTATCTCAAAGATCTTGGGTGCGATGTCTTTTGGTATGAGGCCATTAAGACATGATGATTCCCAGAATTTGCCTTTTTGCCATCACCAATGGTCACAATCGTGAATGTCGCAAAGAATCTCTGTCGGCATTGCTCCAAGGTGTCTCCATTCCTGCCCAAGTTTTAGAGGGGTGGTCAGCCCACTCGAACCAAAGCCAGCGGAGCCGAAGGGTGATGGCAAATTTCTTGAGGTTTAGCACACGCAAGCTGCCCAAAATCTTGGGTTTGCAGGCAAGGTTCCAGTTAACCTTACACCAGACACCTTGTTGCAGCCTGCCCAAAGATTGGCATGTGATTTCTTCCGTACTGCAATCGGGATATCTAGGGGTGTTAGGTGATAGATTTCTATGGCCGTGAGAACCGCTTTGACCAAAATGATGCGACCAGGGGCAGCCACATGCATGGCCGACCAAGGTGGGAGCTTTCCAGCAATCTTGTCCTTGAGGTACTGGAAATGGATGCATTTTAGCCTCGTGACAGATAGACGAAGGCCAAGGTACCATAGAGGGAAAGAGGTACGGACAGCAGGGAAGGCCTAAAGGATGACGTCATGGTCGAGGTTGGCACACCGAATGGGCGCAACCAAACTTTTGTTGTTGGTGGTGACAAGGCCGGTGACCTCACCAAAGTAGTTTAACGTCATGGCTAGGAACTGGATGTCCTCTTTTATTGGTGCAACGAAGACATCAACATAAAAGGATGCTCGAATTGGATTTCCACATAGCGGGTGAAGGTTGTGTTGCTCGGTGGCCTTAGTGAGAATGCGGTGAAGGGGGTCGATAGCAAGGATAAAGAGAAAGAGGATAGAGGATCCCCCCACCGAAGTCCACAACCATGCTTGATAGGGTCACCCGCAATACCATTAAGGAGCACCCTGGATCAGGCAGTGCAAAGAAGTGCCAAATCCAGTCACAGAGACGAGTTGGGAAATGATGGTGACGCAATAAGTCCATGAGGTAGTCCCATCGAACCAAGTCGAAGGCTTTTTTGATGTCAAGCTTGAATAACAGGGTTGAAGATTTGATACGGTGAAATCGACAGACCAAGTTGCGGACATACATGAAGTTATCATGAATACTTCCTTTCTTAATAAAAGCACTCTGCATGTTGAAAACCAGCTCAGGCATGTTTTACATTTAGGCGTTGGCCCCATGTCTGGTTAGGTAAACACGGTGACCTTTTCTCGCCGCTGTAAACATTATGATGGACTGACGATGAATAAAGCTTAGCTTGATTGTCTCAAAAAAAGAAAACGAAAAACTCCTTCTTTTTCTTCGCGAATACGCAAAGCTTGCGTATCATTTCATTGATAGAAGAAAGAAGAAAGAGTACATTAGAGGGTACAACACATGCCATGAACGCAAGAAGGCATAAACATGGTGTCCGGAGCATAGAGAGACGGGGTGCTTAGTCCGAACAGAGGAAATGACACAACTAAACCCACCAAACCGAAAACTAGAGAAGCAGACCAACATAGAAGGACGTCGAACATCTTCAATTCCAACACCGGGACACCACGAGCTTGCAAGATAGCGCCTTCAAGAAGGGAAACGATGTCGAGATGCCATCGCCATCCGATCCAGAGAACCGGACCTAGGGTTTCCCCCGATACTCAAAGGGGTGCATGGAAAAGGCCATGGCAGCGCCTTCAGGAAGGGAAACGACACCCGCGGGTGTCGCCGCTGCCAGCATCGGCAAGCCGAGCATGGATTTCGCCTGGCCTAGTCCGAGCAATCCCAAAGCCACCAGATCAGGATCCAAAGATGCCGGAGACAACCTGCTTGTCGACCGCTACCACAGATGGGGGTGGGGCTGCACATCTTGCCGACGAAAAACGCAAGCTTTGAAACCGACATGGCATGTAGGTGGACGGGGTCGGAGAGGCGGCAGGGTAGAGAGCCTATGCGGATGGAAGGATGGCGGCCGGCGCCGCCGGCAATCCGGAACCGGAAGGGAATGCAGATCCGTACCACCGGAGGGGGAGCCACCAGAACGCCAGTGAACCGAAGCTGGAAGAGGCACAGCTACCATTGTATCGGGGCTGAAACCACACCAGTAGAGGACGCCGACGGACCAAGAACACTGGAGAACGCAGGTTCATGGAGGCCGGTACCGGAGCGGTGTCAACAAAATCCACCACGGAGCTTCTAACATGCTGCCAGAGGGCCACCGTCACCACACACACACATAGGTCGTCACAATAGCTCGGAGGAGACATCGTCGGGGACGAAGGTGGCCTGCACCTAGGGAGGACCGAGCTCCGGCCACCTCTCCCAAGGGTCACGCCCGCCCCGACGGACGGCAGCAAGAAGAGGGGCTGCACCACGGGGGGCAAGACGTGGACTGGGGGAGGATCAGCACGGACACGGCCGCGCCGACGAGCAGGACCAGCAGGATGTGTGCATCAGTTGGACGGAGGGAGTGGCCGCGGCACGCCAGATCCGATCTGGGGCCATGGGGTGGGCAGGCCTCCAACGTGAGCGCCGGGGGGAGGCGGGACACTCCACCGCAGCCATCCTCGGGCGTGACGTGACCGGCATGGCCGGCCCTCCGGCGGCGGCGTTGCAGGGAGACGGTGCGGGAGGGGTGGCGCGATGCAGGGGCATGGCAGGGAAGGAACGGAATCGCCCCGCCACCGCCATCCCCGGGCGCGGCGCGGCTTCGCCTGCCGGCCCTCCGGCGGCGGCGATGCGGGCGTGGCGGAGTCGAAGGGGGGCTTCTGGCGGCAAGGGTTTCCCCCGTGTCGCCAGACGCGGGCGACGCAGGGGTGGGTGTGGGGGTGTGGATAAAAAAGTTCCGAAAAACTCCTTCTCCGGCGATCGTGAGATGTATGCGAGTCCTTAATATATTTACATGCAGTTATGTTGCAATTCCTAAAAAACAAAAGTGTTGTCGGGGGTTTGGTGCGACATATGCCAACGGATGGCTTATCATGGTGGGGTCGAGTAGAACGTCGCCGGTGCCTGGAAACGGGATGAGGCGAAGACATGCACGCCGGCGAATCTTACCCAGCTTCAGGGCTCTCCGGGGAGATAATACCCCTACTGCTGCTCTGCGGGGTCTCCGCATGGTCACTATGGCCAAGTGTTTACACGGTTGCTCCTTGAGCTGTTTCTTATAGATAGGAGAGGGCAAGGCTAGATCTCTCCTTCTATCTGGTATGGTCTAGAGCTACCAGGTTCCAACCCTTTGCATGGGTGCCCTGGGGGGTTTATATAGGCCTACCCCCCAGGGGTACAATGGTAATTCGACTGGGCGCGGGCCCAGCCGTCAGTGCCTCTGGCCTCGGATTTCTCCGCCGACTGCTGGGCCCCGCCGATTGGTGGGCCCCGCCGACTGATCTGGTACGGAGCCGACAGGCCGCGTCTACCGCGGGCGGGTCTTGCCGGCTGCTGATTACTGTAGCCGTGCTTCTGATGACGCGGGCTTGGTCATGGGGTCGTGGCAATAGTCCCGCCGCCTGGCGGGCGATCACTAGTGCCACTCCCCATCACATCTTGATTAATGGTGCATGGGGCCCAGGGGAGGGCTCGGCTGACTCCCCGGGCCGACTCCTGACGGATCCGACTGGCGGTCCTCTCGCCGTCTCCTAGGGTCTCACTGCCTGGTGGGACCTGCTGCTTCCGGGCCGTTCAGACAAGCTGTCGTGGGCGCAGGACTCGGTACTGTGGTGCTGATGTCAGGGCCGGCAGCGCAACAGTGCCACGCCGCACAGAGATCTTCCCGAGTACGGCGTGCTGTGGCTACGCCTGCCCTTGGTAAGGGGCGGGAGTGGGCTTCACTGTAGCCACACCCCTGCCCCGTCCCCTTCGATGAGGTCATGGGTTTGTTGGAGTCGCTGGCCGACTCCCCAAAGCCGGCTTATCTGGAAGTCGTTCCTGGGACTCGGCCGTGAGCGGGCAGTCGGCCGCCCTGCCGTCGACTCCTCAGGAGGCGGCTCTTCGCCCTGGGGTCTTGAGGGGCGCAGCCTGCCCCGATGTCTTGAAAGGTTATGGGACTCAGATTGGCCTACCCGTGGCCCATTACTCCGACAAATGTGCAGCCAACGAACTTCCGTCTAGATAAAGAATGGTTTTCAGAAGTAAAGGGAACCTTTCTTTCGAGCTTACATGCAGTTTGCATCACTGCTGCATTGATCTCTTGGAACAGCTATGTCATCCTTTCAGCCCCGGAACAATGGTCTGCGTATGTGCTGCTTAGTGCCTTTGCTACTTCGTCATGCAAAGTAGTTCTCGTCCGTGCAGATGCATGACTGAACGCATCGATGTCCGTCAGTTGACGACCCGGCCTCATCTCACCGTTGCAATCAGGCCATTGCCACCGTACGTTCCTCGCTGGCTCTGCCGCCCTACGTCGACCAGGAGGGACACAGAAACGATGACCGCACGACTGTGATCTTTAATTTGCATGCAGGATAGGGTTGCCCCGTCAAAAACACTCCAGCATTAACCTGATGCATGTGAGGTTATTCTCTTGATGCAATCATGAGCCAAATCAGATCATTGCGTTCCTATCCTGTGATGAGAGACATGATAGATTCATGGCATGTTACCATATGGACGACACACTGGTCATGAACTAGCCTCGGCGCCATCTAATTTTTATCGCCATTTTTGTTGCATTATTTGACTTGTTTGCTTAGCTGCGGTTGCGTACGTTTGATCATTGAGGCGGTTGTATGGAGGTGGAAGTTAGCACATGCTTTCATACGCAGCAACCAGGTTGTCACGCTGACACAATGCACTAAGTCTACGTCACCTGACATCTATAAGTATTAAGTAGAGGGAGTTGCAAGGACAAAGATCACTCAACTACTAGGGCCAAAACATTCTTATCTGCAGCCACATAGTAACTGGGGTGCTTAATTCTATCTTGTAATCAGCTAAGGTCCATGGCGACCAGGTCTTTGCTGCTCCCTATGGCCCTGCTGGTTCTTGCAGCTAGCTCGGCTGCGGTGGCTCAGCTGGAGATCGGCTTCTACACCAAGACATGCCCCGACACGCCGAGAAGATCGTCCGCCAGGAGATGGCCAAATTCATCGCCGCCACGCCCAGCCTGGCCGGCCCGCTGCTCCGGCTCCATTTCCACGACTGCTTCGTCAGGGTAAGTCGTCGTTGTGCACTTGTCCTGTCTCACGTACAAACCTACATTATGCACACAAACACTAAGAAACATCCATGCAACGCGAAATTGCAGGGTTGTGACGCCTCTGTCCTGCTCGAATCCACCGACGGCAAGGTGGCGGAGAAGGACGCCAAGCCGAACAAGAGCCTGCGAGGGTTCGGCTCCGTGGAGCGCGTGAAGGCCAAGCTCGAGGCCGCGTGCCCGGGCATCGTCTCCTGCGCCGACGTGCTCACCCTCATGTCCCGCGACGCAGTCGTGCTGGCCAAGGGCCCCTTCTGGCCAGTGGCGTTGGGAAGGAGAGACGGCAGGGTGTCCCGTGCCACAGAGGCCATTAACGAGCTGCCCCCGGCCTCCGGCGACGTCCCTCTGCTCGCCAAGATCTTCGCCTCCAAGGGCCTCGACCTCAAGGACCTCGTCGTCCTCTCCGGCGCTCACACGCTCGGCACAGCGCACTGCCCGTCCTTCACCGACCGGCTCTATAACACCACCAGCGAGAACGGTACCTCTGGCCTCGTCGACCCGTCTCTAGACAGCGAGTACGCTGACAAGCTGAGGCTCAAGTGCAAGAGCGTTGATGACCGCACCATGCTGTCTGAGATGGACCCCGGGAGCTTCAAGACCTTTGATACCAGCTACTACCGCCACGTCGCCAAGCGGAGGGGTCTCTTCCGCTCCGACGCGGCGCTCCTCTTCGACGCCACCACCAATGACTATGTCCAGCGCATCGCCACGGGCAAGTTCGACGGCGAGTTCTTCAGGGACTTCAGCGAGTCCATGATCAAGATGGGCGACGTTGGCGTGCTCACCGGGGCCGAGGGAGAGATCAGGAAGAAGTGCTATGTCCTCAATTAGTGTTTGTTCATTCTTTACTGTAAGGGGATGCGTTCGATAATGGTCGTGTGGAACTATTTATTGTAGTAGTGTGACTTATTATTGAGTAAAAATCATTTATTCACATACTCTAATGATCTGCTCCAAAGCTTGTCCACCTCCTCCTCGGCAATAGTCCGTCACAAAGCCATGATACTAATAGATTTGCAGATTGTGATTCTGTGACGCCCCGATAATTAGGTTACAGTAATCCCACGTTAACGATGCCACGTCATCACGGTTACTATTGTTAATCTCGCGTTAGTTCAAAATCGATTCAAATTCAAAATTGAATTAAAGGCAAACAACAAAAGTTTTCAAACTTTAAAACTAAAATTTCTGGGGTGTGCCAAGTAATGCAAAGTTAATTGTGGTGAGGAAACCTCACTTTTATAAAATGTTTTAATACTCTAAAATGATTAAAACAGTAGTTGAAACGATTAAATAAGTACCTTTGATATTTTATAAAATTATAAACTATTTTATTTTGCGGTGAAACTTTTTAGGGTAGTGGGTTACTTTGAAACACTATTTTTTAGAGCTAAGTGTATATTTTACTAAAACTAAAATAATTAGAAATAAAGTAAACAGTAAAAAGTAGATAAACCAAAAAGAACAGAAAAGTAAAAAAACAAAAAAAAAACCCGGCCAACTGGGCCAAACGGCCTAGCCGGCCAGCCCTCTAACCTAGCCGGCCCACCCCACTCCGTTAACTCCCCTGGGCGACCGAACCCAAACCCTAGCGCACCCCATTCCCCCACTCGTCCCACCCCGCGCGTCTTCCTCGCTCCCCCCGATCTGGATCGGGGGAAACGGCGCCCCGACACCGCCGCCTCATCCCTATGCCCCGTCGCCGGCAGGCGCCGCCCGTCTCCGCCGGCGCCTCCTCGTCGACTCCCCTCACCGCCTCCTCAACCCTCCTCCCCGACCGACCTCCTGGCGCCTCTGCTTCCTCCCGGCGCCGCCCCGCCATCGCCGCCTCGACCCCGACTCCGTCACCCGAAGCCGTCCCGGACGCCGTCAGACTTCCCTGTCTACGCACGTCGTCCCCGTCCACCTCCTCGTTCCCCCGCTGCCCGAACCCCTGCAGCACCCCTGTGAGCCGCCGCCTCCCCTCCTCACTCCCTCTCTCCCGTCGTTGACCCCCCCCCTCACCACGCACGTGCCTCGCTCGCGGCCGCGGTCACCGCCTCTGCGGCCCCCTCCCCGTGCGCACCCAGCGCCGCGCTCGCGCCCCCTGCCTCACCGTGCGGACGCGCCCGATGTCGGCCTTGCGCCGTTCGCGCCCGCGTCGTGCGCCCGTTAGCCGTCCATCGCGCATGTGCACCGCCCGCACTCACCCATCTCGCTGTGCTGCCGCTCGCGGCCGTGCTCGCCGCGCGCCCTCCACCACGGCCCTCCGCTCCCTTGTCGGAGCTCACGATCGCTGATGTTGCAGTGGTTGTGCTCCTCCAGCCCCTCGTCGCACCGCTGCACTACTCCCCTGCTGCTCCGCCCGGTGGCGGCCCGCCGGAGCTCCACGCCGGAGCGCCGGCACTCGGTCCCGCCAGCCGCTCCACAGCGCCCTCCCAGGCAAAGCACCCGCGCACCCGCAGCGCCCCTGCGCATGTAACCTGCTAGCACCGGCGCCCGCTTTGGCCTTTGGCCCTATGACGAATGGGGCCCACTGCCAGAACAAATAAAAAAATAATAATAAATTAACAATAAAATTAATTAATTAATTATCTAAATAATTAACTTAATTAATCCTGTTTAGTTAGCTAATTAACTTAATTAACCTATGTTAGTTAACCTAATAACCTAATTAGTCTTTTAATCTGTTAGGTTAGTAAAACGGTGTATGACAAGGGGGCCCCACCCCCTGTTGACCAGTCAAAGTTTGACTGGTCAACTGGGACCCCTTGGACCCACATGGCAGCCCCTCTGGTACACTTATGTGTACCCAGAGCTGGGTGCATGTAGCAATTCACATTTATTTCGAATTAAAATAATCTGATAATTTTAGAATATGAATTAAAACTTTAAAAATTAATATAAAATAAACCGTAGCTCAGATGAAAAAACTTTGTACATGAAAGTTGCTCAGAACGACAAGACAAACCCGAATACGCAGCCCGTTCATCCGCCACGCATCCCTAGCATAGCGAACACGCAACTTTCCCCTCCGGCTCCTCTGCCCGAAAACGCGAAACACCGGGGATAATTTTCCGGATGTTCCCCCCCTTCATCGGTACCACCTCGTACCGCGTTAGGGCACACCTAGCATCACGCTTTGTCATGTCATGCATCGTCATGCATTTGTTTGCATTATATTTATTGTTTCTTCCCCCTCTTCTCTCGCTAGACAACGAGACCGACGCCGCTGCTACCCAGTACGACTGCGGTGTTGACGACCACTCTCTCTTGCCAGAGCAACCAGGCAAGCCCCCCCCCTTGATCACCAGATATCACCTACTCTCCTCTATACTGCTTGCATTAGAATAGTGTAGCCTGTTACTGCTTTCCGTTAATCCTATTCTGATGCATAGCCTATCATTGTTGCTACAACTGTTGATACCTTACCTGCAATCCTAATGCTTAGTATAGGATGCTAGTATATCATCAATGGCCCTACATTCTTGTATGTCTGCCATGCTATACTATCGGGCCGCGATCACTTGGGAGGTGGTCACGGGTATATACTTATACATAATATATGATACTTGTGGTGATTAAAGTCGGGTCGGCTCGTAGGAGTACCCGCGAGTGATTCCGATGTTGGGGGCTGAAGGGGTAGGTGGCTCCATCCTGATAGAGGTGGGCCTGAGTTCCCGAAGGCCCCCGACGGTTACTTTGTGGCGGAGCGACAGGGCAGGTTGAGACCACCTAGGAGAGAGGTGGGCCTGGCCCTGGTCGGCGTCCGTGGTTATTTCAAAATAACACGCATAACGAGATCTTGGTATTTGATCTGAGTCTGGCTACTGGCCTATATGCACTAACCATCTACGCGGGGACAATTATGGGCACTCGACGTCGTGGTATCAGCCGAAGCCTTCGTGACGTCAGTGACTGAGTGTCGCGTGCCGGGTTGGACTGCGTAACGCAACTTCCTTTGTAATGGAGGTTGCTAGGTCTGCTCACCGGCCGCGTACGCAACGTGCAGGTGTGCAATGGGCGATGGGCCCAGACCCCTGTGCCATAGGATTTAGACCGGCGTGCTGACCTCTCTGTTGTGCCTAGGTAGGGCTGCGACGTTTTGATCTTCCGAGGCCGGGCATGACCCAGGAAAGTGTGTCCCGCCAAATGGGATCGAGCGTGTTGGGTTATGTGGTGCACCCCTGCAGGGAAGTTGATCTATTCGAATAGTTGTGTCCCTCGATAAAAGGACGACCCAGAGTTGTACCTTGACCTTCTAACAACTAGAACCGGATACTTAATAAAACACACCCTTCCAAGTGGCAAATACAACCGGTGATCGCTCTCTCACAGGGCGACGAGGGGAGGATCATCGGTTAGGATTATGCTATGCGATGTTACTTGGTGAACTTACCATCTACTCTCTTCTCCTGCTGCAAAATGAAGGTTACCAGAAGCGTAGTCTTCGACAGGACTAGCTATCCCCCTCTTATTCCGGCATTCTGCAGTTCAGTCCACATATGATAGCCTTATTCCAGTTGATACCAATGCATACATATGTAGTGTAGCTCCTTGCTTGCGAGTACTTTGGATGAGTAACTCACGATTGCTTTTCTTCCCCTTTTCCCCTTTCCTATATCCGATTGCTGCAACCAAACGATGGAGCCCAGGAGCCAGATGCCACTGTCAATGACGACTACTACTACTCGGGAGGTGCCTGTTACTACGTGCAGCCCGCTGACGGCGACCAGGAGTAGTTTAGGAGGATCCCAGGCAGGAGGCCTGCGCCTCGTTCGATCTGTATCCCTGTTTGTGCTAGCCTTCTTAAGGCAAACTTGTTTAACTTATGTCTGTACTCAGATATTGTTGCTTCCGCTGACTCGTCTATGATCGAGCTCTTGTATTCGAGCCCTCGAGGCCCCTGGCTTGTAATATGATGCTTGTATGACTTATTTTATTTGTAGAGTTGTGTTGTGATATCTTCCCGTGAGTCCCTGATCTTGATCGTACATGTTTGCGTGTATGATTAGTGTACGGTCAAATTGGGGGCGTCACAGATTCTACATGATGTTCTAGAAGAGGATGTTTACACAAGACAACCACTAGTGATTTTGAAGATAAAAATGCACCACATCATGTGTACAAAGTCGATAAAGTCTTGTATGGACTAAAGCAAGTACTTATTTCATGAATATGTTGTGTGTGTATCTCCATATTGATAGGTCATAGAAAGTACAAGCAGCAAGTCTCAACCAACATACACACAGAGAGCCGAGAGACATCCTCTTTCCTAGAAGGAAGAGTGTGAGTTGAGTCGAGGGAGAAGAGGGTGCAAACTAATTAAAACCAGGGTTGCAGGTAAAATCCTATCTAACCCTTTAGCACCAGCACTCCATCGAAGATGACAGCATTGTGGTGCTTCCAGATTTCCCAGATAGTGAGGAGGGGGGATGTTTGTGGCCCCTGACCACCAGTTGAAGAAGCAAACTGTGTCATCAAGGGGGTGGATGGTGATGCGGCTCCAAGACAAAATCCCTTGCCATCAGATTCGAAGGAATATGCATCCAACGAGGATGTGATGTAGGTTCTCAGCTTCCTGAAAACAACGGACACAAAGAGGGTCATGTTGGAGTCGACAACTTGCCAGTCGATCCGACATTTGTTTTGGGAGGCCAACCACTCCATCATAGAAGATGAGAAAAAGCAATCCTTTAGTCAGTAGAATCAGTAACTATACTACACAAATAGTTCAATATCAACCAACAAATCAAGCAATAACCAAATAGAAAGAATGATAATATGAAATACGAAGATATCAACACAGTCGGAGTCACGAGGCTCGCTAATGCCCAGTGGATTAGGATCTGAGCAAACTTAGTTTGGATGATGGAATATTCGTTGTTCTGATTGCTCTTAGAGATAAAACTTGTAAATTTGCTAGGGTTTTTTTCAATCACGGCAAACCATATGCACATTGTATATCTTTTCTTATTTTTTATACGATGTTTTTGCCATTTTATTCTAGAAAACATTGGCAATTTTCTTAACCTGCTATTTCTAGTACATGGCAAAATGAAGAGAAAATGTTTTCACACAAAACATGGCAATTTTTGTAAAGCACATGACAAATTTCGGCAAAACTTTACAAATTTGGCAAAAAGTAAAATAAAATGGCAAAATTCATTGTTGTACCATGGCAAAAAATCTTACTTTTCATGATTGCAAATTTGTCTTTATATGATGGCAATTTTTTCTGTTACCATGGCGAATTATATTTGTGGACCAGGGCAAATTCTTCTTTTCTTACTTTTAATGATCGAAAAATTATTTTAGTGCCATAGCTATTTTATTTTTTGTAACATGGAAAATTATACTATTGGAGCATGGAAAATTATTTATTTTCTTACTTTTCATGGTGATAAATTTAATTTAGTACCATGGCAATTTTATTTTTTGTGACATGGCAAATTATATTTTTCATCCATGGCAAACTTATTTTTGTATATCATCATTATGTTCATTTTTTATCATACAATGGTATATTCTTGTTGAGTAAATTATTTCTCTGGACCATGGCACTTTTATCATGCACATCATTGCGAATTTATTGAACAAACCAGGGTTAACTCCCTCACCGCCGCCGAGGGTCTCTGTCGGGCGAAGCCCAAGCAGTGCCGGTGGTTGTGAGGCCTTCGATGGGTGCGGCTCCTCTCCCTCCCTGGCGGTGGCATGGCTCCGATGTGGTGGTGGCGGTGCTGCTCGGTGATGGGTGTGGCGGGGTGCTCCGCCCGGTGGTGTGCCCCAGCTTGCAGCGATGGCTTGGGCTGTAGATCCCTCCAATCTGATCTAGGTGGGCTGGTGGAGCTCGGCCCAAAGAAGCGGTCGACTGATGCGGCCTAGGGCTTTGGTTGGCAGGCTTCAGGCCATGGATGTTGGCAGGCAGGTGGCGGCGGGCCGGATCGGGGCGGGATGGGGGCCTGCCGCCCTGAAAATAAGTGTGGTTGTCCTCGTGCTCTTTTCGCATCATGGCAATGTCCTACATGATCGGTCCTCCTCGATTTGGTCATCGATGTGTTCCAGACTGCTGCTGGAGATCCTGCCCAAGATATCCAGATCGAATAGAATTCGGTCGTGTACGCCATATCAGCTTAAGAGGTTCCATGACAACGTGGCGCAAAGCTCTATTGTTTGTTGACATCATGGGACATGTCGGCTTCTCGATTTCTATGGTGTAGAAAGTTGTGTAGAAGGTCATGGTGGCTCAGATCGGGGGATCGATTAGACGAACAGAGCCTTTGAGGCGATGGAGTTAGCTAGGTGTTTGATAACTCTCAGGAAGAGCAGTGTCAAATGGGGGTGGCAATACTGGAGGAATTCATTTTTTGTGGTGCTCCTGGGGTACCGAGCGTGACTTTCATGGTGAAAACCTAAGGTTTGGCCTTCATTGCCTGTGCCTGGACATTGAAAATCTAAGGTCTGGCCTTCATTGGTTGTGTGTGACAATTGCCTTGCTGAAGGAATTGTTCTGAGAGCTCGGAGTTCTCCATCGTGAAAACCTAAGATCTTGGATGAGACAATGATGGTGCTTGTGCATTGTTTCCTTTTTGGAGGCGTTGCTTTTGAAGCCCTTTTATATTTTACAGGTGTTGTATTTAGTTGTGGTTTGTGTGTATCTGCTGAGAGAAGTCGATCGCTGTGGCGGAACCTTTGTTTTTTTCCTTTTTTCTTTTCTTTTTTTCTTCGGCTGTGTGTAGCCTGGATGTCGTTTTACGACATAT
Source organism: Triticum dicoccoides (assembly GCF_002162155.2). Lineage (NCBI taxonomy): Eukaryota > Viridiplantae > Streptophyta > Magnoliopsida > Poales > Poaceae > Triticum > Triticum dicoccoides. The sequence goes on from NC_041392.1 coordinate 160,131,544, forward strand.
TATAAGTGCAGAGACTGGATGTAGTTGATATCTGTGTGATATTAAATATTCTTCTTTTCAAAAAAATTGAAGGGAATGATGATCGGGCTGGACCGCTGGAGGCCCAGTAAAGGGGCCTGCATCGAGGGTGTTCGCACGTGGAGGTGTACCATATTAGCAAACTAAAATGTCTGCTCGTCCCCCGTCCTGCATCGAACGATTCGTTCGATGGGTCTCCGTCCCCGGGCCAAGATTAATGTTGATGCAACGGTAACGAGGAATGTAGACCCTTCCCTGCAAAAAAAAACGAGGAATGTAGACCCGGGTGCTGTAACTCCGATTGGCCAAGACCATGATGGCCTATTTTTGGGTGCTTCACTCATTGTAACTAGTGGAATCATAGATCCTGCAACACTTGAAGCAATTGTTGTTAGGCAAGTTTTGGCTCTCTCAAAAGACCTGCACGTGCAAAGGATTCATGTCGCGTCTGAATGCAAGGTAGTGGCTGACGACATAAAGCAATGTAGCACTAAGCGGCATGGAGCAATCATTCGGCAAATCATAGAGCACTCTAGTGTTTTTACTCCAACGTTGCTATACACACGACGTCCTGTGCACGATTTACGGACGATACTATTAATCAAGCCGTTGGTGTCAATCAAGCTCTCTGCAGGACACCGTTCGATTGCACATCGTGCATGTATCGTCCATGCACCAGTCGTCCACAAAGTAGTTTCGCTTTTACTCTTTGTAATTCATTCATGAGTTTAGGAGCTCGAATTTCGAGACCCAAAATTTAGCGAAGCATGCTTTACACTGTGATCTTTTTTGTCCCTGTAAACATCGTGACAGATCAATAATGTCTCAAAAGAACAATAAAAAAACCTCCCTCCCCCTGCGATCGTGAGATGTATATTCAAGTCCTTAATATATTTACATGCAATAGTGTTACAATTCCTTGAAAACAAAAGTGTGCAGCTAATTAACGAACTTCCGTCTAGATAAAGAATGGTTTTCAGAAGTAAACGGAACATTTCTACCGAGAGCTTGCTGCGTGCATGCAGTTTGCATCGCTGCTGGATGCGGCTGATCTCTTGGAACAACAATGTCATGCAGTTCCTATTTTGTTTCTATGTCAGCCAGAAACGCCAACATCCATGGCGTTTTCATGTGGATTAGAAACGCGGCATACCTCAACGTTTCAATGTGGAGCAGAAACGCGGCATACCTCGGCGTTTTTATGTGTCGCAGCAACGCCGCGGGATCTGGCGTTTTTAAAAGGATTAGATCATGAAATACTTTCAAGTCAAGTTCATTTTGCGACAAAGATCATTGTGAAAGTCAGAACAATGATTTCGGCACCGGAACAATGGTGTGCGTACGTGCTGCTTAGTGCCTTCGCTACTTCGTCATGCAAAGTAGTTCTCGTCCGTGCAGACGCATGACTGAACGCATCGATGTCCGTCGGTTGACGACCCGGCCTCATTTCCCCGTTGCTATCAGGCCATTGCCACCGTACGTCGTTGTTCCTCGCTGGCTCTGCCGCCCTACGTCGACCAGGAGGGACACAGAAGCTATCACCGCATGACTGGGATCTTTAATTTGCATGCAGGATAAGGTTGCCCCGTCAAAAAAACTCCAGCCTTAACCTGACGTAAGAGTCCCTAAGTAGGTGTAGCATTGCTGCTTAACCTGACGCATGTGAGGTTATTCTCTCGATGCAATCATGAGCCTAATCAGATCATTGTGTTCCTATCCAGTGACGATGAGACAGATGATAGATTCAAGGCATGTTACCATGGACGACACACTGGTCATGAACTGGCCTCGGCGCCATCTATTTTTTATCGCCATTCCTGCTGCATTAATTGACTGGTTCGCTTAGCCACGGTTGCGTACGTTTGATCATTGAGGCGGTTGTATGGAGGTGGAAGCTAGCACATGCTTGCATACGCAGCAACCAGGTTGTCACGCTGACACAATGCACCAAGTCTACGTCACCTGACATCTAGTGCCAAAACATTCTTGTCTGCAGCCACGTAGTAACTGCTAACTGGTGTTAATTCTATCATGTAATCAACTAACCTTGGCCTCCCTCATGGACCCCGTAATCAGCTAATGTCCATGGCGATCAGGTTTTTACTGCTCCGTGTGGCCGAGTGAATTACAAAAACCATTGACATTAAAGGCTAGGGTTGCAGAAACCACACTTCTACAGTTTTGTGTCAAAAAACACTAATTCTGAGGCTAATTTTTTGAAAAAACATTAGTAGTCCGTTTCGCTCGTTTTAATCACGTTTATGACAGCTGGGACCCGCTGCACAGGCTGACTTGACACAATATAACGGATTGCAAATAGACATAATAGAACGGACTACACTGTAAAAGAGCCTAAGAGGATAAGGTCATTTTTTCACATTAAGAAAAAGAGGATTATGTTCTATCTCCCTCCTGTGACCGTTGACTCATGCCCGCTGGTCGGTGGAGCTCGAGCTTGCCAGCAGCACCTCACCTACAACATGGCCGCCTGGCCGCCGGCACCGCTGCTCGCGCGCACGCGCAGCTGGCGCGGCTGCTGCTCGCTCAAGTGAACGGCTTCTGCTGCTCGCTCCCGTCGCCGCTGCTGCTCGTGGTCGGCGCCGCTGCTGCATATGGCAGGTCGATAGGGAGGCGCACCAGAGAGCTCCGCCGCCGCCGCCCCTAGTAGTGCCCCACATCGGCCTCCGCCGCGCCCGCAAAAGCTGTCGCTGTCGGCCATCAGAAGCTGCTGGTGCCGGCCCTCCGATACCCACGGCGGCTACGGCTCCAGCGGCCGCGAGAGCTGCTGCTCCGGTGCGAAGGGGGAAGCGCTAAGGGCAGCAAGGGCAGGCACGTCGGTCTCTCGTGGGCTGGCCGCGCACGGGGAGGGAGTGGCCGCCGGCCTCCACCATGGGAGATGAAGGTCGCGAGGACCCGATTAAGTTTTTTCAGGGGTCATTATGTAAAACAAAATTGTGTCCGGATGTCCTTGGCTTTTTAGTTTGCCACCTCACCCTGTCCAGCGGGACCCACATGCCATAATCGTGCTCAAAATGGCCTAAGCCATCGACTAGTGTTTTTTTTTTGCAAAAAATTAGGCTCAAAATTAATGATTTTTGGCACAAAACTGTAGAAGTGTGATTTCTGCAAACCCTACCCTTCAATGTAGATGTTTTCTGCAATTCACTCCCTATGGCCCTGCTGGTTCTTTCAGCTAGCTCGGCAGCGGTGGCTCAACTGAATATCGGCTTCTACAGAAAGACATGCCCCGACACCGAGAAGATCGTCCGCCAGGAGATGGCCAAGATCATCACCTCCGCGCCCAGCCTCGCCGGTCCGCTCCTCCGTCTCCATTTCCACGACTGCTTCGTCAGGGTACATAACTTACATGTTCTTGTATTTCTGCTGCTATTGATCATGAAATATATGCTTACATGTCTGTGCATGCAACGCAAATTAAATTGCAGGGTTGTGACACCTCTGTCCTGCTCGCATCCACCGACGACAACGTGGCGGAGAAGGACGCCAAGCCGAACAAGAGCCCGCGAGGGTCCGGCTCCGTGGAGCGCGTGAAGGCCAAGCTCGAGGCCACGTGTCCGGGGATCGTCTCCTGCACCGACGTGCTAACCCTCATGTCCCGCGACATTTGGCAAAGGGACCCTTCTGGCCAGTGGTGCTGGGCAGACGAGACGACAGGGTGTCAAGCGCCACGGAGGCCAGCAGCGAGCTGCCCCCGGCCTCCGGCGACGTCCCCCTGCTCGCCAAGATCTTTGCCTCCAAGGGCCTCGACCTCAAGGACCTTGTCGTCCTCTCCGGCGCCCACACGCTCGGCACGGTGCACTGCCCGTCTTTTGCCGACCGGCTCTACAACAACACTGGCGAGAATGCCCTCGTCGACCCATCTCTGGACAGCGAGTACGCCGACAAGCTGAGGATCAAGTGCAAGAGCGTTGATGACCACACTATGATGTCAGAGATGGACCCGGGGAGCTTCAAGACCTTTGACACCAGTTACTACCGCCACGTCGCCAAGCGGAGGGGCCTCTTCCGCTCCTACGCCGCGCTCCTCTTCGGCGCCACCACCAAGGACTACGTGCAGTGCATCGCCACGGGCAAGTTCCACGGTGAGTTCTTCAGGGACTTCAGCGAGTCCATGATCAAGATGGGCGACGTTGGCGTGCTCACCGGGACCAAGGGAGAGATCAGGAAGAAATGCTACGCCCCCAACTAGAGTTCGTTGATTCTTGTAGTTGTAGTTGTAAGTCGTAACTGCACGAGTTCGAGGATGTCTGTCTGATACTGTTCATTGTAGTTGTATGATTTATATTATCGTCAGCAATAACAGTGAGTAAAAACTAAAAACATTCTTTAATAATCATTGAATCGATATCTCTGCGCCGGTGTGCCGGTCTAAATTTGGGCCAATCGGCTGCCAAGCATTGGATTTGGATGCGTGAACGGCTGAGATTGCCGCTACCAAGTCATCTTCCTCCTTCCGCACGCACACGCAAAACGGAAAAAAGAGTAGTATCTCTCCTTCTGCTTGCCCTTGGCCGCCGTGTCGCAGCTCATCGGGGACACTCGCCGTCGAAGCTTGTCAGGGACGCTCGCCATCGACAGCTCCGGTCGTGTCACCCTCCCTTGGTTGCAGCACCGCCGGGTGAGAGTTCCCGCATCATCGTAGTCCGCCGTCATAGCTCTTGATGCGCCCGTCGCAGCACCGCCATGCAGCTCCGTCGTCGCTGCTCGCCATTGTTAGCTAGCCGTTCTTCGTTTGAAGCTTTTCTATAAGCCCATTGTAGTTTTTCTCGATGCCGGTTGCACCTTTTGGCGGCTACACGGTGGCCGACCTCCAGCTACCTCGTATCCAGTTGAAGCTTTTTTCAAAGCCGGTTATAGCTTTCGTGGTTGCTGGACGTAGCATTTTTCAGCACTGGTTGTAGCTCTGACGTACATCTTTCGAAGCCCCTGCTTTCTTTGATTCAAGCATAAAATGTTGTTGGTTCCAGCTCTGGCTTTGCCAGTTGTAGCAAAAACAAAAGTTGGTTCCAGCTCTGACTTTGCCGGGACAAAAATCATTTACTGCAAAAGCCCTTGTTGGTCACTATTTCCACCGGTCGCCGTGGTAGCAAAAAATCTTGCCGGCAGGAGCCTTTTGTCTTGTCGTTTTCAACAAAATGAGGCGGCCGCCGACGTCGATGTAGAAAACACCCCAGGCGATGCACCGAACCCACATACTGGTTCCAGCTCTAGATTTGCTGGTTGCATCAAAATCATATGTTGGTTCCAGCATCCCTGTACCGTGGGTGTGCCTCGCTGTCGCAGTTATGTAGCTAGTCCGCCAAAGCTAGGACATTGCTGGAGCTACAGACGGTGCGCTGGCAGAATAGTCGGAGCTGCGGATAAGAGGTGGTTGTGTGTGGGGGGAAATCGCCGGCCATGGGGTGGATGACGACCTCACCAATGAGATTGGCTGTGGCGAGCAGGGGTCGATGTGGGGGTATGTTGGGGAACGCAGTATTTCAAAAAAATTCCTACAATCACGCAAGATCTATCTAGGGATGCATAGCAACAAGAGGGGAGAGTATGTCTACGTACCCTCGTAGACTGAAAGCGGAAGCGTTAAGAAATGCGGTTGATGTAGTCGAACGTCTTCGCGATCCAGCCGATCAAGTATCGAACGCACAGCACCTCCGCGATCTGCACATGTTTAGCTCGGTGACGTCCCTCGTACTCTTGATCCAGTTTGTTAGAGTTGTGTCGAATACTGTGTATAAGGTAGGTTACAATTGGACTATGAGTTGTATTGTGTTTACATAGGATGTGGAGCATGTCCTAGTAGGACACTTGTATCCTACGCCTCTCTTATATAGTGGGGGTAGACACACAATGTAACCTATGCCAACATAGTAGCACAGTCGCGCAAGGGGGAGCCGGCGGCGTGTGCCGGTGCCTGGGTGGCCGGTGTGCGGTATTGTGACAGTGTCACGGGGGGGAGCGCCTGTAGTCAGGCCCAGGGATGTAGCCATATCAGTGAACTTTGTTAACAAATCTTGGTGTCGTGCTAGTGTGATTGCTTGGTTCTCGGATGATCGACGATATGCCTCGGATTTATTCTAACAAGTGGTATCATGAGCAAGGTTGTTCGGAGGCAGCAGATTGTTGATTTAGAGAAGGGGTCGAATCTGAGTTATAGCCGGCCATCGGCCTGGATCTCAGTGTGATCGGAAAAAGGCAATCAGAACAGTTATGCGAGTTGCAGCGATCAACAACAGGCGAGTATACGCGTAGGCGTGGTAGTGGAACACGTGCGCACGCGGGATGTGCGGCAATCGATCGGATGGATCGCGGTTGATCGGGCAAGCATCAGGGGGCGCAGGTACGTGCTCGTGGGATCGTATGGAAGCTGGGAGGCCGGCCTTGTGCAAGCCAAGGCCCATGTGTGGGCGCTGTGGAGCAGATGGGCCAGCTGGATGGAGCGTACAAAGCCAGGCAACGAGACCTAGGCAGGGATAGCGTTGTTGCAGGTGCGTGCAGTCGAACTGAGATTTGTTATTGAAAAAAGGGAAACGTTTCCAGACGGTGCATCGGCCAAAGCTTCGGCCGATCGCACGCCTTATCATGCGCCCAGCGCGAGCGTAGTGGGACGCGCCTCCTTTTTTTGTGGGCCCATGTAACCATCCTTCCTCCTCCCCCGATCCAATCTCCCCTTTTTCACCTCAATGTCGTGAGCTCACCCTCCGTTCGCCGCTGCCAAGCTGCATGCCTCCATCGTCCCCACCCTCCACCCCGCTCCTTTGTCGACAACGATGCTGCATTTTTGCTGCAAGTGGTCTTGAGGAAGCTAGCACCGACGCTCGATTTTGTTGCAACCAGGACGACATCGAGCGTCGCTGGCGGCGATGGCGCCTGACTTTTGCTACAACTAGATGTTTTCAAGTGTACAATGTTGCAACCGGCAAAAACGAAAGCTGGAACGGGCATTCACGTTTGCTGGAAGCGTTTTTTAGTTTTGCTTGAACCGCCTACCGGAGCTCTTGACGCCCTCGCTGGCGACGCCGTAAAATGTTACAACCGACCAAACAAAAGCTGGAATGGGTATTCAATTTTGCTGGAAGCGTTTGTCGATTTTGCTTCAACCAACCCACGTAGCTCTGATTTTGTTGCAACCGGCAACCTGCAAGCTTCTACCGGTGAGTTTTTTTGCTTCAATGGCGACAGATGGAAGTGGCGACCATGGATACGGCACCGATGCGAGCGGCATGCACCTGGCGGCGAGGGTCGGCGAGGGCGCCTGGGCGCGCACCTAGTGTTGCAACCATGGGGGCAGCAAGGTGCAACCGTTGTTGGCCGGTGCTACATAGGCGTGATGTCGAAGCGGCGACCCGCCATGATGAGGAGCTGCAAAGAACACGACGGACGGCGATGAGGGATGCGAACGGCGGCGACGAGGTTGCAAGCGCAGCGCGGGAAGGCTAGTGGTGCGGCTCGCTGTCGGGTGCGGGCGCGGCACTCTCCTTCCTTCTCCTTTTCCCCCGTGCGGGAGGTTGATGATGGGTGTTGTAGAAGACGTAAGAGAGAGATCTAATGGTTGCGCGTGTAGATCGAACGGATCTGGCCAGACCGGCCAAAACTTTCGCTTGGTGCGTCGGCGCAGAGTGCTGCCCAAAAAGGGTAAGGGACCGAGTCCCAAGAGGAGCCGTGTTCTCCTCGTCTTTGTGGCAGAGACCTGCAGGCTAGTTAATAGCAGCGGCAGCAGCCGGCAAGGTAGACAAAGGAACGAGAGGCAGCAAATCAATTAGTGGAGAAAAATTCATTGATATGTATCCATTGGAAAGCACAGACTTGACAAAGCAAAGCTATCATTAGATATTGAGCCAGGAGCATATCATGTGAAATATCAAGTGTGGTTGGATTTTTCTATTAGTACACAGGGGTGTACCTCATCCGGTTTTGCTCATGTACTTGGGGCATTGCGGTGGAAGCTCGGTTAATTTTTCACTGGGTCAGTCATACGAAGAGCCATGGCGCCAACGGGTAGCATGTTTGAGGTGGAGAAGTTCAAAGGAACATAAAACCTTGGGTTATGACAGACAAGGGTGGAAGATTTGTTGACGCAATATGGATGCTTGAAGGCGTTGCAGGAAGTCATGTCAGCTAAGATGGAATTATCATGTGATGGATGGAACTTCACGGAAGATGATTTGGGAGTCTGGGTCGGACTGGACAGTCTGACGGATCGACATGAGTCGGTTGGTACAAAAGACGGTGGTGGGATCGGCGAAGACGATGTAGGAGCGTGGTGCTGATGGTGACCGACTTCTGGGCGTGGAAACACGTGGCCCAGGCCAGACGGCTTGTGTGACTTCGACAAGACTATGGCACGGGGTTGATTCAAGGTGATGTACACGCGGAGCTTGAAGTCGACGGGGCATAAGGGTGGACTGATCATCTACCATGGAGTCATGTTGAAGGTGGAGCTGGACTCTGGAAGACTTCACTCGATGATGATTGAGGGGCTACGACGTAAGAGCTCAGAGAGTCGAAGCCTATTTCAGTGAGAAAAAAGCGAGTGACACGTAGTTCAGACTGGAGCCCAATGGTCTGATAGAAGCATGAAACTCGTCATCGGTCGGTGATGATCGGTGGTACTCTATAATGGGGGTTGAGTGGTGTGGTTTCGCGACCCTTGAGACTCGATCGGGACAACAGAGGCTCGACGCGGTAATAGCGGCGAGGCACACACGGCATGAAGATGGGCCAGGGCTCTGGTGGTCATACATGTGATGAGACAACTGCGAATTTGACTCGGGATGACTACAAGCTATTGTGAAATTCCTTCAAGTTTCAGACAGGCGGTCAAGAAAGGAGCGGTGATGTTGAGTTCAGGTAACTCTTATGTGTGACACCCAATATGTGAGTTGTTTATTTTCACATAGGTCAGTGATCAGTGTGTGATGGCGTTGGACTGATACTCTGGAAGTTGGGAGCACAAACTAGAGTAACAAGGAACTTAATTTTGCTTGAGTATTGACCGTGGTCAAGAAAAGAAGGGACTACAAGTTGCAGGTGGAGTCATATGGAGTCTTTGGAGTAGCAGCGGTGCTCATGAGATAAGCTCAAGTCCAATGTACATGGAAGTTTAACGCATGGACGAATTCAAGGTGGTGGAGAATATTCGCCAAGTTGGAGTTTGTTAGAGTTGTGTTGAATATTGTGTACAAGGTAGGTTACAATTGGACTATGAGTTGTATTGTGTTTACATAGGATGTGGAGTCGTGTCCTAGTAGGACACCTGTATCCTAGGCCTCTCTTATATAGCGGGGGTAGACACACGATGTAACCTATGCCAACATAATAGCACAGGCGTGCAAGGGGGAGCCGGCGGCGTGTGCCGGTGCCCGGGTGGACGGTGTGCGGTATTGTGAAGGTATCACGGGGAGGAGCGCCCGTAGTCAGGCCCCGGGGATGTAGCCATATCGGTGAACCTCGTTAACAAATCTCAGTGTCGTGCTCGTGTGATTGCTTGGTCCTCGGATGATTGACCGTATGCCTCAGATTTATTCTAACACAGTTGAGGCTGAGGGAGAGTTTTGTCAGCACGATGGCGTGTTGACGGTGATGATGAAGTTACCGGCGCAGGGCTTCGCCTAGGCACTACGACGATATGACCGAGTTGTGTATCTGTGGAGGGGGGCACCGTACATGGCTAAAACAATTGTCAACTTGTGTCTATGGGGTGCCCCCATCCCGCGTATATAAAGGAGGGGAGGAGGGGGCCGGCCGGCCCTCATGGTGCACCCCAAGGGGGGATTCCTACTCCTACTAGGAGTAGGTTTCCCCCTTTCTTAGTCCTAATAGGAGGGGGGAGAAGGGGAAGAGGAGAGGAAGGAAAGGGGGACCGGCCCCCCTCCCAATTCGGATTGGGTTTGGGGGGGGGGGTGCGCCCCCACCTCTTGGTCGCCTCCTCTCTCTCCCACTAAATCCCATGTAGGCCCATTTAGCCCCCGGGGGGTTCCGGTAACTCCCCGGTACTCTGGTATATGCCCGAACTCAATCGAAACCTTTTTGGTGTCCAAACATAACCTTATAATATATCAATCTTCATGTCTCGACCATTTCGATACTCCTCGCCATGTCCGTGATCACATCCGGGACTCCGAACTACCTTTGGTACATCAAAACACATAAACTCATAATACTGATCATCATCGAACGTTAAGCGCGCGGACCCTATGGGTTCGAGAACTATGTAGACATGACCAAGACTCATCTTCGGTCAATAAACAATAGCGAAACCTGGATACTCTAATTGGTTCCTACATATTCTACGAAGATCTTTATGGGTCAAACCACATAACAACGTACATTGTTCCCTTTGTCATCGGTATGTTACTTGCCCGAGATTCGATCATCGGTATCATCATACCTAGTTCAATCTCGTTACCGGCAAGTCTCTTTACTCGTTCCGTAATGCAACCTCCCGCAACTAACTCATTAGTCACATTGCTTGCAAGGCTTATAGTGATGTGCATTACCGAGAGAGCCCAGAGATACCTCTCCAACAATCGGAGTGACAAATCCTAATATCGTTCTATGCCAACTCAACAAACACCATCGGATACACCTGTAGAGAAACTTTATAATCACCCAGTTACGTTGTGACGTTTGGTAGCACACTAAGTGTTCCTCCGGTATTTGGGAGTTGCAAAATCTCATAGTCGTAGGAACATGTATAAGTTATTGGGAAAGCAATAGCAATAAATTAAACGATCATAATGCTAAGCTAACGGATGGGTCAAGTCAATCACATCATTCTCTAATGATGTGATCCCGTTTATCAAATGACAACTCATGTCTACGGTTAGGAAACTTAACCATCTTTGATTAACGAGCTAGTCAAGTAGAGGCATACTAGTGACACTCTGTTTGTTTATGTATTCACACATGTACTAAGTTTCCAGTTAATATAGTTCTAGCATGAATAATAAACATTTATCATGATATAAGGAAAATATAAATAACAACTTTATTATTGCCTCTAGGGCATATTTCCTTCAGTCTCCCACTTGCACTAGAGTCAATAATCTGGATTACATTGTAATGATTCTAACACCCATGGAGTCTTGGTGCTGATCATGTTTTGCTCGTGAGAGAGGCTTAGTCAACGGGTCTGCAACATTCAGATCCGTACGTATCTTGCAAATCTCTATGTCTCCCTCCTTGACTTGATCGCGGATGGAATTGAAGCATCTCTTGATGTGCTTGGTTCTCTTGTGAAATCTGGATTCCTTTGCCAAGGCAATTGCACCAGTATTGTCACAAAAGATTTTCATTAGACCCGATGCACTAGATATGACACCTAGATAGGATATGAACTCCTTCATCCAGACTCCTTCATTTGCTGCTTCCGAAGCAGCTATGTATTCCGCTTCACGCGTAGATACTACCACGACGCTTTGCTTAGAACTGCACCAACTAACAACTTCACCATTCAATAAAAAATATGTATCCGGTTTGTGACTTAGAGTCATCTGGATCAGTGTCAAAGCTTGCATTGACATAACCATTTATGACGAGCTCTTTGTCACCTCCAGAAACGAGAAACATATCCTTAGTCCTTTTCAGGTATTTTAGGATATTCTTGACCGCTGTCCAGTGATCCACTCCTGGATTACTTTGGTACCTCCCTGCTAAACTAATAGAAAGGCACACATCAGGTTTGCTACAGAACATTGCATACATGATAGAACCTATGGCTGAAGCATAGGGAATGACTTTCATTTTCTGTCTATCTTCTGCAGTGGTCGGGCATTGAGTCTGACTCAACTTCACACCTTGTAACACAAGCAAGAACCCTTTCTTTGCTTGATCCATTTTGAACTTCTTCAAAACTTTATCAAGGTATGTGCTTTGTGAAAGTCCAATTAAGCGTCTTGATCTATCTCTATAGATCTTGATGCCCAATATATAAGAAGCTTCACCGAGGTCTTTCATTAAAAAATTCTTATTCAAGTATCCTTTTATGCTATTCAAAAATTCAGTATAATTTCTGATCAACAATATGTCATCCACATATAATATCAGAAATGCTACAGAGCTCCCACTCACTTTCTTGTAAATACAAGCTTCTCCAGAAGTCTGTATAAAACCATATGCTTTGATCACACTATGAAAGCATATATTCCAACTCCGAGATTCTTGCACCAGTCCATAAATGGATCACTGGAGCTTACACACTTTGTTAGCACCTTTTGGATGGACAAAACCTTCTGGTTGCATCATATACAACTCTTCTTTAAGATATCCATTAAGAAATGCAGTTTTGACATCCATTTGCCAAATTTCATAATCATAAAATGCGACAATTGCTAACATGATTCAGACGGACTTAAGCATCACTACGGGTGAGAAAGTCTCATCGTAGTCAACTCCTGGAACTTGCCGAAAACCTTTCGCAACAAGCACTACAAAAAAATACACTTCCGTGATGATACGTGTTTGTCATAGTAGGTCACGTTTTCTGTCAAGCATGTACATCCATGACAAATTTATGACAGAATCAAGATAGTCATACCTATGATGTCGTAGAAGTGTTCCATGACATTACCAAAATTATAATCATGGAAGTGTCCACTTCCATGACGATAAATCGCGCATCATGGAAGTGCTTTCATCAAGGGTGACCGACACATGGCATCCACCGTAACGGGAAGCCATTAAGCTATCGGGTTCGGTTTTGGATCCGATAACCCATTAATAGCCTGGACCAATGGGAATTTTCCACGTGTAAAATTCTCATTGGCCGAAGGAAACATGTGTCGGCTCAACGTTCGGACAGATGTCATCCACTCATTGGACAAGAGGCGCCTATGATATGTCAACACGTGGCATGGCCCTATAGAGGCCCATTCCGGTGAAAAGGCCGACCCGTTTGACTTGGTCAAAAGATAACGGGCCAGCCCACGGAAAGCATGTTAACGACATGTTCGTATATAGCCCATTTATGGCCTTCTTACTACCGGCCTGTTACGGCCCATCGGAATTAAGCCCAGTACCTTCATCTGGGCCGTCCAATGTGATTCCAGCCCCTTGTAACTTCCGGCTCATGTATGGCCCATGATGTCTTTCGGCCCATATGAGGCCCTTTGTAACTCTCGGCCCATTAAAGGCCCGGGATGAAACTGGCCCATAATGAACAATGTATCGCTTTATACCCATTAACGGCCCATTATTCCGTCGGCCGTTTCCAGCCCGTGTTAACTTTCGGCCTTCTAAGGGCCCATTTATTCTTGGGCTCATTTCTAGAATACGATTAGATACGGTCCGTTACTGGCCTGTTCCGTTTGTGGGCCAAATACAGCCCGTGGTTATATTCGGCCCGTTTATGGCCCGTTAACCTGTTGGGCTATTTTCATAGCTTTATTAAATACGGCCTATTAACGGTCCATTATGGTCCATGAATAGTACGGCCCATGTTTGGCGAAATGATTATACGCCTTGTAGAAGGCCCATGGATCCTACGGCCCGTAGAAGACCAATGGATCCTACGGCCCGTAGAAGGCCCATGGATCATACGGCCCATAGAAAGTCCATGGATCATACGGCCCGTAAAAGGCCCATGGATCCTACGGCCCGTAGAAGGCCCACAGATCCTACAGCCCACAGGAGGCCCATGGTTACAACAGTCCGTGTGTTGCCATGATTATTGTGGCCCAGTTACCAAAACTAGGTTATTGTGGCCACTAAAAAAACACAGAAAAAGAACTGCAGCGACTACAAGCAAACAACTAAACAAGACAATAAGGAAATAAATAAATAAGAAAGCAACTAACGCTAGCCTATTACAACTTTTCCCATATTACATCCACTGGGCATCAAAGTTCGCCACCAGTGCAAATATAGGGAACAAAGCAGCATATTACATACAGTGGCCGTCAAAATTGGCCACCAGTACAAATAAACGCAGCAGCAAAACAAGTCCATAACTGAAACAACTTCAGAAGAGCTCAAGAAACGTTATCCTGGGTATCCACCATGCTGGCAATAAGCTTAGCAAGCTTATTAGCTTTGTCCTGTTTGCCGCTAAAATCCTCCAACGCTTGATGTTGCACCATAAAGTATGCATCTGAATGCTCCAGGGACTTCGGCAGTCCTTCTGCTTCTTGTCGTAGCACAACTGATCGATGTCTTTCAGCTTGTAGTTGAGACTCAAGAAACCAAACTGATTCAGACAGTGAGTTTGAATAGCTTGTGCAAGTGGTGGTGGCTAGTAACTCGAACAGTAACCCAAGACAGGACTTTGGGGTTGCCTCACTGTCTTTAAGATAGTTTTCCTTAGCTGTTTTATCAACTTTGTTGGAGACCAACAAGGATGTCTCAAGGTCCTGAACCTTATCTGCATTACTTCCTTTATCATTGCTTAATAAGGCACTCTTCCCCAATATTCTGTCAGCATTCTAAAAGAAGAAACAAGTAGACACATAACATGTTTAGCATGTACTATTATATGAAACTCATTCGGTGAACCAGTTCATTAGTAAGGTGGACAAGATGAAACTACCAAGTCTTCTATTGCCAAGTAGTACATTATAATTGCATCAAACAAACATATATCTATGTCCTATGGTGACTGCATTTTCTTGCCAAATCAAAATAGAGACACGGTTCAAATCATATCAGTTCAAGAGAAAGCAGCACTGAAAGAATACAAAGCGTGGGAAACTAAACGGTACAACAAGATTTTAGATGGGTACCACGGGTCTCCATGTACAACAACACTATTGGCCCTGTTATGATGCTAGTAATGTGCATGATATGAGAAGTCAACTATATACACAATTGAAACTGAAATCAACAGAGCTATTTATAAGAGCAAACCTGTTAAAGAAACATGCGTAAAAATACCTGTTGTGCCATTGGAGTTTCCATTGGATAGTTCAATTTAAAAATAAGTTTGTATGAGTAAATATAGTGATACAAGAGCAAAGCAGTATGCACGATAGCAATGGAATCTTAAATGAGAACAGTTGTTCTCAGGTTTAAGCACTTGTTCTACATTAACAGAGTACAGTAAGACGCAAGCATATATTACTTAAAACAAAATGAGCTCATAGACCTTACCACATTCTTGGTTTGGGACCAGTAAAGTACAAGGCGTTCCTAGTCATCGTCCAGTAAATGTGTCTCAGGAGAACGTAAGGGAATTTGATGAGTTTCTTTGCCAGTGAAGTACGTTTTCTTCAGGTAATTTCGATATTGCCACCAAGCATTCTCGAAGATAGAAGAGGTATTAGCACAGGTTACCTCATCCTGAGTTTCCAAATCGGTCCTTCTCTATAGAGAAAAATGGGAAAATTTGTTGTATTATAACCATCATGGAGGTAGAATGTACGTGACAAAGCAAAGTAATTGCCATGAATAACATTACTTACACATAACTCCTAGACAAACACCTACAACTGGCATTTTCCTTCATCTTCAGTATAATATTTCCATGATGGGAAGATACGCACATAGGATTTAACAACATCAAATGCGATAGATGCTAAACTATGAATGGCTGGTTGTGCTTCCTCCACAGGAATATGTTTACTAATTGGTGGAGTTGGGGTTCGCCGTGGTAGTACTGGCGCTTTGGGACTGGAGCTGCCTTACTAACTACTCTTGTTTGGGAGCTCTGTGGTGGAGATGGTGCTGTGTCAACAGGAACTGGGTTACGATCTGCTGGGGTTGGGTTAGATTGGGTGAAGATGGTTCTCTGTCCATCGTAGTAGGGGTAAAATCTGTGGGAGTATCGGTTATGTATGGTAGGGTTGGTTCTCGTGCATGTACAACCGGGGTGATATCTCCACCAAGAGGTAGCACTATTTTATTTGAAGACCGTGTTTTTACTCCGCTAGATACTGCCATCACCAGCTCCAATTCAAATGGCTGATAAACAGGAAACATAATTGAATGTACATGCATTGTATGAGAGACAGATGCAATAGATAGTGTGGAAAAAAGAGGGCATTAAATAATTTACATGTATATTTTTAACTAAAATGGATAGCATGACATAATTTCACATAGATGATGTTTATCTAAACTGGATAACATAGCATAACATAATTCAAAGATATGATGACTAACTAAACAAGATCGCATGACATAATTCCCATACATGTTATCTAAGTAACCAGGATCGCATGATTTAATTCACATATGTGATTTATATGCTAAGCAGAGGGCATTCGCATATATGATGTCTGAACTAAGAATATGGTGTTGAATATTGTGTATATGATGTCTAAACTATGCAACGCAAGACACCATATGCATGATATGAGTAGTAGAACAGTGCCAAGTTAGAGCATACACCTCGGTGGGGGAATAGGACTGGTCATCTGTCTCTGAATCCATCTCTGTGGAGCTATCGGGACCCAACAAGAGATCTGCTTCGACAGGTAGCACTGTCTGCTCTGAAGGCCTTGTTTTCACTCCAGATTTTTCCATCACCCACTCAAATGGCTGATTCACAGGAAGAGTAGTTTAATGTACAAACATTGTCGACAAATGGAAATTTAATGAAGAAAATGATGGGCTAGATATCATTCAAATATATGATGCGAGGTTAAACAAGATGGCATTGCACATTTCCCATATATTATGGCTGGCTAAAAGACATGAGACTGCATAATTCCCATATATGATATTGAAACTAAACAGGTGGCATTATAGAACATGTCTAAACTAAGCAGATGACATATATGATGTCAAAAGTAGGCACTACAAGGCAACATATGCATGATATGACTAACATAATCATGCCAAGTTAGAGCAAACACCTTGGGGGGGGGGTAAATAGGAGTGGTCAGCTGTGTCTGAATCTGCCTCAGAACAAATATCTTCCTCTGGATTAGAATCTGGAGAGGGGGAGGGTTTGCCATTGAACCCACCATGGAGCAATGTCTGCATGACATTGTATTTCTGTGCAAAACTCTTCTCTTTTTCTCTACATGTTCAGCATGACTGTGTACAATATCTGACATGCATACAAAAAAATAGTGAGATTATGTAAGGAGAGCATGCAGAAATCTAGAGTAATGGTAACAACCAGTGGATGGATCCAAAAATAATGATAGCAGGCTGTTGATTGCTTTAATTTAATAAAAAAACGTATGATAATTGCTTTACTATTTGTTTCCCACCCAAGATGAACAACGTAGGCATACCCTAGGTGAACGAGATATTAGACATAGATACTATTCATTGTTGCCTCGATATGTGGCCCACAACTAATTCAGAACTCAAGTTTGAACATCAATTTGGACCTGGCTTGGAGTCTAAGAGGTGAATAGGACAATAAAGTAGTAGGTAATATTAAGCAATGCATAACATAAGCATAAACAAAAGAGTGCGACCTCTCTTGTAGACCCGTGTACTCCTCAGGTTCATCTGATGAGTCGATGATGGTGATGCCGTTGTGGTGGGTGCCAGCGGCAGGCAAGTAGATCTGAGGTGGCGAAAGACGGTCAGGAGTCGTGATGTCTGGTTTGGTGGATGCTTCTGTCGATGGAGCAACTCAGGTGAGGTGGACGACGTCGCGGCAGGAGCAGGACAAACCACACAAAGTTTTCTTTGACAACTACCTGTAACTGAAGTAATTCTGTAAGGGCTCATTTGGCTTGCATGATTCTAAAAACGCAGGGATAGGAGGAAAAACACCAGAATAGGATAGTAATGCACACGGGAAACAGAGCATTTGAGAACACATGATTTCTGTCAACTTGGGTGTTTGGTTCACAGGAAAAGGAGGAGCAGAGTAATGCAAAGAAACATGGCCAACATAAAGTGAAACCACATGAAAGCGTGTATAGTTAGATTGTTGTTCTTCCACTAATGCACTTGGTCTTGTTTTCATGCATAGGATTTTGAAAAGTAGGTCCAGGTGGATGTTTTGCTCCATTCCATTCAACAAAATGCACGAATAATTGAATAGTAGAGTGCCATAGGAAAATTACCTATTGCTATGTTTTTCCATTGAACCAGAATATCCCTAATGGATCGACATGAATGTAGAGTAATAAGTGATGCGACAAGTGTACAACCTCTTTGCCGTAGCCGTGTCGACCTCAGCATCATTGGGTTGGTCACTGAAGAAGTTGAGGCAGAGGTGGCTGTCGGAGGTGTGGAGGAAGATCTAAGGAATCTGTAGACGGCGTCCAGGGCACTGCTCTGTTCTGATAGGTCGTTCCGTCCTTGGAGTAGCTCTGGTGAGCCGTAAGACGTCAAGGTTGAAGCAACACAAGACATACATCGTTAATCTCAAGTGGGATTCTAATAGCCTCTCCAATAGATGATGTAAAATACATTACCAAAAAGTGATAGATGTAGAATTTACATCACCAAAAACCACCTGACTACAACAGATGAGGTAAAAACTGTTGACTCTGAACTTAACTGTCGGAACTAAAATTTACTGTGGAATCTGAATGTTACTGTCGAGACTGAACGCAATGGTAGCAGAGAGGCACTTCACATGGGATAGTTTAGGGAGGGCCAGCAGTTCATCTTCAACCTGCACCCCCCTAAGCCGCCAGCCACCACCTGCCGAACCCCGCGCCGCCTCGCCACCCCGAAACAACTCCCCACCACCGGTTCGCCGCCGCCTCGCCACCCCGAAACAACTCCCCACCTTCGGTCCGCCGCCGCCCCGGCTAGCCCTCTAGCCCCCCCCCCTGTTCCAAGCTTTTTCTCCGGCGATCCCAACGCCACCGCC
>NC_041392.1:160150673-160156514 GCF_002162155.2 Triticum dicoccoides
ATGCCCCCACCACCGGCGAGCAGCACCCCACCCAAAACCCTAAGATAGATAGTGGGGTATCTCTCCGGCGAGCCCACTCCCCGCCGCGGGTGGTTCTTCCTTAACTCCGACGAGACCCACCACCCCCTGAAAATCGACTGACCCAAAAGTCGATTGAGTTGACTGAAGTGTAGCTAAATCAGAGCAGAGCAGCAGCACGAGTGAGGGGGAGAGCAATAGCGAGCGAGCGAGAGACGGAGCAACAGCAGCAGCACGAGCAAGCGAGCGAGAGCCCGGACAGCAGCAGCAACACGAGCGAGCGAGCGAGCGAGTGAGAGCCGGAGCAGTAGTAGCTGGGCGAGCGAGCGAGAGCCAGAGCAGCAACAGCGTGAGCGATTGAGCGACAGCCGGAGCAGCAGCAGCAGATCCGGCTGGTATGGATGCCGCCGCCGAAGGGGCCTCACACTGGAGAGAGCCGCCGTGGAGATGTCGCCCGCGGCATCGGCTTTGAGGTAGCCACTCCATGGGGGTGCGGGATGGAGCACTGTCGGCGCCTAGAGGTCGAGTAAATGAGAAGGTGCGATGCGATGAGTGTACAACCTCTTTGGTGGCGCCGAGTAGGCCTCGGCTTCGTCCGAGGAGTCGGTGAGGATGCTGTGGTTCCGGTGGAGCAGGTTAAGGCGGTGCTGTGGGGATGGAGCAGCCGTGATAGATGAGGCGATCGTTGGAGTAGCTCCTTGGAGGTGGAGGATGGGGCGGCTAAACCAGCAAAACAACGAGATGGACGATGGATCCTCATCCAGGGAGGTGGATGAGGGACATTGAGCTGTTGCGGTGGATGATGTCGTCGGGGAAGAGCTCTGGCTGGGCAGAGGTGAGGTGGCGGGCAGAGGAGGGTGGGGTTTCACGGCTGGAGCGGAGAGGTTATGGCGGCCTGGGATTTCGTATGGCGAAAAGGAGGCAATGGGAGGGGGAACAATGACTTAGGGACGCGCTTGTCCAAAATGTAGGGTTTGTTACAAAAGTACCCCCACTGATTTGAACTAGCGGCCCTTTTGGCTCAGGTTTAAAAGGGGGATTTCGCGTGTCGGGATTTGGCAGCTGGAGGGAGTTTTCGCGCGCGTTGTAATTTCGGGATCGCAAGGCGCGGGTTATGAAGGCACCAGTTTTGGGAGCACGATATTAGAATTTTCGGGATATAACAAGGTGTTGGTTGAATTTTAGGGACAAGCCGAACGTGTAATATTGTATTTGTACGTACCAAATCAATTCGCACTTCCCTCAATGTAAAAAAACGAAAAAAATAAAACTATTCACACCACACAAAGAGAGAGTCTTGTCCCGTTTTACTATACAAATGATGTTCAACGCTATACAAAGAGAGACTATGAATCCATGTTATGTCCAATTAAATTTTTTTGCTGGCTGTATAATGCATGTAACCTACTCATACCAACATTTTAGTGCATTCCAAATGTTTATACTACCGCTGCAACTCGAACTGAATTTGAATTTTTTTCTCTATTTCAAAAAGAATCTACAATCATGATTGTTGCCAACTTCAACCATCATTCATGTATTACCTTAACAACACACTACATGATTACTATAGAGATAGATATGAACTATGTTTACTATATGAACTCGAATTCAATCTTTTGAATACACTTGATGTTGATTCCAAATAATAGTACATTTGATGTACTAACTATATATTCATAATCTAAACCATGTTCCATACGCACACCGTGTTTATCACACAAAGTATAGTGCCCCGCCCCCTACATTATGACAAGTATTTAGCCCTGAGCTGCAAAAGCCACACATTAGCCCAAAATATAATCAATGTTCTATATATTATATGTAGTACTAGCAAGATGCACATGCGTTCCACGGAACATCAACATGATCAAGGGGAGGCCTTATTTGCAAATATGTATAGGGGTGTGGGTATCTTTTTTCAAAATTTCCATAGTTTCCATCCTATCCGTCAGATATAAATCAGACGGCCTATATTGCAGGATGGCAGGCACACCATCATCGACAACTCTGTTTTTTTATAAGAGTAGAGATAAAATATATTGTATGTAGTATAACATGTTCATAACCACACCATGTGTATCACCGTTATATATATTCACGCATGCGTCAGTTTAAAACACTATGATAAATTCTTCAAATATCCGAATTCACTTTTTATAATGAATTATGATCTCTATTCGTCTTTTACACCCACACACTCCTCTTATCTTTGTAGGTAGCACTACCTTTCTCTCGTGCATGCACATGGCCACATCCCTCTCACCCTCCCTCAGCATTCTCTAGCTCCATCACGCAAATTCGTCTTTTCACTTTAGGTCATTCACCCACGGTGTGTGTAGGCCCCCAGCTCCTTCTTTACGGCACACATCGGTCGATATGCCTCTCTTGCCTGGTGTGCCTACCACAAACACACACTACAAGAAATATGTCAACTTATGACCACCACTATTGGTCACTGAAAGGTCACAAATTTCCATTTATGACCTTTTTGTGACCAAAAACATAAGGTCAAAAGCTGGGCGTCGTAAACCGACTATAGCGACCTTTCTTCTGGAATGGTCGCAAACGTTTATGACCAAAATAAGTCCACTGTGGCGTTTTGGTCACTAGCAACCTCCCCAGGCCACGTAGGCATCCAGCATGGCAAGCTGATGTGGCACAAGATAAAGCCCAGTCCAATTCGGTTTTCTACATGGGCCTAGCCCAAGAATTCGGCCTTTCTATATTTTTTTCATGTGAATTTTTTGTCAGCTTCATGGACCAAGCCCAACATTGCAGCCTTTTTATTTTTGGCCCATGGCCTTTTTGTCTCAACAGTTTCATTTTTTTCTTTTTTTATAAATTGGGTTCACTAGTCAGGTGGGTCCCCATTGTCAGGTTCTAGTACTGGGTCCTAGCCATCAGGGCAATATTCTTCATTTTTTATTTCACACAAATAAATACCTGGTATTTAAATTGGCACACAGAAAACACACGAAATACTTCAAATATTATCAACCATCAAAGTGCTACATCATATAACACACATACAAATGTGATCAGCATCAAGTTTACAATCAGATAACAAGCTCCACAATAGGAGCAGTTTACATCAAGGTTAGTCAGATGAAATCCTATGGACGACTCACTAGGCGACCATAGTCAACTGGGCCACCTTCGCTACACTAGAACAACAATAGAACTATCATCATGCCTTCGGCCGTCGCCCTGTTACATGAATCAGAAGAGAAGAATTAAAACACTAGAGCCAATATATTATGAACAAACATATTATATAAATATATTATGATGTTCAAAAAAGTTTTATTGTAAACGCATAGTTCTGGTCAACAACACTAACAATTTCAGATCAGATTCTGGAACTACCACTAGGAATTCAGTAAACTGACAGTTTGAGATCCAGTTCAAAATGTTTTAGATCAGTTTCAGATCATATTCTGGAACTACCACTAGGAATTCAGTAAACTGTATGGAGGTTCAAAATGTTTTATACTATAATAAAGAGTTTTATTGATTAATGATATTTCTGGTTCAACAAACAGTTTAAGATCCAGTTCTACATAGGGTACTGTGTCAAGATCGCAGCTTCATGTTCATGCTTGCTAGTATGTGTCAAGAGAAACCCTGAACCTGAAAGCTCAGGCTGTTGCTTATTTTGTTACTGTGTGGTAAGTACTACTAAGATCAAAATGCATTCAAGGGAGCATAAAAGCCATCCCCATTTGAAGCATGTATAGTCTACAGAGATACTAACAGGTGAACAGACAGCCCCTAGAAATTGGCTAACTACTTCTACTGTATAATATGCAGTCTACAGCGATACTAACTACTTCTACTGTATAATCACAGTCTGCAGTCACTAACTAAATAAGCTACTGAAACTACTGCTGCTGTTATAATCACAGTCCAGTTAAATTTGTGCTACTGCTGCTGTTATAAAACTAGTGAAACTACTCATGCAACAATTAGCATGAGATACAAGCAGAACTAAGCACCAAGATTACTACACCAAGTCAAATTTAAGCTACTGAAAAATGGTGGAAGATTCATGACAAGAATAACAGTAGCAGAAGCTTCATGTGCTAAAATACTGAAGCTTCATGTGCAAAACTACTCAAGCTTTATGTGCAAAATTAACTGTAGGTGCTGAAGCTATTCCAAAATTATCACAAAATTTAAGCTATCATCCTGCTCCAGAAATAGCCACCGTCCAGGCCCCCGTCATCCGCCAGGCTGCCGCCAAGCTCCAGCCCCTCTAGCGGTGACCACAAGGGCCTCCTGTACAACATCATGAGAACAGTCAAGGACTGCAACATCCAGGTAACAACAAAGTTCAGCACAATAAAATAGAGCAACAGATCCATGCTATCAGACTGAGAGTCTATCATACTAACATCACATGCTATCTTCATGCCCTATCATAACAGTTCATAATAAGTATGAAATGCAAGAATACATAATATTGCAATTTATTCCGCTATAGCCTATCATGTTAAAATAGTGGCTCCCAAGAGTCCAGGTTCTTAGTTCATTGATCTGATGGGAGGGTAAGATCAATGCCATGTTAGTATATCACCTTGTCTGCTAAGCAGATATGCATCTCCCTTCAACTAGAGTGGACAAACGAACAACGAGATGATGGCACATGGCAGTGCCAGGAGGTGCAACATTTATTCCAAATGGTGGAAATGAAAAAAACTGGCACTGTCCTGTGCAAGATTAAGTAATTCTTTGACAAAACAGGTGCAGGTTGAGTAATCCTATCACAAAACAGGATTCAAATCTTCAACAGAAGCACCAGTCGCAACACTTTGAGTGTATTCATTTTGAAATTCAAAACAATATGTGAAGGCAATAACCGAAGCTGGTTAGCGAAAACACATAGATTTGGTTCCAGTTATTGAGAATAAGCTATCGGGCAGGGTACAGACACCTGTAAGAGACAAATAAATACATGATTAACTAGAACACCTAGCTATTAGTACTAACTAGTCAACTAGCAAGAGTATCGCCAGGAACCCCATTTGATTCACCACAGCATACTACCATTCCCAGCGACCAAACCAATTTACCGAAATGCAAAGTCTTAAACAGAAGGCAACAGATCAACTTATCGGTGGCCAGCAAGAGGGCGCCCATGAAGGCGAGCTGAGCTCTCCTGTGCGTGCGATGGTTGCAGGCAGGAGGTCGTTCATGTGGGGGAGGGGATAGAACGCAAATCCTCCAGACGGGTGTTGGTGGTTGGCGATGGAGAAGGTCGTCGGGTGCCTCGTGTGTCCAGGCGACGACGGCAACCTTGGTGAGCCGCCATCACCAGCGTGCATGGACCTATGCCCATCAGCCGCGCGAGTGCGCTGGAGGTCGCAGCCAGATCGAGGGCTTGACGACGACCTGCGTGAGGAAGAAAAACAAATTGGGCATGTGTGAGCAAACATCCAGATCGAATCAAAAGGAGAAGAGAGGAGGGCGAGAGAAGACCTTGTTGACGAGTTCCATGGTGTCGAGCGCGCGTGACGAGGGCGCGGATCCGGAAGCAACGCGGCGGATCTGCACCCTTCCCCGCCAAGGCCCTGCACGAGCGCAAAAACAACAAACACCCGTCAGCCTCCGCCACCATACCGCCGCATGCAGATTCGAGGGGCGTGAGGCACCGCTCACCTTGGAGAAGGGCGCGGTGTAGAGGATGCAAATACTAATGGCGCACCTAGGCCACCATGGATGATCTGATGCCCGCGGGATCTTCTCCATGGCCGGCCCCTTCCTTCACAAAACCAGATCGGGTCTCTTCACGAACATGCAAGAAAATGGGCGCATGCATCA
>NC_041392.1:160156770-160169627 GCF_002162155.2 Triticum dicoccoides
CCGCCGCCATGGCCATGGCCGTGCCATGCGGCTAGGTCTAGGTCATGAGCGAGGGGGGAGCACGGATCCGACCGCAGCCGTGGGAGAGAAGGGAAGGTGAGGGGTTGACGATGGCCGGGGTTGGGGGAGAGGAAGGAGGATGGTGGCGGCGGCGGCTGGGTGGTTGGGGATCGAGAGATTGAGAAGGAGCGAGAGGGTTGGGGGGTGGCGGCTGTGGGACGAGAGGGGAGAGTGGATCGGGGGAGAGGTGGGGATCCAGAAGTTAGGGTTTGGGTGAGAGGGTAAGGGGGCAAGGGCTGCCATTGGATCCAGAAGCATCCAACGATGGTTGACGCATGATCCGCGTGATATACCTATGGACCAATCAGAGCGCACCAAATAATTTGAAGATCTTTTGACCATATAAATTGGTCATGATTGATTACATACAAATTTTTCATTCCATTTTTCAATGCTCAAAATGAGTTTTTTGGTGAAAGACATATACAATATTTGTTTAAATGATGCCATATTTTGCACAAGTTTACATCTTAGATTGGCAAACAACATTGACAAAGGGAGTTTTCATTTTCTATGCACAGAAAATTCAATTTCCATTTTCCGAGTGCCCGAAATGAGTTTTTTGTGAAGGACCTACCATATATTTGTGGCAAAATTGGACCAAATCAATTTTATAAAATACTAGGCCATATTTAATTCACAATTGACCAAATGGTTGGGTGTCAAAAGTTTTGATCCACCTCTGGTGAAAAAGACAAATTCTCGCCGATTCAGTAGGAAGCGGGTCAAATTTGAAATGTAGCTACCTCGTAGTTTGCTCTTTTATTTTTCAAAAAATCATTTCTAGGTACATAAGTATCTATTTAATCAGAGAAACACCAAAAAAATTCCAAGATTCAACAACTAGCTAGGAACAGTCATTCCCGCCTTTTTGACCGCATTTTGAAACGGGCATAAAAAAATCAAAAAAAATCAAAAAATTTGGAAACCTTTGCATTGTGTCATTATATGTGGCCAAGTTCCCAGGAAAAATAACAAACTTGTAATATGACAATTATTTTAAAAAAGCGTTCTTAGAAACGAGCTATCACGTATGGAGATCAGTGGCTTTCAAGCCAAATGATCAATCTTATGGCCACATTCATGGCATAGTTTATTCAAATGATCTCATATTGTGCACAAGGGTGCATATTGGAATTCCAAACAATGTTGCCTAAGGAAGTTTTCATTTTCTTTGCATGGAAAATTCATTTTCCATTTTTCGAGTGCCCGAAATGAGGTTTTTTTGTGAAGGACCTACCATATATTTGTTGCAAATTGTACCAAATCATTTTTATAAAATACTAGGACATATTTAATGCACAATTGACAAAATGGTTGGGTGCAAAAAGTTTTGATCCACCTCTCATGAAAAAGACAAATTTCCGCCGATTCAGTTGGAAGCGGGTCAAATTTGAACTGCAGCTGCCTCATAGTTTGCTATTTATTTTTTCCAAAAATCATTTCTAGGTACATAAGGATCTATTTAATCAGAGAAACACCAAAAAAATTCCAAGATTCAACCACTAGCTAGGAACGGTCAAGCCCGCCGTTTTGACCGCATTTTGAAACAGGCATAAAAAATTCAAAAAAATCAAAAAATTGGAAAACCTTCGCATTGTGTCATTATATGTGACCAAGTTCCCAGGAAAAATAACAAACTTGTAATACGGCAATTATTTTAAAAAAGTGTTATCAGAAATGAGCTATCATCTCTGAAGATTCATGGCCTTCAAGCCAAATGATCAATCTTATGGCCACATTCGTGGCATAGTTTGTTCAAATGACCTCATATTGTGCACAAGGGTGCATATTAGAATTCCAAACAATGTTGCCTAAGGAAGTTTTCATTTTCTTTGCACGGAAAATTCATTTTCCATTTTTCGAGTGCCCGAAATGAGGTTTTTTTGTGAAGGACCTACCATATATTTGTTGCAAATTGTACCAAATCATTTTTATAAAATACTAGGACATATTTAATGCACAATTGACAAAATGGTTGGGTGCAAAAAGTTTTGATCCACCTCTCGTGAAAAAGACAAATTTCCGCTGATTCAGTTGGAAGCGGGTCAAATTTGAACTGCAGCTGCCTCATAGTTTGCTATTTATTTTTTCCAAAAATCATTTCTAGGTACATAAGGATCTATTTAATCAGAGAAACACCAAAAAAATTCCAAGATTCAACCACTAGCTAGGAACGGTCAAGCCCACCGTTTTGACCGCATTTTGAAACAGGCATAAAAAATTCAAAAAAAATCAAAAAATTGGAAAACCTTCGCATTGTGTAATTATATGTGACCAAGTTCCCAGGAAAAATAACAAACTTGTAATACGGCAATTATTTTAAAAAAGTGTTCTCAGAAATGAGGTATCATCTCTGAAGATTCATGGCCTTCAAGCCAAATGATCAATCTTATGGCCACATTCGTGGCATAGTTTGTTCAAATGATCTCATATTGTGCACAAGGGTGCATATTGGAATGGCAAACAATGTTGCCTAAGGAAGTTTTCATTTTCTTTGGACGAAAAAACCATTTTTCATTTTTCGAGTGCCCAAAAGGAGGTTTTTTTGTGAAGGAACTACCAAATAATTGTTGCAAAATTGGATCAAATAAATTTTCTAAAATACTAGGACATATTTAATGCACAATTGACAAAATGGTTGGGTGCAAAAAGTTTTTATCCACCTCTCGTGAAAAAGACAAATTTCTGCCGATTCAGTTGGAAGCGGGTCAAATTTGAACTGCAGCTGCCTCATAGTTTGCTATTTATTTTTGCCAAAAATCATTTGTAGGTACATAAGGATCTATTTAATCAGAGAAACACCAAAAAAATTCCAAGATTCAACCACTAGCTAGGAACGGTCAAGCCCGCCGTTTTGACCGCATTTTGAAACAGGCATAAAAAATTAAAAAAAATTAAAAAATTGGAAAACCTTCGCATTGTGTCATTATATGTGACCAAGTTCCCAGGAAAAATAACAAACTTGTAATACGGCAATTATTTTAAAAAAGTGTTATCAGAAATGAGCTATCATCTCTGAAGATTCATGGCCTTCAAGCCAAATGATCAATCTTATGGCCACATTCGTGGCATAGTTTGTTCAAATGATCTCATATTGTGCACAAGGGTGCATATTGGAATGGCAAACAATGTTGCCTAAGGAAGTTTTCATTTTCTTTGGACGAAAAAACCATTTTTCATTTTTTGAGTGCCCAAAAGGAGGTTTTTTTGTGAAGGAACTACCAAATAATTGTTGCAAAATTGGACCAAATCAATTTTCTAAAATACTAGGACATATTTAATGCACAATTGACAAAATGGTTGGGTGCAAAAAGTTTTTATCCACCTCTCGTGAAAAAGACAAATTTCCGCCGATTCAGTTGGAAGTGGGTCAAATTTGAACTGCAGCTGCCTCATAGTTTGCTATTTATTTTTTCCAAAAATCATTTCTAGGTACATAAGGACCTATTTAATCATAAATACATGGTTTGGTGGCGATACGTCGAGGTTTGGGCGGCGGCCGAGGGCCCCAACTCTAGAGCGCGTAAACTCGCATGCCCGCCGCATGGTCACCGCGCGACCGTGACGTTGCCATGTGATCTGCGCGTCCTAGGCATGTCTAGTGGGTTGGGCACTCCCCAGGTTGGTTCTAGGAAGAAAATTATAACATAAGATTCTCACGAGGAGACCGATCGATGCTCAAACATGAATTAGCAGCCAAGTGTTTGATTAGCGGTACGGGAAATGCACATGGCCAATGGGCGTGAGTTTTGGCTGAGGATGATCATCTACTAAGGAGAATGTATTCACACATTTTTAGCTCAAAAGGAGGATCCTAGGTGGTACTTGCTTTGCAAAGTACCACGCTGGACAAAAATATGAATGTTGAAGCTGGGCTCAAAATAATAAATGGATTGAGCTGAAATTTTGTGGAGGATGGTTATTTGGGCATAGGAATGCATTGTAGAAAATTGATACCATTTGGACATGCCAAAGTAGTACTTCCTTCACAATGCTCTTCTATGGACCGAAACTTGGGAAAACTAGTGAGAGAGATTGGTTGAATGAAATGAGATCGAAATTGGTGTAGGTAAGTTACTTAGGTATGGTCATGCGCTGGTCAATTTTCAGATCATTTGGGTAAGCCTAGCTAGTACTTACTTCACAAAGCTTCTCTCGAGGTAGAAACTTTGGAAATTTCCCGAGAAAGATTTACTAGGAAAATTGAGCTGAATATTATCATGTGGCAATGATTTGGGTATGGAAGAGTGCTCGAAAAGTTTGAGGGTAATAGGAGGGGTCTATATAACACTTGCTTTGCAACGTGCCAATTTGGCCATAAAATTAAAATTGAACCTGGGCTCACATAGATGATTTGACTGAGCTGCAATTTGGAGGAGGGTGATAATTTGGGCATATGAAGAAACTGTATAAATTTCATGTCATTTGGAGATATAAAAAAGGTACTTCCTTCACAATGCTTCTAGGTGGACAAAAACTTTGGAAATTTGCCGAGGAAGATTTGCTAGGAAAATGGAGCTGAATTTTGTCATGCGGTAATGATTTGGATAGGAAAGAGTGCCCAAAAATTCCTAGGGCAATCAAGAATATATAAATAGCACTTCCTTCATAAAGTGTTGTTGTGAACATAATAGGAAAATGAATATTGTTGAATTAGTTTTGAACTAGGCAAGGAAGGATTTTTACATATTTGATGAAGATATGACCCAAAGAATTTATTAGATTTTTTTGGGAATTTTGGGAATGATAGAAATATAGGTTGCTTCACAACCTAGGGCAAAAACTGCCACATGGACATGACACATAGGCAAAACTGATGAGATGGCGCCTAGTCATCACAACCCACCACAATCTACAAGGCTATGACCATATATATTGGTCATTAACAACTAGAAATAAGGCAGCGGACTAGCACTGTTTGCTTTGTGACCATTTCGTGTAAGGAAATTACAACCTTTCTGACCAAAATGGTCGCAATGGTTTAGGGTTTGAAGCCCCCTGAACAGCTTTTGACCAATTGGTCTAAAATGGTCATAAATTTATGACCAATTCTTCGAGGGTCACTGACAGAAGGTCATAAGTTGACATATTTCTTGTAGTGACAAGCTTCCCCTCTTCTCTTCTCACCGTCCATGCCTCACTCCCACCACTCTTTTCATCGATCTCGTACTTGCACACTCCTTCCCCCTCGATATATTATGCCTCTCGCACGAACTCTTAGATGCATCCCTCTCTCTCTATCTTGCTCCCCTAGCCTTATTTGCTTCTAACACATACATGCATGTATATGTTGGGGAACGCAGTAATTTCAAAAATTTCCTACGCACACGCAAGATCATGGTGATGCATAGCAATGAGAGGGGAGAGTGTTGTCCATGTACCCTCGTAGACCGTAAGCGGAAGCGTTATGACAACGCGGTTGATGTAGTAGTACGTCTTCACGATCAACCGATCCTAGTACCGAAAGTACGACACCTCCCCGATCTGCACACGTTCGGCTCGGTGACGTCCCACGAACTCATGATCAAGAAGAGTGTCGAGGGAGAGCTTCGTCAGCACGATGGCGTGATCATGGTGATGATGATGCTACCTTCGCTGGGCTTCGCCCAAGCACTACGATGATATGACCGAGGTGGATTATGGTGAAGGGGGGCACCGCACACGGCTAAGGGATCAATGATCAACTTGTGTGTCTATGGAGTGCCCCCTGGCCACGTATATAAAGGATGGAGGAGGAGGAGGCCGGAACTAGAGGGAGCGCGCCAAGTGTGGGGAGTCCTACTAGGACTCCCAAGTCCTAGTAGGATTCCCCTTTTTCTTTCCGGAGTAGGAGAGAAGAAAGAGGGAAAGAGAGAGGGAGTAGGAAAGGGCAAGGGCAGGGGGGGTGCCGCCCCCTTCCCCCTAGTCCAATTCAGACCTATGGGGCGCGCGCGCCTCCTTCCCTTTGGTCTGCCTCCTCTATTCCCGTATGGCCCAATAAGGCCCAATACTTCTCCCGGCGAATTCCCGTAACTCTCCGGTACTCCAAAAAATACCCGAATCACTCGGAACCTTTCCAATGTCTGAATATAGCCTTCCAATATATCGATCTTTACATCTCGACCATTTAGAGACTCCTCGTCATGTCGCCGATCTCATCCGGGACTCTGAACAAACTTCGGTCATCAAATTACATAACTCATAATACAAATCGTCATAGAACGTTAAGCGTGCGGACCCTACGGGTTCGAGAACTATGTAGACATGGCTGAGACACATCTCTGGTCAATAACCAATAGCGGAACCTGGATGCTCATATTGGCTCCTACATATTCTACGAAGATCTTCATCGGTCAAACCGCATAACAACATACGTTGTTCCCTTTATCATCGATATGTTACTTGCCCGAGATTCGTCGTCGATATCCTGATACCTAGTTCAATCTTGATACCAGCAAGTCTCTTTACTCATTCTGTAATGCATCATCCCGCAACTAACTCATTAGTCACAATGCTTGCAAGGCTTAGAGTGATGTGCATTACCGAGAGGGCCCAGAGATACCTCTCCGATACACGGAGTGACAAATCCTATTCTCGATCTATGCCAACTCAACAAACACCATCGGAGACACCTGTAGAGCATCTTTATAATCACCCAGTTACGTTGTGACATTTGATAGCACACAAGGTGTTCCTCCGATATTCGGGAGTTGCATAATCTCATAGTTAGAGGAACATGTATAAGTCATGAAGAAAGCAGTATCAATAAAATTGAATGATCATTATGCTAAGCTAACGGATGGGTCTTGTCCATCACATCATTCTATAATGATGTGATCCCGTTTATTAAATTACAACACATGTCCATGGCTAGGAAACTTAACCATCTTTGATTAATGAGCTAGTCAAGTAGAGGCATACTAGGGACACTCTGTTTGTCTATGCATTCACACATGTACTAAGTTTTCGGTTAATACAATTCTAGCATGAATAATAAACATTTATCATGATATAAGGAAATATAAATAACAACTTTATTATTGCCTCTAGGGCATATTTCCTTCAGTCTCCCACTTGCACTAGAGTCAATAATCTAGTTCACATCGTCATGTGATTTAACACCAATAGTTCACATCTTTATGTGATTAGTTCACATCTCCATGTGACTAACACCAAAAGGGTTTACTCGAGTCAATAATCTAGTTCACATCGCTATGTGATTAACACCCAAAGAGTGATCACGTTTTGCTTGTGAGAGAAATTTAGTCAACGGGTCTGCCACATTCAGAGCTGTATGTATTTTGCAAATTTTCTATGTCTACAATGCTTTGCACGGAGCTACTCTGGCTAATTGCTCCCACTTTCAATATGTATCTAGATCGAGACTTAGAGTCATCCAGATCTGTGTCAAAGCTTGCATCGACATAACTCTTTACAACGAACTCTTTGTCACCTCCATAACCGAGAAACATTTCCTTAATCCACTAAGGATATTTTTGACTGCTGTCCAGTGATCCACTCCTGGATCACTATTGTACCCTCTTGCCAAAATTATGGTGAGGTACACAATAGGTCTGGTACACATCATAGTATACTTTGTAGAACCTATGACTGAGGCATAGGGAATGACTTTTCATTCTCTTTCTATTTTCTTCCGTGGTCGGGTTTTGAGTCTTTACTCAACTTCACACCTTGAAACATAGGAACGAACTCCTTCTTTGGCTGTTCCATTTTGAACTACTTCAAAATCTTGTCAAGGTATGTACTCATTGAAAATATATCAAGCGTCTTGATCTATCTTTATAGATCTTGATGCTCAATATGTAAGTAGCTTCACCAAGGTCTTTCTTTAAAAAACTCCTTTCAAACATTCCTTTATGCTTTCCAGAAAATTCTACATTATTTCCGATCAACAATATGTCATTCACATATACTTATCAGAAATGTTGTTGTGCTCCCACTCACTTTCTTGTAAATACATGCTTCACCGCAAGTATGTATAAAACCATATGCTTTGATCACTTTATCAAAGCATAAATTCCAACTCCGAGATGCTTGGACCAGTCTATAGATGGATCGCTGGAGCTTGCTCACTTTCTTAGTACCTTTAGGATCGACAAAACCTTCTGGTTGCATCATATACAACTCTTCTTTAAGAAATCCATTAAGGAATGCAGTTTTGACATCCATTTGCCAGATTTCATAAAATGCGGCAACTGCTAACATGATTCGGATAGACTTTTAAGCATCAATACGAGTGAGAAAATCTCATCATAGTCAACACCTTGAACTTGTCAAAAACATTTTGCGGCAATTCAAGCTTTGTAGATAGTAACACTACTATCAGCGTCCGTCTTCTTCTTGAAGATCCATTTATTCTCAATCGCTCACCGATCATCGGGCAAGTCAATCAAAGTCCTTACTTTGTTCATACATGGATCCCATCTCAGATTTCGTGGCCTCAAGCCATCTCAGATCTCAGATCATCGCTTCCTCATAGTTCGTAGGTTCGTCATGGTCTAGTAACATGACTTCCAGAAGAGGATTACCGTACCACTCTGGTGCGGACCGTACTCTGGTTGACCTACGAGGTTCGGTAGTAACTTGATCTGAAGTTTCATGATCATCATCATTAGCTTCCTCACTAATTGCTGTAGGATTCACTGGAACTAATTTCTATGATGAACTACTTTCCAATTCAGGAGAAGGTACAATTACCTCATCAAGTTCTACTTTCCTCCCACTCACTTCTTTCGAGAGAAACTCCTTCTCTAGAAAGGATCCATTCTTAGCAACAAAATATCTTTCCTTCATATCTGTGATAGAAGGTGTACCCAACAGTTTCTTTTTGGGTATCCTATGAAGACGCAGTTCTCTGATTTGGGTTCGAGCTTATTAGGTTGAAACTTTTTCACATAAGCATTGCAACCCCAAACTTTAGGAAACAACAACTTGGGTTTCTTGCCAAACCACAGTTCATAAGGTGTCGTCTCAATGGATTTAGATGGTGCCCTATTTAACGTGAATGCAGCTGTCTCTAATGCATAACCCCAAAACGATAGTGGTAAATCGCTAAGAGACATCATATACTACACTATATCCAATAAAGTACAGTTATGACGTTCGAACACACCATTATGCTGTGGTGTTCCAGGTGGCATGAGTTTGTGAAACTATTCCACATTGTTTTAATTGAAGGCCAAACTCGTAATTCAAATATTCGTCTCCGTGATTAGATCGTAGAAACTTTATTTTCTTGTTACGATGGTTTTCCACTTCACTCTGAAATTCTTTGAACTTTTCAAATGTTTCAGACTTATGTTTCATCAAGTAGATATACCCATCTGCTAAAATCATCTATGAAGGTCAGAAAATAATGACACCCGCCGTGAGCCTCAACACTCATCGGAACGCATACATCAGTATGTATTATTTCCAACAAGTCTGTTGCTCGCTCCATTGTCCCGGAGAACGGAGTCTTAGTCATCTTGCCCATGAGGCATGGTTCGCAAGAATCAAGCGATTCCAAAAGCCCATCAACATGGAGTTTCTTCATGCGCTTTTACACCAATATGACCTAAATAGCAGTGCCAAAAATATGTTGCACTATCATTATCAACTTTGCATCTTTTGGCTTCAATATTATGAATATGTGTATCACTATGATGGAGATTCAATAAACCATTTATATTGAGTGTATGACCATAGAAGGTTTTATTCATGTAAATAGAACAACAATTATTCTTTGACTTAAATGAATAACCATATTGCAATAAACATGATCCAATCATATTCATGCTCAACGCAAACACCAAATAACATTTATTTTAGGTTCAACACTAATCCCAAAGGTAAATGGAGTGTGCGATGGTGATCTTATCAACCTTGGAATCACTTCCAACTCACATCGTCACCTCGCCCTTAACTAGTCTCCGTTTATTTTGCAACTCCTGTTTCGAGTTACTACTCTTAGCAACTGAACCAGTATCAAATACTGAGGGGTTGCTATAAACACTAGTAAAGTACACATCAATAACATGTATATAAAATATACTTTTGTTCACTTTGCCATCCTTCTTATCCGCCAAGTATCTAGGGTAGTTCCACTTCTAGTGACCATTTCCTTTGCAGTAGAAGCACTCAATTTCAGGCTTGGGTCTAGCTTTGGTCTTCTTCATGGGAGTAGCAACTTGCTTGCCATTCTTCTTGAAGTTCCCTTCCTTTCCCTTGCCCTTTTACTTGAAACTAGTGGTCTTGTCAACAATCAACACTTGATGCTTTTCTTGATTTCTACCTTCGCTGATTTCAACATCACGAAGAGCTTGGGAATTACTTCCGTCATCTGTTGCATATTATAGTTCATCACGAAGTTCCAGTAACTTGGTGATAGTGACTAGAGAACTTTTTCAATTACTATCTTATTTGGAAGATTAATTCCCACTTGATTCAAGCAATTGTAGTACCAAGACAATCTGAGCACATGCTCACTAGTTGAGCTATTCTCCTCCATCTTCACTACAAAAAAGACACATTCGTGATATTTTTGGCCGAGCGAAATTTTTACCTGTCATACTTATGACACTTCTATGACAATAATTGTGAAAAAACATGATATCATCATAGATGTGGTGGGGTCCTACTTCTATGACAAAAAATCATGACAGAAAATGGGCTTTTCATCATGGGCGGGCCGGAGACGCAGCTGCATGACATTCTTTGGGCCGTCCATGACGGTAAAAACCGTGGTAGAAGCGAGGGCGAGGAAAATATCGGGGTGTTCCCGGTTACAGTGGGTGGTCGGGGCCGAGCGATGCGTGTTTCTCTCGTACACGCATGTGCGTGGGTGCAACGCGTTGGGCTCTAACTGAACCCGAGTGAGGCATTGGGCTCTAACTGAACCTGAGTGATTGCACTGCAGGCTACGCGTTACTCAACCCGAGCGATCGATCGATGGCTGTTAACTGAACCCGATCGAGCGATTCCTTTGCTACTGCTGCTAACTGAAGTCGATCGATGCTGCCTCTGGATGAACAGTGAGTGTTGCTTGGGGGGGGGGTGGATGAACAGTTCTCGGTGGGGGTGGATGAACAGGATCCCGTGGTGTTGCCTCTGGATGAACAGGACCCCGATCGATCGAGCCGGTTGGGGCTGGATGAACAGGACCCCGTGGAGGGCTGGATGAACAGGACCACCCCGTGAAGGGCGGGATGAATAGTAGACGGTGGAGGGTTGGATGAACAGTAGCCCATGGAGGGGTGGTTGAACAGGAGCCCATGGAGAGGGCTGGTTGAACAGTAGCCGGTGGAGTAGCGCGCGGTGGAGGCTAGATGAATAGGAGCCCGTGGATGAATAGTTGCAGGTGGAGGCTGGAGAAGGTCGACGGTGGATGAATAGTAGCCCGTGGAGGATGGAGGGGGTCGATGGTGGAGATGAACAGTATCCCGTGGAGTCCCGTTTTGCGGTACGCCACACCCCTCCCGATGAATAGGACCCCCGTTTCGACCGTAGCGCTCCAACACAAGTCTGTTTCCTCCGTTTTGTTGTACGCCACACCCCTCCCGATCAACAGGACCCCCGTTTCCACCGTAGGAGGTCCGTTTCCTCCATTTTGTGGTACGCCAGACCCCTCCCGATGAACAAGATCCCATTTCGACCGTGGTCGGTCGAACACAAGGACGTTTCCTCCATTCTGCGATACGCCAGGCCTCGTTTCCATCGGTTGTTCCGTCCAAGCCCTTCCGATGAACACGACGATGCATTCCGTTCTGACCCAGTCGGTTGGCTCCCCATGAACACGACGGTGATGCTGTTTTTCCGTTCTGACCCAGCCATGTACACGATCCCTGGCCGTACATACGCACGAGTAGGCATTCGACACCCCGCCCGTATGTATGTACGTGGCCGTATTTACTTTCTTACACCCTGGCCGCTATACGTACGTGTACATGCTACGTGTGTGTGCCTCTGCTACGAAACGCGCGTGCCTGTACATCGACCAATATGTACGTACACGTTCGCGACCAGAATGACAACGCTATGTACGCTTCGACCAGGTGGGTCCGACTGTCAGGCGCTTCTTTGCGTGCAAAGATGTAGCTGGTGGGTCCCAGCAGTCAGGGGGCGAATCATTTTTTTGCCCAGACGCACTTCCTTGCGTGCGAAGATGTAGCTGGTGGGTCCCAACAGTCAGGGGGAAATGTTTTTTCATGAAATATGGTGGCCCGTCCGATGGGTCCCCGCTGTCAGGTGGAGGAATAATTATTTTGCGCGTAATAAGGAGGCACTTCCTTGCTGCGGCCGTGGACCTAGCTGTCAGCCTCTCCACGTACAGTCCACGTCCGATGGAAACCGTTCCTTGACCACGTTGACCACACCGCGCCGAGAGCACTAGGGCGGTGGACGACGGCGAGGCCTAGGAAGGGGACGACGTGGAGCCGGGGAAGACGCGGCAATGGAAGCCCACGCGGAGAGGAGTACGAGGGTTCACTGGTTCAGTTGTGTGTGAGGCTGCCGTCGCCGCAGGGCCTGGCCAGTGGTGGGAATAGTAGGGGGCGGTGAGATCTCTGTGGCAGCACAGCCAGCCACGGGAGGGAGGAGCATGCGGCACGACCGACACTGCTTTGGGCCCACAGGTGGATGGACATCGTACGGTCACTGGAGGTAGAATCGTTCATATTGACTAAGTTGACAAATCACTCTGTCCCCGTCAACTTAGTAGGCCCACAGGTCATCCACCCACCAAGGTGGGTCCCAACTAGCAGGGGGGTATTCATTTTTTGTGCGTAATAAGGAGGCACTTCCGGTGGGTCCGAGCT
>NC_041392.1:160169851-160194236 GCF_002162155.2 Triticum dicoccoides
GTTTTTTTCGCGAAATACGGTGGCCTGTCCGGTGGGTTCCAGCAGTCAGGGGGGAAATGTTTTTTTGGCCAAATATGGTGGCCCGTCTAGTGGGTCCCTGCTGTCAGGTGGAGGAATAATTATTTTCCGCGTAATAAGGAGGTACTTCCTTGCGGCTGTCGTGGACCCAGCTGTCAGCCTCTCCATGTACAGTACTCTTCCGATGGAAGTCGTTCCTTGACCATGTTGACCACACCGCGCCGAGAGCACCAGGGCGGTGGATGACGGTGACGCCTAGGAAGAGGACGACGTGGAGCCGAGGAAGACGTGGCAGTGGATGCCCACGCGTAGAGGAGTATGAGGATTCGCTGGTTCACTGCGGTGTGAGGCTGTCGTTGCTGCAGAATAACAGGGGGTGTGGGTGAGTAGAGGGATGGCCTGGCCAGCGGTGGGAGTAGTAGGGGGCGGTGAGGCCTCCGCAGCATCGCAACCAGCCACAGGAGGCAGGAGCATGAGGCATGACCGGCGCTGCTTTGTGAGGCTGGAGCAAGAAGACCAGAGATTGAAGAAGCACTACGGCCGTTGGATGGACATCGTACGGTCACTGGAGCTAGAATCGTTCATATTGACTAAGTTGACAAAGCCCTCCGTCCCCGTCAACTTAGTTGGCCCACAAGTCAGCCTCCCACTATTGTGGGTCCCAGCTAGCAGGGGGTATTCATTTTTTGTGCGTAATAAGGACGCACTTTCTTGCATGCGAAGATATAGCTGCTGGGTCCGACCTGTCAGCGGTGGGAACATTTTTCGTGAAATACAGAGGCCATTCCGGTGGGTCGCAGCTGTCAGGTGCATGAATCATTATTTTGCGCGTAATAAGGAGGAATTTGCTTGTGTGCGGCCGTGGACCCAGCTGTCAGCCTCTCCACGCACAGTCTACTTCCGATGGTGTCATTCGTTGACCACATTGACCACTCCACGCCGAGCGCATCCAAGGTGGTGGACGACGGCGAGGCCCCGGACAGCAATGAGCCGGAGATGGGAAGACGCGGGAGTTGAGTCGCAGACGGAGAGGTGTACGAGGGTTAACTAGTTCTGGTGCGGTGTGGTTCGGCAGTCGGTGGAGAAGAATAGGAGGTGTGGAGGGGTGGAGGCGGGACCAGGTGGTCCCGGCGGCGCTGGAGGAAGAAGATGAGAGATTGAAGATGGATGTTGGTCGTTGGATGTAAATCCAATGGCTAACGATGTCAGAATCATTTGTCGACTAAGTTGACAACGACTTGCATTGACTTCGACCTATTGGCCCACGTTTCAGCCTCCAAAAATGTGGCACGTATTCAACCCATTTTTTTCCAGAATTTACAGTCTTTTTTTGCGGGGTAGAATTTACAGTCTATTTGATCTCTTTTTTTGAATTACAGTCCATTAGCTGGGCTGGGTGAACAAATAATGTAGCGTCCATGCGGCCCATTTATGTTTTTCCTAAAAAATTACACGCCATTTGCACTTTATCGAAATACACGATTTTGTTGGGCTTATTATAATTATAATGTTGGGGTAGGCGCAACAATGTTATCAAAAAATAAACAGGGGTTGAGCATTTTGTTATATATATTTAAATAATAAGTGATTTATTATTACATTGGTCCTTAAATTTTACCAACCTTTTGTACAAAATCACCATTATTTTCGTTGCCAAAAAAAATCCAGGATTTTCTTGTTAAGAAATTATTTTTATAAGTTAATAAGATGTGGGATATTGTTTTCTTACATATGTAAGTATCTATTAAATATATGATGACAATAACAATAATATATTATAACATATAAAATAATTTAAATATATATAATATAGTTAAAAGGGAAACATAAGTTGGACCAGGCGTTCCTATTCTTATATAGAAAAATAGAACACACCTCAGTGTTTTCTTCAAAAAAATACATAAATTGGGCTGCCGATGTTTCAGGAAAAATAAAACCTCGGATGGAAGGTCCATAGGCCGGTCGATACATGACGATCCTCAAGAAAATACAAACAGGCCTATGGACCTCCCATCTGAGGTCGTGGGCTGCGCATGTTAAAAAAGAAAGCCTGGACGGGGCAGCCCAAAACCCAGCTGATACTTGCTGCCCTAGTGATAATAAATGATACCTGCCAGCTCCCCGGCTTCGTTGTGAATTTATCTCCTATAGTATCTACGTTGAAGCACCTAAAAAAATGTAACTATGTTGACAAACCCGTGGGCCCCAACGTCAATATAGCATTAGTGGAAGTATTTATTTGATGAGGCACTTGCTTGCGTACGGCCATAGACCTGGTGGGTCCCGACTGTATGCCTCTCCACGTACAGTCCTCTCTAGATTCCTCTCGTTTGTTCAGCATGTTCACAACGGCAGACAGCTTCATCGCGGCGAGCGCAGAAAGGCGCAGGAGAAGATCCGACCACCTGAGAAGTGCCTTATTAGTAACGAAACAACTGAACTAGCCTAGTGGCCGAGTGGCACTACCCGACAGCTGTTCTGCCCGGGTTCGATTCCACCTGTGCAGAGAGAATATCTCCAAATTTTTTGCCTCTGCCTTTATTGACATGTGGTTCCCAATTGTCATCTACGCACACCACGTCCAACACTTGCCAAAACTTCGTCCCTCGTTTTCTCTGTTTTTCGCACACTCAACATTGTGTGGGCATCTTGAAAATAGCATATATTTTTGACTGGGCATCATATGAAGATGTGCTATGCATGTATGTTGATCAACATGATGTTAACTGGCTGGTAGTTCCAGTTTTGACCATGAATAAAACTTCCAGCATGATATTAACACTGTTTGAAAAGGCCGTGTTAATATAAATGCTCTGCCTTTGAAAGTTGCAGTTTCTTATCTGAAACTGAACTTGG
This sequence comes from Triticum dicoccoides, assembly GCF_002162155.2. Taxonomy (NCBI): domain Eukaryota; kingdom Viridiplantae; phylum Streptophyta; class Magnoliopsida; order Poales; family Poaceae; genus Triticum; species Triticum dicoccoides. The sequence goes on from NC_041392.1 coordinate 160,172,726, forward strand.
AGTTTCTTATCTGAAACTGAAACTTGCAGTGTCTTCTCTAAGAATCACCTGTCAGCTACCGAAAGGCAGGGGAACCTCTCCTCTCCATCATCTCCATTCCAAAACCACCGTCTCGCCTCTCCCTCTTCTCCATTTCAAAACCACCCCCTCTCCTCTCCATCATCTCCATTCCAAAACCACCATCTCGCCTCTCCCTCTTCTCTATTGCTAGACCACCGTATCTCCTCCCATCTTCCAAAGCTAGCACTGGACCACTCAGAAGGACATCTATGGAGGGGATGCAACAGCGAATCAGGCAGATCACCGGAGGCGACTAGGCAAAGTTAGCCAGGTTGAAGGAGATCCTTACTTGGTTTGACAATGAGTCAGAGATTTTGAGGACGGTGAGGGCCATGTGGCAATGTATGCGAAAGAGCGAGATGACGGCGATGAGGGCGGTGATGTACTCCTCGGCGGCAGTCACGCCGCAGTCCTTCGAGTTCATCGAGTATCTCCTCTGGGCGATGGAGCAGACAGATTCTCCCTAGGCGAAAGTCAGGTGGAGGTGGTGGGCGTACATGTCGAAGGTCGAGCACCCAGAGGATAACGAATCAATCGAGTACGGTGTGCCGTTTGTAAGGGTGCAGAACAAGCCGGAGCCACAGGAGTATTCGTTATCCCACCGCAAGAGGAGGCCGGATGGCGCGACGTCGCTTCCCCGCCGTTCTCCACGGTTCCCTCGATGCTCGCCTTGTTTCAACGACGTTGGTAGGGTTTAAGGTAAGCTTCACACTAACCTAATCTTCCATCTGCTCATGCTTACAATCAGTGTGACAACTAATAAAAATCATGCTTACTATCAGTCTCCGAGTACTACGCCAATCACCCTAAAATAGCTCTGGACCTTTGGGTCAAAGTTGTGACACTGTGTACAAATAAAGAAAAATAGATTGGTGCTTCTTTCAGAAAAGAGCACACCCCTAGAAAACTGCCAATATAAGCTACTAGTATTTTTTTAAGTCCAAGCTACTAGTATTTGGTTAGAGGATTTGCTACCGAGAAAGATCCATCCATAGTGAGCACCACACATCCCACTGATGGTGGTGGATGCCAATGCTTAGATGGAGCGGGGTTGGTGTTGGTAATTTTTACTTGGCACCTCGTACTCTGCATATATGCCGGTTCCATCCATACATTTGTGCAGTTCCACCAAAATGCAGTTGAATAACCCTGTTTGCACAGATAATGAAAATGCATGATTACATTATAGTGGCACTAGTTGATGAAACATACACTAATAAACAGAAGAAAATATTACATCATACTGGAAATCGACCCAAGTCTCCCCGATACACCTTCTGCCAGTGATGAACATCAGTGTACAGTGGTAGTACAAGGAGGGGCCTTGAGATATTCAAAACTCTATTTTTGTGCAGATCAACTAAAATTAAGCACCCTAGTTTGCAGAAACGCTTAAACATTAACAATGGGACTAGTTGATGAAACATACATTAACAAAGAGAAGCACTTTCTTTATCTACATTGGAAATGAAATGGTAGAGAGGACACTCGCTCTATTTTAACTATATTATTACTCCATTTTATCAGTGACACTAGGGTCGAGCAGGTGGCAAACGAGGTGTACCGTACGTCGCAAGGATGAAGGATGGGGGTTCTTAGACTGGAATGTTGAAGCTGGCTCTTTCAGTCCCTATCTTCCTCCTGATGTTTCTGTGGTAGCATTTGGGTTGTAATCCAAACTTGGTCGAGCTGGTGCTGCATCCCCCTACCTGCCTAGCTTATGTGGCGAACTTGTCTCCTGCTAGTACCCAGTCCGTTCTAGTAGTAGTTGCATAACTGCCCGTTTACACTGAGATGTTGTCGTATAATTGTTCTCTATGGTTGGGTTTCTTTAATGAAATCGAAGGGAGCCCCCTCTTTCGATATATAAAAAACAGTGGCACTAGCGGTGCCAAAACATTGCCTCAAATTAATAGTGCCACTAGATTAAGGTGCAAAATAATAACATTACTGCTTTATCATGGCAGTGCCAAAACAGTAGCACAAGAGCAGGATCAACATGCAGGATCTTTGGCAAACGGTCAGACCAAAAAGGAACATACCTCGTGATGGGAACCATATCTGCAGTCAACGCCATCGTAGAAGGTATGACACCATTCACCAACATGGATGATTCAATTCATGGGACCTTTTGGTGCAGTTCACCTAAAATGAAGCAATGTCCCATGAGCTAGCAGCTTCTTCTTCTTTTTTTAAGAAAAGGGCTCCAGCCCCGGTTCCATTTCCATCAGAAAACGAAACCCACAGAGCTTCTTCTTCATTAGTTGCAATAAAATTGAGCAACATCAAGGTTGGTCGTGAAGCTCCTGGAGAGTAGGCGGACCAGGACAGTTGCATCTCTAACGAAAAGAAGCAACTTATCTTAATGGGAAATTTAGCAGGACATGAAAAAAGTGCCATTGATTCATATTACTGGAGGCATTACATTGAAAACACCATTGGTTTAACGTGTCCTTACTTTTAATAGTGCGACTGCTACATTTTACCAGTGGCATTACATAGGAGCGGCTCGGGGCAACAAACATCAGAAGAGGATATCTGGGTTGGTCCCATTTTTGTTCGGTATATAGCCACCTTATACTGTGCGAGGCTAGCAAATCTAGTGCTGGACTTACTCTGTTGACTTGTCCCCTAGTCCCCACTTTCTTTCCTTTTTCAACCAATATATCAGGTTTGTACTGTGTTCCCTTTATTTCCCTATTAGACCTAGAGACCAGTTGGATAGCCAGTCTCTGCTACTTTTCGCCCCCATTATTTCCTCTTTCGACCAAGTCCTAGATTCAGGTAACAAATCTTCCCCCACCCCCACCCCCTTTCTTCCTTGTTTGAACCAAATACTACTAGATTCGAGTGCATGAACTAGTTTTACCTCTTAATAGTAAAAAATTAAGTGGTTTTCAAACAGCCGATCAATCCTATCTACACGAGGGGGGGCTGAGAAATAGTAAAAGATACAAATACATCGACGTCAGGAGCTCGGGAAGTAGAGCAAGGCCCGTTTCGAAGGAAGTTATACCTGAGGGTCGCTGGGATGTCACTAGGTGGGCGGCAGGAGGCCGGATCTGCCCACACTACGGCAGCAAGAAAGAAGGGGTGAGAGGCCATCCCTCGCCAGTGATGCTTGGGAGAGAAGGGCAAGGCACACTAATCGGGATGTGCCGACAGTGGGTAAGAGCCGTCGCCGAGGATGACTGCATGAACGTTGCACCTTCTCACCTTCCCCGGCGGAGAGGATCCGGCTGGATCTGTGACCAGCAGTGAGTAGAGAGAGAGAGAGAGAGAGAGAGAGAGAGAGAGAGAGAGAGAGAGAGAGAGAGAGTGTGGCCACTGCTGTCGTGTTTAGATCTGGAGAGGACAAGACAGTGTGAAGAGAGCAACACTATCAAGCAAGCGCAGAGGCTCTTGCCTATATAGTGGAGTACTAGTTTTCTTTTGTCTACCGGCCGGAGCCGGCTTGACCTCGGCAATGGCTGTCGAGAAGTCTTCATGCACGTGCCTCGGAGGCGCAGTTGTCGTCTTTTTGATCTGAAGCACTAGATTATAACATATAACACGAAAAAATGCCACATGACAAGAAATCATAACCTCACTACCCAAAGGAGACAAGATGAATCCCGACAGACAAACTAGACGAGGATCAATGCTCAAATTAAATATAAACTTGTACAAAAGGGGTCCATCGATAGATGTCTTAATTAACATAGCCGGCTTGACCTAGATGGCAGCCGAGTAGTCTTCGTGCATGTGCCCCCAATGACCAGCCCAACTCAGTTGTCGCTGTTTAGCCCTCGTAGTGATCCAACACACATGGCACCTAATTTTGCGAGATGACAAGAAAGCTTTTTTTAGATTTCTCACCAGAACTACAACCATGTACAACACAGCCTGCACGATATGTAGACGATAGCCAATCCAGGCATGTCTGCTGGAGTCTGGTCACATGCATGGACGAACTGATCTTCCGTGTCTTGCAGGGATCGTCCAGGTACCAACGTATGTACTACTTCTATTAACTCACCCGACTTGCGGGGCCGGGGAGTGTGCCTATGGTCGGTGAGGGAGTCCTGGATTAGGGGGTGTCCGGATGGCCGGACTATATCTTCAGCCGGACTCCAGGACTATGAAGATACAAGATTGAAGACTTCGTCCCGTGTCCGGAAGGGACATTCCTTGGCATGGAAGGCAAGCTTGGCGATACGGATATTCAGATCTCCTACCATTGTAACCGACTCTATGTAACCCTAACCCTATCCGGTGTCTATATAAACCGGAGGGTTTCAGTCCGTAGGACAACATGCACATCAACAATCATACCATAGGATAGCTTATAGGGTTTAGCCTCTCTGATCTCGTGGTAGATCAACTCTTGTAATACCCACACCATCAATATTAATCAAGTAGGACGTAGGGTTTTACCTCCATCGAGAGGGCCCGAACCTGGGTAAAACTTCATGTCCCCTGCCTCCTGTTACCATCCGGCCTAGACGCACAGTTCGGGACCCCCTACCCGAGATCCGCCGGTTTTGACACCGACATTGGTGCTTTCATTGAGAGTTCCTTTGTGCCGTCGCCGTCAGGCCCGATGGCTCCTACGATCTTCAACAGCGATGCAGTCCAGGGTGAGACCTTCCTCCCCGGACAGATCTTCGTCTTCGGCGGCTTCACACTGCGGGCCAATTCACTTGGCCATCTGGAGCAGATCGAAAGCTACGCCCCTGGCCGTCAGGTCAGATTCGGAAGTTTTAACTACACGTCTGACATCCGCGAGGACTTGATCTTCGACGGATTCGAGCCACTACCGAGCGCGCCGCACTGTCCGACGAGCATGATCTAGCTCTGCCGCCGAACAGTGCCCTGGAGGCCGCACCCGCATCGGCTCCGGTCCCTAGTTCGGAGCCAACCGCGTCGATCGAGGATGGGCAGTTGGACGCCACCTCGGGGGCTACGATCCCAATGGCGATTGAGCGGAACACCAGCCCCGCACTCCGCGAGACTCATGACTCCAAGGAGCCGGACTCCCCTTCGGACTGCGAACCCTCCGCGCCCCTACCAATCGAATCCGATTGGGTGCCGATCATGGAGTTTACTGCCGCAGACATCTTTCAGCACTCGTCTTTTGGCGATATTCTGAAGACACTGAAGTCTCTCTCTTTATCAATAGAGCCCTGGCCGGACTACGGTCAGCAAGATCGGGATGCGGACGATAAAGAAATTCAAAGCCCACCCACCACCCACTTTGTTGCCACTGTTGACGATTTAACCGACATGCTCGACTTCGACTCTGAAGACATCGACGGTATGGACGCTGATGAAGGAGACGAGGAAGAACCAGCGCCTATTGGGCCCTGGAACGCCACCTCGTCATATGATGTATACATGGTGGACGTGCCAAAAGATGACGACGAGGAGTGGAAGGACGCACCGAAGGCTTGTTCCCTCAAAAAGCAGTCAAAGCGGCGACACAAGCGCCGCCCCAAATCCTTCCTCGACAGAAATAGCGATCACACAGACCCAGCGCTGGAGCAGGGCGAACCGCTGCCGGACAACGGTAATCCAGATAATCAAACCGAACAAACAAATCCTATCAAGGATAATGGTCCGGATGACATAATGCCAGACAGACACCCAGAGCAGTAGACTGCCCGTAAAAGGCTTGTTGCCACCGCGAGGAGCCTCAAAAAGTAGAAGCGGAGGCTCAAGGCCACGCAAAACACGCTCCAGTTCAGATGGAGCAAAATACTCAACACTGCAGCAAGATACGGCGACAATCGTCCCTCCAAGAGCTACCCAAAGCGGAAGCTGCTACCCAAATTCGATGAGGAGGCCTCAGACCCCCCACAACCAAATATCAAAGCAGCCACCTGGTCGGATAGACGACCCCTCTACCACCACAGAACGGCATTCAACGCCGCTCACAATACAACACGCGACCCATGCGAGGGCTCGCACCCAAAGGACGATGCAACAAGATCCATCTATGGACCACGCAAGCGCGCCCCAGCATACAATGCAACACAACAAGCATCCGAACAACGCGGCACACCCAGCTACAGGGGTGCTGCACACCCCCTATGTTTCACCGATGAGGTGCTGGATCACGAATTCCTAGAGGGATTCAAACCCGTAAACATAGAGGCATACGACGGAACAACAGACCCTGGGGTCTGGATTGAGGACTATATCATTCATATACATATGGCTCGAGGGGATGATCTCCATGCCATCAAGTACTTACCTCTCAAACTCAAAGGGCCAGCTCGTCACTGGCTCAAAGGCCTCCCCGAAAGCTCCATTGGAAGTTGGGAAGAGCTCGAAGACGCCTTTCGGGCAAACTTTCAAGGGACTTATGTCCGACCTCCGGATGCGAACGACTTGAGTCACATAACTCAACAGCCCGGAGAGTCAGCTCGAAAGCTTTGGAATAGGTTTCTTACTAAAAAGAACCAGATTGTCGATTGTCCGGACGCCGAAGCCTTAGCGGCTTTTAAGCACAGCGTCCGCGACGAATGGCTCGCCAGACACCTCGGCCAAAATAAGCCGAGAACGATGGCCGCACTAACAAACCTCATGACCCGCTTCAGCGCGGGTGAGGACAGCTGGCTAGCCAGATGCAGCACTAGCGACCCCAGTACATCTGAAGTTAGAGATGGAAACGGGAAATCACAGTGCAACAGCAATAACAAACGCCGGAATAAAGAAGACAACATGAAGGGCACGACAGTAAATGCCGGATTCAAAGTCCCTCGGCCAAACCAAAAGCCGCCCTCCAAAGGCACCAGAGATGAACTGTCCAGCCTCAACAAAATTCTGGACCAAGTATGTTAGATCCATAGTACCCCTAGCAAACCTGCTAATCATACCCACAGAGAATGTTGGGTCTTCAAGCAGTCCGACAAGCTTAACGCCATGCACAAAGGGGAAGATACACCAAGTGAAGACAAGGACGAGCCTCCCAATCAAGACAAGGGGGAACAAAAGAAATTCCCACCCGACGTCAAAACAGTAAACGTGTTACATGTGATCAAGAGAAAAAACAACGCGACACTCCCTGAAAAATATACCCAAGTGCCCATCACCGCGAAGTCCCGCCAATGGTCGTCTCAACCGATCACCTTCGACCATCGTGATTACGTATCAAGTATCTGGCACGCAGGATGGGCTGCACTGGTATTAGACCCAGTAATTGGCGGATACCACTTCACACGAGTCCTGATGGATGGCGGCAGTAGCCTAAACCTAATATATCTGGATACAATCCGCGAGATGGGGTTAGACCCAACACAAATTCGCCATAGCAATACTACCTTTAAAGGAGTAACGCCAGGCCCAGGGGCTCGTTGTACGGGCTCCCTCCTACTACAAGTTATATTTGGCTCCCCCGATAACTTCCGTCGCGAGCATTTAACTTTTCACATCGCTCCGTTTAAAAGTGGTTATCAAGCACTACTCGGACGCGAAGCTTTTGCTCGCTTTAATGCAATACCACACTACGCCTCCCTAACACTCAAGATTCCCGGTCCACGTGGCATCATTTCAGTGCACGGAAGTATCAAGCGATCTCTGCGCGCCGAAGAGAGTGAGGCTGCCTTCGCAGCCGCACACTAAAGGCGCCCGGACCAGCAAAAGCATCCAATAGGTCGTCAATACCTCAGACACAACTAACCAAATCTGGTGCCGCTGCTCATATCAAATAAACGGTCACACCCCTATCTTTCAAAAGTACAAGGGGCTCAACACACGCAGACGAGTGGTGATTTCTTCTTATCTTGAATTATACATGGTTTCTTTAGAAAACTATCCTTTTGCACGACAACCTTTTTACCTATATTCCTCTCTTTTACAGATAACAATCGTGCTACACCCGTCCAGGATACGGCACAACGGAGACACAAGCGCAGACATGCAGCAGGGACCCGACCCAAGGATTCTTTTTAGATTAAGACCCTGTGTAAACCTTTTTTACTGTCTCTTGTTGATACATATCCACCGTTGAGAAGGATGCTGACGTCTTGGCATGTGGCCACGCCAGAACAATGCATGTACCTGGACACAAGGGGCTTCTTACAAAGGCCATTCTTCAGGCCCAGTTTATACCACAAAGACCGAATACCTTAGGGAGTATTCGGCGTCGCGAGTTTGGCCCTATATGCATCAGCTTCGAATCATTTCTTTGGTCAAATGTTGGGTTTGCCCGGCTCCTGTGTTTTGGTGCCTTACGTTCTGCTTTACCGGCTAAGGTAGCACCAGGAGAACTACTGCAATTGTGCCCTGGTTCATCCGGACGAGCGCCTCAGTAGAGAAAGCCGAAAACTGACTGTGATGATCTAGCGTGAGACTGGTCAACCACTCGATGACCCATGGGAATGTTAGAATTCCTCCGCCTTAACGAAGGGCCGTTTTCCGGCCAGGCATGTCCGCACCCCGAGATCGGGAGAGCGCAGAGCCACCAGGGGCTATCTAGTAGCCCCACTGTCAAACTCCTATGGCTAAGTGAAAGTGTTAAAGCATTATAGTCTGGTTGCCTCGCTCACTCCGCTATCACCTCCTTTATAGGACCAAGACATTGGGTTAAGTGTGAACGCGTGTTTTTGCGAGCACCTCCCCATTATATGCGTAGGGGTTGAAGCCGACGACTGCAATCTTTTAGGTTATGCACATGTATACAAAAACGGCCGCCCAGGAGGCATCATACTACTTTCAGGCAAAAGTATAAAAATAGCCTTATAAACATTTATAAAAGCATCTTGCTTACAATGAGATTACATATCACTCAAACATAATATTTTTTGAGCACTTGGCCTCTACCAAACGGGCACCCTCAAGAACTTCTTCAAAGTAGTGCTCAGCAGCCTTTCGGCCTATGGCCGAATCCCGCGCTGCAACATTGGTAGCATCCATCTCCGCCCAGTATGCCTTGACACGGGCAAAGGCCATCCATGCGCCCTCTATGCACGCCGACCTCTTCATCGCATCAATGCGCGGCACCACATCAAGTAACTGCTGCACCAAGCTGAAATAGCTGTTCGGTTTTGACCCTTCCGGCCATAACTGATCCACAACAGACCTCATGGAGAGTCCGGACAACCTATTTAGTTCGGCCCATTCGGCTAATTGGTCAGTCAATGACAGCGGATGCTCAGGAGAATGGAATTGTCTCCAAAACAGCTGATCTACTTCACGGTCCGTCTGACCCTAGAAGTACTTGGCCGCATCAGCACCGCTTGCCGCCAAATCCATATACACATCCTCCGAACTCCACAGCCGATCCAGAGGGGCATACCGTGGATCTCCGAACCTCCTCTGCAACATAAAGGATTTCCCAGCTACAATATCCCCGGCTTCCCGCAGCTCCTCCTTCTTTGCCCTCATAGCAGAGCGGTGGTCTTTTCTCGTCGCAGCAGCCTTCTCAAGGTCCAATGCCTTCGCCTGGTTTTCCTTTTCAAGAACCCGGCAACGGTCGGTGGCAGCTTTTAATTCTTTGGCCATCTTGGCCATCTTGTCTCGGCTCTCGCCATGTGCGGCCTTCTCGGCTTGCAACTCTTCGGCCGCCTTCAAAGCAGCCGCATTACCCAACCTCGCGTGTTCCTTGGCTCGGGCAAGTTCTGCCCGCAAGGCTTCAACAGTGGCAGCTCCATCTGCAGTCACGACATAAGGAAGATGCTGGCATCATACTGCTCTTCCTATTGTGGCGTTTATCAGATAATGACACTACCTTGTGCCTCGTCAAGCCTTTTGTTAACAAGCTCGATGTCGGCGTCTTCCGCATCCAACTGCCGTTCTAAATGGGCAAACTCGCTAGTCCGGCTAGCCACCGGATCTTCCATCACCTGCACATAGAGGCAGTATGGTTATTACTTGGGAATATGATCCTCTATTCGTCGTCGTTTCCGATGACAACCAGAGTCTCAGGGGCTACTATCTACACAGGGCACACCTAGTATGTGCAGGACTATCATACATTCTTTTACGTACCTCAAAGCTTGTCAGTAGACTCATAAAAGCTTCATGCAATCCGCTTTCGGCGGACGATATTCTCTCAGTCACCATACTCATCAGCACACGCTGTTCATCTGAGATGGCCACTCGCCCCACCAACTCCCCCAGAACATCCGATCGCACACTAGACGGTGCCGGACTCTTTTGTCTGCTCTCTTCGGGAGCCGAACACTGGGAGCTTCGGGGGTCAATGGGATTATCTTCTGGCCTCACCGGACTTGGAGAGGCCCTCCGCAACGACACTTCAGGGTCGCCCGCTTCCGGAGCAGAGGAGTCTGGAGGAGGCGTTTCGCTCTCCATCATCTCTGGAAGAAGATCCCCCGAAGACGAGCTCATTTGAGAGGGGCTAAGGCCCGAACTTCAAAAATATATGCGGTGGTTATCTTCTCAGAAGAAAAAGATGGCATATCTGTACTATTAAAGTATTTCGAGTCACTTACTACTCGCGGGAGAATTGATCCCCCCGCGGACTTTGTGCGGCAACAGCGCCCCCCAAGGCAGGACCCTCTGTGGGAGACTTTTTCTCCCGTTTGGAAGCTTCGGCTTCCAAATCCCCGGGTGCAGTCCTTTTCCTCTTCAGGTCGTCTTTCTTCATGGAGACGCTCGTTCCCTCGGTTAGAATGGGCAGTGTTGGGGGCCCGCGTCCGCCCGCATTATCCTCCACAGTATCTTCCTTCAAGGGCTCCGGGCAAGGTGCGGTCTGGAGCATCTTTTCCAATATCGGGTTTTCCAAACCCTTAGGGAGGGGGGCCGAACACCGAATCAACTTCGCCTTTGCTAGCCAGTCCTGGTCAAAAAGCGAACTCTCAAAAAAATAACTTTGTAACAAATGAGAGATAGTATGTTCGGCTGGAGGACACCTTACCTGTTCGGCGGCGCGGTTACTACTCAGGCCCACATCCTCAGTGATTTCCGGACACTCCACCTGAGGTCCAAAGAATGACTTGTACATCTCCTCGTGCGTCAGGCCAAGAAAATCTTGAATGACACGCGGTCCCTCAGGATTGAACTCCCATAGGCGAAGAGGCCGGTGTTTGCAAGGCTGGACTTGACGAACCAGCATAACTTGTATTACCGCAACCAAACTGAAATCTCCATTGAAGAGATCTCGAATGTGGCTTTGCAGTATGGGCACGTCCTTGGCTGACTCCCAGCTCAGACCTCTACTAATCCATGACATCAGTTGTGGTGGAGGGCCCAAGCGGAAAACAGGGGCGGCCGCCCACTTGGCACTTCTAGGAGCCGTGATGTAGAACCACTCCCGTTGCCACAATTCAGACATCTTTGGGGTGGAACCTTTGGGCCACGGGGCTCCCGTCATCCTGCGTATTGAGGCACCTCCACATGCTGCATGTTGCCCCTCGATCATCTTCGGCTTCACTTCAAAGGTCTTGAGCCAGAGGCCAAAGTGAGGGGTAACCCGGAGGAAGGCCTCGCACACGACAATAAATGTCGTGATATGAAGAAAGGAGTCCGGAGCTAGATCATGGAAGTCTAGCCCGTAATAAAACATCAAATCCCTGACAAAAGGATCCAGAGCAAGGCATAGACCTCGGAGGAAGTGGGAGACGAACACGACGTTCTCGTTGGGTTCGGGGGTGGGAACGACCTGCCCTCGAGGAGGCAGCCGATGCAAAATCTCGGCGGTCAGATATCTGGCCTCCCTCAACTTTTTGATGTCCTCTTCCGTGACGTAGGAAGGCACCCATTGGCCTTGAAAGCTAGATCCGGACATGACTGAAGGTTCGGAGCACCTGACCTGAACTTTGGGCGTTTGAGCTCGAGGTGGGAGAAGGATTTGATTGAGCACGGGAGGGAAAAATAAAAGCCTTGTCCCCTTTATAAAGAGGGTGAATATCAAGCGTCCTCTCCGTGTCCGTTTGGACTTGCCTATAATCTAGGAGTCCTAGAAGCGGTTGGGTTACCCACACCCGTATTGATGAGAATCCCGAAATAAGGGGACACGATCTCTGCTTTAACAAGACGTGCCAAGGAAACCGCCTCGCATAACGCCCTGAGATGGGACAGTAAAACGGTTCGAATAAAAGCTTGGCCGTGGTGTGATGTCACACTACAGAGTGCGTCAGTAGATTAGATTTGTGTAAATATTATTCTCTCTATGGCGATATGTGGAAACTTATTTTGCAGAGCCGGATACTACCTTTGTGTTCAAAATATTCTATGAAGTACTTGGAGGAGGAACCCGCCTTGCAATGCCGAAGACAATTTGCGCGCCGGACTCGTCGTCATTGAAGCCTGGTTCAGGGCTACTGAGGGAGTCCTGGATTAGGGGGTGTCCGGATGGCCGGACTATACCTTCAGCCGGACTCTAGGACTATGAAGATACAAGATTGAAGACTTCGTCCCGTGTCCGGAAGGGACTTTCCTTGGCGTGGAAGGCAAGCTTGGCGATATGGATATTCAGATCTCCTACCATTGTAACCGACTCTATGTAACCCTAACCCTATCCGGTGTCTATATAAACCGGAGCGTTTCAGTCCGTAGGACAACATACACATCAACAATCATACCATAGGCTAGCTTCTAGGGTTTAGCCTCTCTGATCTCGTGGTAGATCAACTCTTGTAATACCCATACCATCAATACTAATCAAGCAGGACGTAGGGTTTTACCTCCATCGAGAGGGCCCGAACCTAGGTAAAACTTTGTGTCCCCTGCCTCCTGTTACCATCCGGCCTAGACGCACAGTTCGGGACCCCCTACCCGAGATCCGCCGGTTTTGACACCGACAGTCGGTTCTCTATTGCGGTCCCACATGTGTGTGCAAACGCAATATGACGCGCGTTCCATTTAGAGAGCGGTGTGCCAGACCGACCACTGTCTGGGGTGCGATGCGAGCACGACGGGTGTGCTGTATACTTTGTACATGTGTACCGCCATTTTCTTGAGGCTTTACTCCATGGCGCAATCCATGGATACAGAATTAGTATACTGTACTATTTAAACTCGAGGGCGTGGCTTTTCCCACGTGGTAGGTGGGGCAGTTCCGCCTAGTCGATTTGACAGAGACGCAAGAAGATGAGGGAGTAGGCTGCTGCAAACGTAGGGTTGTGTGATTTGATAGTGAGTTACTGCTGGACAGGTGGGGCCCGGTGATTTGACTTGCCATCATCATTTTAACTGCGGCGCTACGACCGGCTTGAGTCTCCCGATTTCTGACCACCTCCATACAGGTGCCTCTCCCGATGCTCCACCATGTAGAGGCTGGCTCTTGCTTGAGAGCCCACTCCTCCACTTTTTTCCTTGCCTCTTTCCCCCAGATATGCAAAGATGCCATGTAAAGCAGGCTTAGAGCCCACTATTGTACTTGATCCTACAGGCGCTAAGCCTGCCACATAGGCATAAAGTATGATGTGGCAAGTTAATTAAGAAGAGACATACTAGTTTGGTGACCCCAGGAAGAAACAGTGATTAGCGCGTGTACCTAGATGAAGCAAACTTAGCAACAAAAAACTAAGCACCTATGCATTGGGGACTTGAGTTGCTAAGCCATTTAATGCCCATAGCACCTCATCTAAGCACCATTTCATTGGAAGAGCTCACTCCTTGGCAAATGCAATAAATACTACGAAGAAAGAGATAGAGAGAAGTAAACAAAAAAAATACTCTTATAGCTAACCTTGTTGTATGAGTGACTAAATGATGACTATGTATGACATGCCAACATCAGATAGCCTAATGCACCGTGTTAAATCTCCAAGGGCGCGGCCACGAGAGCGAGGCGACGGTCGTGGTAGGCGCGACTATGATACGGGCTGCTGGTAGCCCTTGGATCTGAGATCGAACGGTCGCATGCTAAGTTGCTGAAAATTTGCAGAATAACCCTCCAGGATAGGATATTCACCCATAGGTCTAGAATCACGCCATGCAACCGTTCGATCTCATGTAATTAGGGGAGAATGGAAAGCTTCGTATCACCTGTAATTTTCTCGACGCTTGACATGACATCGAAAGCCATCTAATTGGGCATCGAGTAGACAAGACATCTAATTGGGCCCCCATAGTACTGTGCATGAATCCATTTATCCACCAGTCAAGCCACTACCCTGCCATTCACATGCGCCCGCCCACTGGACATTTTTACAATCGATAAACCGCTCCTAGTTGTCCCGTCCTTTCACATTACGGCGGTTCCACTAATCCTAACCCTCCTACCAAATCCATGGCGTCCCAAATCTCCATGATCGGCGGTGAGTACATGGTTAGAACCATCACCGGCGATGAGTTCGACGTCATCTACACCCGTTCTTCTGCAACAGTGAAAGAATGCCTTGCTCGCTTCAAACGCATGTTCGAAAACTCAAATGATGAGTGGGTCGCTGGGCTAGATGTTGAGTACACCACAGTCCTGGGAAACGAGAAGAATCTAAAGGCGGCTGTCGGTGTCAAAACCGGCGGATCTCGGGTAGGGGGTCCCGAAATGTGCGTCTAAGGCGGATGGTAATAGGAGGCAGGGGACACGATGTTTTACCCAGGTTCGGGCCCTCTTGATGGAGGTAAAACCCTACGTCCTACTTGATTATTCTTGATAATATGAGTAGTACAAGAGTTGATCTATCACGAGATCGGAGAGGCTAAACCCTAGAAGCTAGCCTATGGTACGATTATATGTTGTCTACGGACTAAAACCCTCCGGTTTATATAGACACCGGAGGGGGCTAGGGTTACACAAGGTCGGTTACAAAGGAGGAGATATACATATCCGTATTGCCTAGCTTGCCTTCCACGCCAAGTAAAGTCCCATCCGGAGATGGGACGAAGTCTTCAATCTTGTATCTTCATGGTCCAACAGTCTGTCCACAAGATATAGTCCGGCTGTCTAGAGACCCCCTTATCCAGGACTCCCTCAGTAGCCCCTGAACCAGGCTTCAATGACGATGAGTCCGGCGTGCAGTGTTGTCTTCAGCATTGCAAGGCGGGTTCCTCCCCTGAATACACCATGGAAGAATTTGAATACAAGGATAGTGTCCGAACCTGCAAAATAAGTTCCACATACCACCGTAGAGAGAATAATAGTACCAAAAATCTAATCTGCTGACACGTTTTGGCAGCATGACATCACGCCACGGCCCGCTAATTATTTGAACCGTTTTCTTTTAACCAGCCCCGCACATAACGCGAGGCGGTTTCTTGACACGTCTTGTTGAAGCAAAGATCGTGTTCCCCTTATTATGGGATTCTCATCAATACGGACGTGGGTATCCCAACCGCGCCATCAATTATGGCGCTCGGTGGATAAGCGAGTTTTACCAGGCTAGTGGGGGCGCATAGTTTAGTCCGCCCTTATAAAGGGATAAGATCTCACCTTTTTGTACCCACGCCTTCTTCCTCCTTGCTCATCCATTCTCGCGCACTCGAGCTCCAGCGCCCAAGTCCGCATCTTCCTCCTCAACTCTCTCCAAAACATGTCCGGAGCGGGTGGCAAGTGGATGGCCTCCTCCGTCCTGGAGGGGCACATCAAAAAGTTATGCGGAGCCAAATACTTAGCCGTGGATATCGCGCACCGGCTGCTAGCCGCGGGGCAGGTCATCCCTACCCCAGAACTTCACAAAAGGGTGGTTTTCCTCCCCCACTTAGTCTGCGAACTGGGTTTCCCCTCCATCCATTCGTCTGCGGCCTTATGTTCTATTATGGGCTAGACTTTCATGATCTGGCCCCAAATTTCATCCTCAACATCTCGGCTTTTATCGTCGTGTGCGAGGCTTTCCTCCGCATCCGGCCCCACTTCGGCCTGTGGCTGAAGACCTTCAATATCAAGCCTAAGGTAGTAGGCGGCCAACAAGCAGAATGCGGCGGAGCCATGGTGGGCAAAATGCCCAACGTTACGTGGCTCGAGGGCTCCTTCGTGGAGATCATAAAGGGGTGGCAATCGGGGTGGTTCTACATCACCGAGCCGCGCGACACCAACTGGGTGGCGGCCCCCAAGTTTCGATCCGGAATCCCCACGCGGCTCACTTCCTGGAAGGAGAAGGGCTTGTCCTGGGGTTCATCCGTGGAGCTGGACGGACTCCAGAAGTGTATCCGGAACATGACAAGCAAGAAACTTAAGCTTGTCAACATAGTCCAAGTCATGCTCTTCCGCCGGATCCTCCCATGTCAGCAACGGGGTTTCAATTTATGGGAGTTCGACCCGGCCCAGCACCAGACTCTACATGAGCTCTTCGACACGACGCATAAGGACGTCTGGAAGGTGCTGTTCAAGGGCGCCGAGGTCCCTCCTTCTCTTACCGAGGACCGCGAGCTAAGCGCGAAGCGCCCTGTGAATCCGGTAAGTTCTGTATATATCTGGTAGGGTGTTTATTTCCCATAGCTTGACAAGGTGCGGGGTCTGAGCTCCCATGCCTTTGACAGGACTGGATGAAGACATCGGAGCAAGTTAACTTTCCGGCCCCTCTGCCCGAAGACCCTGCGGACGCTCTTCTGACAAAGATGCGGACCCCGGCTCCTTATGAGGTGTCGGGGAAGACCAAGAAGAAGGCCAAGGGAACCCGAAAGAGTTCCCAGCGCCAGGTGGTATCAGACTCATCATCCGATAACTCCAAGACGCACCCCTCCCCTGAAAACGAGGAGGAGGAAGACAAAGACTCTCCCCCTCCAGCCGTGGGAGACAAGAAAAGGAAGGCCGCCCCAACCGGGGAGGTCGAAGGGTCCAAGAAGGGAAGGACTCTCCTTCCAGACTGTTCCACTACCGCCGCCGACGGTGAAGACGAGTGGTTACTCAGGGCCAAGCCCCTGGCGAAGTCGTAAGTATTCGGATACCAGAGTAACTCATAACATACCGTTGTCGCACTGCTTTTCCTAACGCCGAATATGATTATGCAGACCGCCCCAAGCCCGTATCGACGTATCTTCGTCGGACGGTTCCTTGGACTCGTCGGATATGGATAGCGATCCACTTCCGACCGCCTCCTCTCCCTGCCCTACGGACAATGTCGAGGTATTGTCTCAAGGGGCGCCAAGCCGGGGGGAGACAGTCCCGGAGGCGCCTCAAGGCGACCTTTCGGACTCCAGGAGCAAAGGGAGCAAGGCTCCCGGGGGCTCCAAGTTAGGCTCTCAGCCGAACACCACGCCGGAACCTCTAGTGGTTCCGAACTTGGGCAGGCGGCTCCCTTCCCAAAGGGGCAAGACGCCCGTGCCGGTGACCTCTGTCCATCCAGAGGCACCGGACAACCTGCTGGGAGCGCGTCGCGGCGCTTCTATCGACGAAGAGCACCGCACTATTATGAGTGCGGTGATCAAGAAGGTTCAGTACGCCAAGAGCAGACTGACTGAAGCCTGTACCAGCCTTCTAACAGGCTTTGAGGTAAGTATTTAAAATATAGGAAACATGTTACCGCCTAGACAGTAGCCCCTGATGCTTTGTTTGGTGTTCACAAAGAAAATCCGAATAGAGGATCAAATAATATTTGTAGGAGTCTAATATAAGTATGTCTATATGTGTATGCAGGCTTCGCTGCTGACCTCTGCCGCACTGACTGCGGAGGTCGCCACACTGAAGCAGGACCTCGAGGGGTCCGAGAAAGAGCTCGGCCTTGTTAAGAGGCAGCTCGAAGAGAACAAAGGTAAGTAATACCTAGTATATATATATAAGATGTGATTGCAAAATGACAGGATCATCATGAATTTGCCAGTGGCCACGACCAAAGTGGCAACCCTGAGGCAAACGCTATCCGAGGCCGAAAACAAAGCGGCCCAGGAGCGCATAAAGTGGGAAAAGCAAGAGGCACGGGTGGGCGAGGTGCAGCAAGAGCTCCAAGCTCTTGTGACAAAGCACGAGGTGTTGGAGCTTGACTCGAAGACGCGAGAGTCTGAGCTTGCTGTGGCCCTTGAGAGCGCAAAGAATGCCAAGGCTGAAGCCCAAAAGGCCCTCTAGGAGATTGAGGCGATGAGGAAGATAGCGGCGGGTAAGGCATTCAATATGAAAAGCAAGCATGTGAAAGTAAATTACTTGTTACTTACCCGAGTCCGGAGCTCTCCAGGAGCATTCGCTGATTTGCCCCGCGGTGTGTCAGATGCCGCAGAGTTTTACCAGGCCGAGGAGGGAAGCTCGATGAAGAAGCTGTTCTGGTCTCAGTATACTGGGACCGAACACCCGATGCCTATGAGCGACCAACTGAAGCAACTGGTCGAGCTGCACAAGGTGGCCGAACGGGCCATGAGGGGCCTTATAGTCCGGATGTGGCCTGGCGATGCCCTTCCCAACTGCTACTTCGGCCTAGTGAGGCGGCTTGTGGATGCCTGCCCACGGCTGGAAGTCATCAAGCGGTCCGTCTGCATCGAAGGTGCACGCCAGGCTCTTGCCCGTGCGAAGGTGCATTGGGCCAAGATGGACGCTGAGAAGCTGGTGAAGGAGGGGCCGCCACAGGGCAAGGAGCATCGCCACCCCGAGATGTATTATGAGGGTGTCCTAAAGGGTGTCCGTCTTGTAGCGGACGAGTGTGCGAAAGATGTAATATTTGAATGAACTTGCTCGTGTGACCCTGTATTATGAAAACTTGTTCATATGCGCTATGCAATGCTTGTTTGAATTTAAAATATTACCTTCTGTTCGGCTGTTTATCAAATCTGAGAGATGGCTAGTCATCGGCTTCTGCCCCCAAGCCACGAGTGCTGGGGTGTTCGGGATAAACCTGAGCACTCTTGTTCCCATTTTTGGGTCCTTCGAGGGAGGTGCTCAGCACAACGAACAAGGCAATCAGACTATAATGCTTTATCACTCTCACTTAGCCGTAGAATTCTATAATTTTAAATTTTGGCGAAGCCCCTAGTATTCGGAAGGCCAAATTCGGGGCACTATACACGCCTTAAGCCGGACAAAGCCGACTCCTCGCTCTAAGCGGCATAAGTCTTTAGGGACTCGAAACCTCTCGAACAGCGACCAGTCTCTCGCCTTATCATGACAGTCAGTTTTAGCTTTCTCTACTGAGGTGCTTAGCCCAGCTGAACCGGGGCACAATTGCAGTAGTTCTCCCAGTGCTACCTTAGCCGATATAGCGGAATGTAAGGTACCAAAACATGGGAGCCGGGCAAACCCAACTATTGACCCAAGACATGATTTAGAGTTGATGCATATAATGCTATAAGTTCGGGGTGCCGCACTGTCGAAAGTGTTCGGACTTCTCACGCCGTAATAAGGGGTATGCTTAAGCCCCTAGTGTATTAGCCGTACCAGAGTGTACGGGTGTTGGATGTCATGAATGAACATATATATGTATAAAAATGCGATGATAGTCTAGCGCTATGCATTGTTTATTCAAAAAGGTGCGTTAAAGCAAAATGATACAAGTAGTGCGATAAGCAAAACGTAGGACTATTTGACGTGTCCCCTCCAAGGGAAAGCTGAGCTATGGCATTAAAGCAAGTATTTCACTCGTTATCGTAATCCACCTGGGAGTTCCATGGTGCGGCGTAGCTTTCTGCCTCCTTGGTTGTTGCATCATGTGTTCGGCAATCATACTACCGGACAGGGTTTCCAGAGATTAAAGTCCTGAGAGAGAGAAAAAATAACAAAGCGGGATGCCCCTAGTGCATTTGAGCCGCGTCTTGGGGCGTGCCGTAGTCGTTCCCCCCTCCCCACCTATGCCCATGGTATTTTCAATGCGTAATTATGTACGCGCGGCACGGATTTCGCCATTTGGATGGGACTGGGGTGGGGGCCGCATTGCTATGCGAGCTCGAAACGTGCCAGGTGGTCTTGTTGCTGATTACTCCGGGCGCGCTTGAAGGTGTTTGGGTCCTTAATCGCCGAACTAGTGGATTGCCTTTAAGGGGCTACTTTGCGCTTTTGCTGCGAGGGCTGCAGTGTGCTCCTCCGTGCGGAGAGAGCGCTCTATGTTTCCATTAACTATGATGACCCCCCGAGGTCCTGGCATCTTGAGCTTGAGGTATGCATAATGCGGTATCGCATTGAATCTCGCAAATGTGGTTCGCCCGAGCAGTGCATGATAGCCACTACGGAATGGGACTATATCGAAGATTAACTCCTCGCTTCGGAAGTTATCCGGGGATCCGAAGACCACTTCCAGTGTGACTGAGCCTGTGCAATGGGCCTCTACACCTGGTATGATGCCTTTGAAGGTCGTTTTTGTGGGTTTAATCCTTGAGGGGTCTATACCCATTTTGTGCATTGTTTCCTGGTAAAGTAGGTTCAGGCTGCTACCGCCATCCATAAGGACTCAAGTGAGGTGAAATCCGTCAATGATTGGGTCTAGGACCAGTGCGGTGAATCCGCCATGACGGATACTAGTGGGGTGGTCCCTGCGATCGAAGGTGATCGGACAAGAGGACCATGGGTTGAACTTTGGGGCGACTGGCTCCAATGCATATACGTCCCTCAGCGCACGCTTCCGCTCCCTCTTGGGGATGTGGGTTGCGTATATCATGTTCACCGTCCACACTTGTGGGGGTAACCTCTTCTGTCCTCCGGTGTTCGGCTGTCGGGGCTCCTCTTCGTCATCGCTATGTGATCCCTTATCTTTGTTTTCAGCATTTAACTTGCCGGCCTACTTGAACACCCAACAATCCCTGTTGGTGTGGTTGGCTGGCTTGTCGGGGGTGCCGTGTATTTGACACGAGCGGTCGAGTATACGGTCCAAACTGGATGGGCCCGGAGTGCTTCTTTTGAATGGATTTTTCCGCTGACCGGGTTTAGAGCCTTTGAATCCGGCATTGACTGCCGTATCCTCGGTATTGTCGCTGTTAATGCGGCGCTTGTGTTTGTTGCGACATGACCTGCCATTGCCATCCTTGGTATCCGAAGTACCATGGTTCTTTGATATGTTATTGCTGCGAGCCGGCCAGCTATCTTCCCCCGCACAAAAGCGAGGGAAAATATCAAGATAAATGATCCAACTTGAAAGTACAAGAGAAGAGCTTCGATTTGCAAAAACAATCAATCAAATCGGAGCTACGAAACTCAAACTACGATCAAAAGAAGTTCAAATTCAAGTCTGCTTGCAATCAAATTTTAAATTGTCAAAACCATGTTCAAGTTGTTTAACAGTGAAGAGGGGTTTAAGACGAAGATTTTGGCATTGGTTTCACTGGATTTGGACAAACGGTTAAAAAGTTGCGGACGTTCGAAGATTAGGGGCTAATCCACGATAAAAATAATCGCAGATAGGTCCCTAGCCGAAAAAAATAAAAAGAAAAGACTAACGAACGTTCATTAACGGGGACAAACGAATGAACGCGTTCGCGAACAGAGGCGTTCGGGTGAACGTACGCTAATTAGCTAAACCGAAGAAAAACCGAGAAAAACGATCTATATTAAAAAACCTAGTTAGATCTAGGGTTTACCGAAATAAACCGAAGAAAACCGGAAAAAAGAACCGGTGGCGGCGGATCCGAATGGCGGCGGGCAGCGGCTCCGGCACAGCTCCGGCGTGGTCACCGGATGGCGGCGTTGGCGCGGCGTCGGAGCTGCGGCGGCACG
>NC_041392.1:160194359-160239065 GCF_002162155.2 Triticum dicoccoides
TGCGGCGGCACGGCCCGCAGGCGACGGCGAACGCGGGGCGGCGGCGGTGGCTGGCGATGTGGGGAGGAGAGGGGGCCGGGGCGAGGCCTTTTAAAGAGGGGGCGAGGCGGCGGCACGATGTCTTGTGCGAGGGGGCACCGGCCTCGGGAGGCGTGCCCGAGCCGGACACGGCTGGCGGCGGCGGGGCGGTTCCCGCTCGGGAAAGACGGCGGCGACCCGGCTGGGCTGGGCCTTTGGACCAGTCAGGCAAAACGTTTTCTTTTAAATAAATTCCGCCATAAACAAAAATCCTATTAAAATATAAAAAAATAATTCTAAAAATGCCAAAAACAATTTTCACCGTCTAAATGAAATATTTATAACAAAGTGAACATTTTTCTGGCCTAAAATGCAATTTTGAAAAATGCATATTTTTCTAATTCAAATAAAATAGCAATAAAATACCAAATAAAATACTTATGTGATTTTAATGTTTTTCCTCCAATATTCCCCTCTTATTTGGAGAAGTCATTTTATCTCCACTCATTTATTTTAATATCGGAAATATTTCGGAGAGAAAAATTATTAAAAATCAAAATGATCCTATTTTCAAATTTGAGAAAATTCAAATAAGAAAATAAATGAAACCTCCAACTCTCTCCTCGGGTCCTTGAGTTGCTTAAGATTTCTAGGATCACAACCAAAATGCAAATAAAATGTGATATGCATATAATGAGCTATGTATAACATCCAAATTGAAAATTTGGGATGTTACAACAACTAGGCAATTTTGATGAGCTGTCATAGAATTAATTAAATGAAGAAAGAGAGGGTTAAGTATCATATCATGAAACCGTATCATAATAAATGTTGTGCTACTATGTGTCATGCATGACAATATAAATAAAGTACTACATATGATACTAGCTACTCTATGATACTATGCATTAATTAGAGCAAGTACAATAGAGTGACATAAGACTAGCCACAATGGCTAGTAACATAGAATGGTACTCGTCTATGTTACTACCTCTATAGTGGGGAGTAACATATGTGTAGTAACATGCAACACTTCATTTATTAGGCTATAGACTCATCTTTCCTTGAGATGTGTGATGTTACTCATACTACTAGTAACTAGCTATGTTACCACTTTCCTCTCTTTCTTCATTTAATGCTTGCCACATCGTCTATTTTATGTAGATACGTGTGATTTTACTACCTATATATGTTACTCCCACTATGGGTAGTCTAAGAAAGCTATAAGGAATCGAATAATACATATGTGCTTTAGTTGGAGGAAAGAGAAGAGGAGAGAGAAGAGAAGCGGGCTCTTGGTTAGTAGAGCCAGTTGCAACACGAGACCCAAGACACTTTGTGAGGATGTAATGTGGGCCAACTATTGATAAACTAGTACGTATTTAAAACTTATTATTTTACATGCCCGCTAAGAGGTTGGCTGTATATGGCATGGCAACTTCTTATAGCCGACCCTTGGCTGTATTATTAACCATGCTCTTAGTGAGGTAGCTTGTATATCATAGACTATCTAGTATTTCTCCCTCCTTTTCAGTTTAGACTGGTTGTAATGGTAGTATCATAAGCGGTATCATGCATGCCAACTAGACTTTCTGGATGATGTGGCACACAATTAAATGAGGAAAAAAGAGGATCTGGTATCATATTAAATGTTTTACTACTTTTTGTGATGCATGACAATTAAAAGGCAACCTAAGATACTAACGTATGATACTATGCATTACGAAGTAGTATCATACAGTAGTATATATATCTTATGCATGATACTAGTATATGATACTCCCCATTACAACCAGCCTTATAGGTCTCAATTCAAAAATATAACCAACCAAGGTAGATTGTGAGTGGTGGAATACTTTTTGTAGTTTGCAAAAAGACCCAATTAATGATTTTGTTTTCCTCAAAAAATTATGTTTTCCAATGTATTAATTGCAATAAATGCATGCATAAAGTACACGCATTGGTCAACTTTCTCTTAATACTTGCATGCAATGATTTAATGCACTTGGAATCTAAACATGTGATGGGAAACAATCAAATTGAGCCTTATAAAATGGAAAAACTAAAATTTTGATATAAGCCTATAAACTGGAAAGGAGGGAGTATATATGCATGATACTAGTATATGATCGGCAATACCTCCGTAATGCGTGCGTGCATAGTATCATAAGTTATTATCTTAGGTTGCCTTATTAATTGCCATGCATGACATAAAGTAGTGAAGCATTTAATATGATACGGTATTATGATATGATACCACACCCTCTCTTTCCTCATTTAATTGTGTGCCACATCATCCAAAAAGTCTAGTTGGCATGCATCATACCGCTTGATACTCCCATATTACTACCAACCTTATTAGGGTGGCCACAGTGGGGGCACTATTGTAGGATGCTGCTAACGCGACACTACGATCAGAGACCCTTCGACAAAACTGTGTGCGAGGCCATAATCACCGACGGTGGTGTAAAAAACCCGTCAAAAAAGTGCAAAACGTTTGCGATGGAGGATGCATCAAACACGGTTCAGATTTTAGTTGCGTGTGCGATGCAGGGCATACAGTTCAGTTCAATTAATTGTTTGCGATGAGGAGGAACAAAAGAAACGGGCAGCTAGATGAAGGTGTGTGCGATATACGGCATGTGGTTCACTCAGATGAACTGTTTGCGTTGAGACATGAGAACAGAAACAGTTCAACTTAACAAGATGTGTGTGATACGCGGCAAATAGGTCTATAATCAGAAATGTGTGTGAAGACTGATAATAACACGGACGGTTGCCGCTAATAAGACGTGTGTGTTGTGCGATGGGATTGCATACAGAACAACAACATATATATACACACTTATAGGGACATGCTTGCATAACCAAATTAAACGCCCACTTACATAGGTGGCTACTACAACCATGGCATTTGCACACACCAAAGTGAACTATTAGATGCATAATTACATAGGTGGCTACTACACACATGACATTTCCACACACCAATAAAGTAAACTATATATTGCATGCATGATTAACTAGCATAAATGATCATCTGATCATCATCTACTTCTTGTGACGCTTGTTCTGCTTTTGGCTCGATCCGAGCTCGTCGATTTTGGTAACGAGGCACTTCCTCATGTCAACGATCCGCCTGTGCATCTTGTAGCATGTGTAAACGCTCTTGGCCATGAACCTGAGAAGAGGTTCATCCAGTTGCCTCATCCAGGCCCTGTGCATCCTGCTTCATCTTTTCGTAGTAGGGGTCGATGATGGCCGAAGCAAGTTTGACTGGGGAGTACTTCTTTGTGCTGCCCCAGACCCTGTAGTGGTCACAGATTTCGACAAGGTTCTTGCATGCCAAGCCCGTAACACGGAGCGCGTTTACATCGTCGGTGGTTTCCACCGTGGTGAACTTGTAGTCGGTGCTATTGACAAACCTATTGAAATGGTCGCAAGGCTCTATGGCCATGCAGTAGTGGTAGATGAGGACATGATGGCTCATGCACAATTGGGCGACGACAACCTTCTGATCTGTGCTGGGACGACCGGTGGTGTACTGGAGGTCGATGCCGACCACCTTGTACTTGTCTCGAGCAAGATACTGCTCCACACTGTTGATGTAGTCGTCCACCATGGCTGGGTCGATGGTGTACACCACTGAGAGATCCGTCTCCCTCGCGTGGGTCTCCACTCTATGCTCGCCGAACTCCATTGGAGCGCTGCTGGACATCCCCTCTCTATGTGTCATCATGGGTGTGCTTGTTCTGTTGTGGGGAGCGATCGAAAGGATGAAGATACTAAGGTTATATTGGATGCGGGAATTAAAGGGGAAGCTGGACGGCCAGGAATATCGGCAGGCCCTGGTGGCAGTTCTAATTTGCAGCGCATAACTCCATCATGCACCACGACCCGAAGGAGGGAGGCGGAGGTGAAGGCCCGCACGTGCGTCAGCGACCTTGCGCACTACATCGAGTTCCTCCGGGAGGAGGAGGAGGAGCACCTCGTCGAGCATGCAAAGAGCCTTACCACAGCCGTGGCTGTAGCACACACCGACGCAGAGGCGAGGAATCAGGAGATCTACGAGCAGCCTGGCCGTTTTGAGAGGGATCGTCTGGAGCGGTAGTGGTCGTTCGAGCTGGCGAGCGTCGCTGAACATGCAGTAGCGGCAGGCACCGTATTGCATTTCTCGAGCTTGTCGGTAGGCTCCTCCTCCTCCTCTTCCTCTGCCTCTTACTGAGCGTGCTCGGCAAAGGAGAGGCTACCGGAAGTAGCACAAAGCCCCTCCATGGTAGTATTAGTATTTAGGGGCTATTTTGTTCAGTTTATCTGACTATTAATGTGTGGTCGAACTGTACAACGTACTTAAAATTAGCTAGTATATATAGTTGAACTAGCTATTTCAGTATGTGGTTGGCAACGATTGGGGAAAAGTTTGGTCGGTTCAACTGTCGATTTGAACTATTTGTATAAATTAAGAACAACTGCTTAATCTATGAATGAAATCTATGCTTAATTACTGAATTTTAGTTGCAAAAATTAGATAGTGCTAGTGATTCTAGCTGCATATTTTGACAAATTGCTGTGTTACAAGGATTGACAAATGGCAATGTTACTAGATAAACAAATGTCAATCTTTCCAGTTCGACAAATGGCAACATACTCAATACGACAGATCCAAATCTTACCAAATTGTTTGTACGTGGTTGCACATGGGTCATCCAAAACAACTGTTTGCATTGAAGGGATGCACAAATCCTGCGCTGCGGATTTTCCCCCGGCTTAAGGGGGGATGACCATATCTCTCACTTTGCATATGAGTGTTCTATCTAAAACGTTTGCGATCAAGAGCTGCAGAAATCCTGCTCAGCACGTTTTCTCTTGGCTTCCTGGGGAAGCTGTTGGCACGCCTTCCGTTTAGTCAAGCACTCAAGCACCTGTCCGCACGACAGCGCCTAGCCATTAAAAGAGTGAGGCGTGGCGTAACGTGAATGGTTAACAGAACGCACACAATTTAAATTATACAAAATGTTTGAGATGTTACAGTGGCAGCTATTTGTTTCAAAATGCCTTTGTTGCCTGTTAATCGAGTGCGCCTTCTCTCAAAATGGACACGAAAAATACCACAACATGCCGGGTGCCATTCCATTATAGCATGCCAAGTTTCATGAATTTTAGACGAGTTTTGGATTTACTAGAATTTAAAAACAAAGTATCTCAACGTTTTGCCGGCAATCAATAGTGCCCTGGTGTTCGAAATTCATTCCCATTTCTTGCATGGGACCTAAGCAAGCCCCGAAGGACACAAATTTGATTTTTCAACCAATTTATATGCACTGGAGCTTGTGCATGTGGTTCAAATTAGAATTCTGCACATGAAATGTCTAGAAAACCCAGTTAATGTATAAAAGTGTCCAAACGAACCCCAAAAATTCTCCTGTTGTTCTATGTTGACACTCGAAATTTTTTGAAAGCAATAAGAGCAACGGATATCGTTTCGTCCCCAAAGGTGGCACGTTCCCTATCGAAACCATCACGCTTGTTGTGAGAAGCTCTGGTTTGTGAGAAGCTTATACCCAAACCTACTCTAAATGGGACGAAAATTTAACGACGGCATGTTGATGCCGCTCCATGATAGCATGCCAAGTTTCATGAATTTCATACGAGTTTTCAATTTACTAGAATTTAAAAACCAGTTATCTCAATATTTGCGGTCGAGTGACGATGGCAGGGTGTGTGACATCCATTCCCGTTTCTTGCATGGGACCTAAGAATGCAACCAAGGACACGTATTTGATTTTTCAACCCGTTTATATGCACTGGATCATGTGCATGTAGTTCAAATTAAAATTATGCACCTGAATAATTCTATTTTTTGACGACACACCTATAGTTGCATGTTCACTGCAGATAAAAGTTCTAGCAATTCAAACACCATCCTTTGTAGCCGTGACCCCATTACGTAATTCAAATCAAGATGATAAATCAAGTAGATCGCATACACTTTATTATCACCAATCTGTGAGATGCAACACAAAATATCTTGGAGCATCGTCGGTGTATAGTACGCCTATGGCTTATGCGAGAACGTGCGTCGGCTATAGTCCATAGTCGGCGTGTCAAGCACACTAGCTCACTCCCCAAATATCATTTCACTGTTCATTCATCGCCGGTAAAAGATGAGGACGTGGCCCACGTCGTGAGGGCAACTTCAACGGCTCACTCCGGCGAGAGTGTGGCCGCAGCCACCAGGCGCATGCTAACAAGCTTCATGAGGGCGACCACAGTCTGAGTCTGGGCGGCCAAGGCAGCCCAAACGGCCGCTGTTGTTTCTCAGGTAGCGGCAGCAGCATCTGCCTTGGGGATAGCAACTGGCGAGAGTGGCACAACAACCGTCTGTTCCACAGCGGCGGCCTTAGCCCTGATGGAGGCCGCCCACTAGCATGTCGAGGCCGTCCATGCCCAGCTCGTGGCAGTCACCGCACAAATCGAACGAAGCTTCTCCGACAATGGTTGGCAACCCACGGCCGAAGAGTTGGCAATCGCCGAGAGAGTTCGAGCAGCCGTCCGTTCCTACGCGGCATACCTTTCCACAGAAGAGCCCGCTAGAGCCTAGATCGCAACCGCCCATGCGCAACTCATGGCGGCCTATTCCAAAGATATGGTGAATGCGGATGGCGAGATGCTTGCCCAGTATGGTGCAATTGATGCCATGGAGCCCATTCCCCAGGAGACCGTCTGGCGCGAGCTGGACATGGAGGCGGTGCGCGGAGATCGAAGGGCACCAGCCGTAGTAGTACTCTTTGTTTTGTTTAATTAAGAGCGCTGGTCTTTAATTTGTTAGAGTAATGTTTAGGTCAGCTAGCTTTGTTTAATTGCTAAACTTGCTCGATCAAGAAGTTAGTCTCCTTTGTGTACCCAAATTATGCAATGACGTGGATGACCACTGTAACCAGGGAAATTCGAACCAAAAATTTTGACATTCAAACTCAACACACACGGGTTAACCTATCTGAATCGTTTGTGATGTTCACATATCATACATAGTTCTGAATAAGGGACCGTGTCTGATTACACTTTGCGCGCCAGTTTTTTCGGTGAAGCGATTCCAATTTTTGGCTTCCGCAGAAATATCTACCTCCCAGCCCACTCCCCCTTACCAAAAGCCACATTTTCCTTGTTTCCGCCTTCCTTTCCAAGTTAAAACCTTCACTCCTTGTTTGCAACGCCGCCTCCTCGTCGGCGACCCTCCTCCATGCTACTCGGCGTCGCCTATCCAGGCAGGTAATCCACACCCAACCCTCATCCTCCTTCTCCTTCCACATCCCACATGCCCCGATCGCCGGAGCGGCACCTTCCACCCAAATCACCGACCCCTCCACCAAATAAGCACCACCCTAAGCCATGGTGTGCGCAGTATAGACAGGATCCCAAGGACCATTTGGCAGCGGAGAAGCAAATCACGGTCGCACGCGCGGATGAGGTCGCGATGGCTGCCATTCGTGTCGACCCCTAGATCTTGGAGGAGCACCTCGCCGTTGAGGCCACCGTCGACGCCTCACGCGCCGACGACGCAACACAGTTGGCTGCTTGGTTCAATTATGCAATGCGATGTTCAATTATTGTGGCTGCATTCTTTTATTGTATACCATGTGAGAAATAAATCGAATTTGGCTGCACTTAATTCATGAGAAACATATACAATTGCTATATTTCCTAGTTCTTAATCATGCTTGGTTTGGATAAATGGGTTTTCCATGTGGCTTGAATTAATCTGATGAATCTGCAATGTGCTTATTTTTCATCAACATATTTTACTAATAGCATGCGAACTCTTACTTAACCTGGTGACTAACTACCTTATATGTGTTGCAGGGAAACAATGGGAAGCACAGAGGTTTACAATCGAGGTTAGCACATGCATGGTCCGTTGTCTAATAGCACATTATTAGTCAATTGCGGGAACCATTCTAATATTAGGTTTTTAACAATTTGGTCTTGCACATGTAGGTCCTGCTGTTAGAGGTTTTGACCCACAGTTCGACCCTTTCTGCATATGGGGAAATGAGTTGTCCATGAATATCTGTCAAGTCAAGAAACTCAGAAAGATTGTTAAGATAAAGAAATTAGCGACAAAAAACAACAAGATCTTTGTCTGCACAATGAAGAAGACATCAGTTCACTACATGATGGTACTAACTATTATACCTTGCCTTTTTTATTACACTGCCCCATTTCCAATATAGAGAAGATATTTATGTACATCCTTGTTTTGCAGGCCTTTCCAAACCGTGGATGATGCCCCCCTTTGCTGCGTGCGTGATCTGAGTCTTGCGTTCTGATTGTCCAGAACCCAAACCCCACGGATCGTACGTCTGCACCGTTGGATCCTCTCAGATTGAACGGTAATCCTCATCCCTTTCGACAGGAAATGCAGTCTAGCTAGGAATTGATTTATATGCTAACATGCACGGTAAATGCCAAAAAATGTCTTACATATAACACATGAGACCTGAAGTGCGCTAGCAAATCAAACCCGTGGTAAAATTGTAATTAGTTTACATGGGAAAAATTTAGAGGAGAAACGGCGAACTCACGTCTTCATTTCAAAATTAGTGTGTCTTCATTTCAAATGAAATTATTCTGTTTGTGCACACGAGCGCTTAGAGGCAACCGGTTGCATAGGCCTTTCCGCACGCACAGCAACCGGGGATATTTTTCACCCTTTCCATCTAGGCCGCCAACATCCGGAGTCCCCAACACCCCCTGCCGTCCGCCCGCGCTTCACTCAACTAGTCCATCCAATCTCCTTCGCTAGCTCCCCCTCCCCCAGATCCATAGCAGAACCCTCTCCAGTTCCGCCGTGCTCACCCCGGCCGTCTGCCCGCTCTTCGGCGTCAAGCCTACCTCCATTGTCGTTCCCAACATGTGGTGTCCCGCGCCTCGCCGTCTTCGTTTGCTCGCCAGCCACCCTCGAGCATATCGATGTAGTAACCCTCGCCTCTCCTGTGGTCCGGCTGGGTTTGCATTAAGAAGCCTGTTAGTTACTGCTTTCCATTGCGGTGAGGCATATTTCCTTGCAATCCCTCTTCCAATTTCGTTCTTTATGTTCCCAAATTGGCTATAAAATAAAGGAGAACATATATATGTTCATTATCTACCTTCCTTACTATATATAAGCTATATTTGTTCCAATAAATTACTTCCTATTTACAGATCGCGAGCGCCCGAGTCACACAAACTTAACAAATTAGCCGTACATTTTCTAAATTATTGCATGGCATGTTTAGAAAGCTTGATACCAAGTTGTTAGCTTTATGCTTATCCTCCTTTCCTGAGTTTCGCATGTGTTCTCTATAGATGCCGAGTAGCAGCAACAATGCTCATGCTTCAGGACAACCCTAGGTCTTCAACAGATTTTGAGGGATCAAGTAGTCTTGAACGGGATAGAGCTGCAGCAATTACCCTTCCGGCCAGGACACGGAGGAACGCTCCAAGGAAGCCCAGACACCAGCCTAAAGGTGTATATGGAGTAACTGAGATTGATTTAAATTCTTGGGCTCCAACTAAACCAGATAAAGCACACATGAGGTTCAGGAGTGTGTGTGGATTTGTTGGCAGGGCAAGGCTCAACATTAATCTGCCGGGGTTTCGGAAGGCTTTCACAGAAACACGGCAAAGGATAGTCCGGGAGATCATGGATCACTTCAACATTCCAGAGAAGTGGACAAAGCAGGTGGAACACACTGCACTGAAGAAGGCTAGGGATGCTTGGAGAAACTGAAAGCACATGCTGTACAAGAAGTACTTGAGTGAAGGCAAGGACACAATCCCCGCATACCCCCAATTTACAAAGGCAGACTGGGCAAAATTCAAAAGGGTTAGGGAAACTAAAGAGTTTGCTGAGAAGAGTTTCAAGCAATCGGAACTTCAGAAGAAGAACATACCCCACCACTGTATGGGTGTGGCAAGATACCATGACATGAAACTGATATGGGAATAGGAGGACAAAGAAGCAGGAGCGGTGGGTGGGAATCCAACCTTTAGTGAAACCAGGGGCGAATGCGCCAGAGACTACTTGCGGGCACGTGCAAAGAGGCGTGATGACAAAACTTATTACTTTGAAACGCACGTGACGCCAAACTGCATGAAGCGATGTTAGAGGCTTCCAACATCCCTGGAAGGTTCTACAGGAACTCAGGGCCATGTGACATTCTGTCCATTTCTCTGGAAACAAAAGAGCCCCCTGGTCGTGCAAGGGGTATAGGTGTTAATGTCCCGCACAAGAGGGCTTTCACACTCAGCAAAGAAGAGAGGCTCAGGATGAAAAAAGCGAGGAGTGAAATGAAGCAGAATGTATTGTACGAAAGGTTGAGGAAGGAGATTTATCCGGCTGTTTGGAAGGATGTTGAGGAGTCAATGATGATGTAGAAGACTCTAACGCTGACCGATAGCCAGCAGATGGGAGGGGAGGTGGGCATGGAGGTTGCTGCTTATTGCGCGACAACACTGCACAAGAGTAGATGTGCATCAGCTGACCCCAGCGACACTGAGACTGTAGCTTCTCGTGATGATGCTATATGTGATCTATCTGGAATGAAAGACAGACTGAAGGGCATGCTTACACGTTATGAAGGTACATTAAAATGTGCAACAGCCTGGGTTTTCCCACTCTTCTTGGAAGATGGCCTCTTCTTGGACAATGTGCCATTGAAGTCGGGCTGTGTGAAGTGCTACGTGACTAAAGTAAAGCCTGGATTCAATGAATTTACTCTGAAGAATGTCCTAGGAGACTTCGATGAGCAATGGACCTTGGGAGAAACACTGTTACATCACATCCAGTGGCCACAAAAGGACATAGAGTTCATAGATGAGATCCCTGACGCCCCGCCAAGAGCAACCACTATTGCCCGTCAACCGGTGACTCTCTTCTTGCCACAACAGATCTCACGGGCTGATGCATCAACCTGTCATCAGCCGGCCTGACTTTGTGGCGTACAGGCCATGTCATCCTCTGCCCTAAAGCAGCCAGTGGAAAGGCCTACAACTGCTGAAGATGCACCACCGGTTCAGATGCCGGCCACTGAAGCAGCGGGGGAAGACCCAGCTACGGCACATGCTCGGCAGACTAACCTGGTGGAACAGACTGCTAAGTAGTCTGACACTTCCAAACCGCCTGCTAAGCAGTCTGTAGGTCCAGAACCGACTGCTCATCAGTCTGTTGGTCCCCAGTCGCGTGATCAGCATACCAATGCATTAGCACTTCCTGCTTAGCAAACCAACGCGTTGGCACAGTCTCCTCAGCACACCGACAAGTTGGCACCACCTGCGCAGAAAACCGACATAGCTTCAATGCATGCTCAGGAGTCCAATGCTTCTGCTCCTACATCCCAGTAGTCCGTCACAGCAGCACCGCTAGCTCAGCGGTCCAACATAGATAAACCGTCTGCTAAGCAGTTCATCCAAGCTTTATCGTCTGCTCGACAGTCTACCATGCAAGCAAACAGACGTTCTGCCAGAAATGCTTCAAGTACCAAGAAGGAAGTGGCCAAAAAGGCTACACCCACGACCACGAGGAAGCGCAGTGGGAGAGTGAAGAGGAAAGAGAACGATTGCCTCTTACTTAAAGCACTCATCGCCCAGAACCAAATTAGGGTGTATTTCATAGATCTTGAATTAGCAAATGGCACAACAATACATGCTAAGGACCTACGGGACTGGGCTGTTAACACGGTCGTCCGTCTCTTCAAAAACACGTCCCATTCAGAATCATTTCTCTGGCCATATCATGAACAGTAAGTCAAGTAAACAACCACGCATACACTTATTGTCTTCCAGATTTCGACATAATTCATAAGTTCATGGCTTTCTTGATATGTAGCAATCACTAGATATTGGCATTCATTGTTCCAAACAAGAACACAGTTTACTACATCGATTCTCTCAGAGAGTCAGCAAATGCTCAGGATCTAACGCATCTTCAGCAATTCATGGTTAGGTATTGAATTCTATAATGTTGAAATTAATTTATATTCATATCTGGTTCAATAATTGATGTTGTCAAAATTCATCAACATTTGCAGTGTGCGCACATTGTGCTAAACTACACCAAGGAACCTGTTCAAGAGGGAACTACCTCGGCAGCGCGAGATCATTTCTCCGGCAACACACCAAAATCCATTATTTTCGTAAAATTTATCCAACAGTCTGCAAATACCTTTCCTTACGCTAGGCAAATGTTCAATCTTATAAACAAACCTCTTTATATTTTGTTCAAACAAAAAATAATACATCTAACACCGGTTAGGTTGTTCCTAACAGGACAAATACATGACTAATTTTGTACAAAAATTTCAGTGTCCTCAGCAAGAAGCAGGGACCAACCTTTGTGGATACTATGTTTACAGACACATGATCTGAAGGAAATATGCCCTAGACGCAATAATAAAGTTGTTATTTATATTTCCTTATATCATGATGAACGATTATTATTCATGCTAGAATTGTATTAACTGGAAAGTTAGCACATGTGTGAGTACATAGATAAACAGAGTGTCCCTAGTATGCCTCTACTTGACTAGCTCGTTAATCAAACATGGTTAAGTTTCCTAGACATAGACAAGTGTTGTCATTTGATGAATGGGATCACATCATTAGAGAATGATGTGATGGACAAGACCCATCCGTTAGCTTAGCTATGATCGTTTAGTTTATTGCTATTGCTTTCTTCATAACTTATAAATGTTCCTATGACTATGAGATTACACAACTCCCGAATATCGGAGGAACACTTAGTGTGCTATCAAAGATACAACGTAACTGGGTGATTATAAAGATGCTCCACAGGTGTCTCCGATGGTGTTTGTTGAGTTGGCATAGATTGAGAATAGGATTTGTCACTCCGTGTTTCGGAGAGATATTTCTGGACCCTCTCGGTAATGCTCATCACTATATGCCTTGAAAGCAAAGTGACTAATGAGTTAGTTGTGGGATGATACATTAAGGAACGAGTAAAGAGACTTACCGGTAACGAGATTGAATTAGGTATGATGATATCGATGATCGAATCTCGGGCAAGTAACATACCGATGACAAAGTGAACAACATATGTTGTTATGCAGTTTGACCGATAAGGATCTTTGTAGAATATGTAGGAAGCAATATGAGCATCTAGGTTCTGCTATTGGTTATTGACCGGAGATGTGTCTCGGTCATGTCTACATAGTTCTTGAACCCGTAGGGTCCGCACGCTTAACGTTCGATGACGATTTGTATTATGAGTTATGTGATTTGATGTACCGCAGGTTGTTCGAAGTCCCGGATGAGATCACGGACATGACGAGGAGTCTCGAAATAGTTGGGACATAAAGATTGATATATTGGACCATGTTATTCAGACAAGGGGAGTGTTCCAGATAGTTTCAGATAAAACCAGGTGCCATAAGGGTTACCAGAACCCCCCCAGGGAAGTAATGGGCCTTAGTGGGCTTTAGGGGAGATAGAGGGCAGCAGCCAGGAGGTGGCGCCCTGCCCCAACGGGAGTCCGAATAGGACTAGGGGAGGGGGGCGCGGCTCCTCTTTCCCTCTCCCTATCCCTCTCCTTCCTTCTTCTCCTACTTGGACTAGGATAGGGGTGAGCCGATTCCTACTTGGAGTAGGACCCCACCCCCTCAAATTAAGTTTCTACGATCTGATCGTGGAGGTGAATATTTGAGTTATGAGTTTGGTCTTCATTTGAAACAATGCGGAATAGTTTCGCAACTCACGCCACCTGGAACACCATAGCGTAATCGTGTGTCCGAACATCGTAACCGCACTTTAATTATTAGATATGTTTCTATCTGTGATGTCTCTTACTGATTTACCGCTATCATTTTGGGGTTATGCTTTAGAGATGGCTGCATTCACGTTAAATGGGGTACCATCGAAATCCGTTGAGACGATGCCATATGAACCGTGGTTTGGCAAGAAACCCAAATTATCATTTCTTAAAGTTTGGGGTTGCGATGCTTATGTGAAAAAGCTTCTACCTGATAAGCTCAAACCCAAATCGGAGAAATGTGTCTTCATAGGATAACCGAAGGAGACTGTTGAGTACACCTTCTATCACAGATCCGAAGGCAAGATATTCATTGATAAGAATGGATCTTTTCTAGAGAAGGAGTTTATCTTGAAAGAAGTGAGCGGGAGGAAAGTAGAACTTGATGAGGTAATTGTACCTTCTCCCGAATTGGAAAATGGTTCATCACAGAAGCAGTTCCAGTGATGCCTACAGCAATTAGTGAGGAGGTTAATGATGATGATCATGAAACTTCAGATCAAATTACTACTGAACCTTGAAGGTCGACCAGAGCACGATCCACACCGGAGTAGTACGGTAATCCTGTTCTGGAAGTCATGTTACTAGACCCTGATGAACCTACGAACTATGAGGAAGCGATGATGAGCCCAGATTCCACGAAATGGCTTGAGGCCATGAAATCTGAGATGGGATCCATGTATGAGAACAAAGTGTGGACTTTGGTTGACTAGCCCGATGATCGGCAAGCCATAGAGAATAAATGGATCTTCAAGAAGAATACTGACGCTGACGGTAATATTACTGTCTACAAAGCTCAACTTGTTGCGAAAGGTTTTCGACAAGTTCATGGAGTTGACTACGATGAGACCTTCTCACGCGGAGCGATGCTTAAGTTTGTCCGAATCATGTTAGCAATTGCCGTATTTTATGTTTATGAAATTTGGAACTGCATTCCTTAATGGATATCTCAAAGAAGAGTTGTATATGATGCAACCAGAAGGTTTTGTCGATCCTAAAGGTACTAACAAAGTGTGCAAGCTCCAGCGATCCATTTATCGACTGGTGCAAGCCTCTCGGACTTGGAATATACACATTGATAGTGTGATCAAAGCATATGGTTTTATACAGACTTTTGGAGAAGCCTATATTTACAAGAAAGTGAATGGGAGCTCCGTAGCATTTCTGATATTATATGTGGATGACATATTGTTGATTGGAAATGATACCGAATTTCTGAATAGCATAAAAGGATACTTGAATAAGCATTTTCCAAAGAAAGACCTCGGTGAAGCTGCTTATATATTGGGCATCATGATCTATAGAGATATATCAAGACGCTTAATTGGACTTCCACAGAACACATACCTTGACAAAGTTTTGAAGAAGTTCAAAATGGATCAGTCAAAGAAAGGGTTCTTGCCTGTGTTAAAAGGTGTGAAGTTGAGTGAGACTCAATGCCCGACCACTGCAGAAGATAGAGAGAAAATGAAAGTCATTCCCTATGCCTCAGCCATAGGTTCTATCATGTATGCAATGTTGTGTACCGGACCTTATGTGTGCCTTGCTATTAGTTTAGTAGGGAGGTACCGAAGTAATCCAGGAGTGGATCACTAGACAACGTTCAAGAACATCCTAAAATACCTGAAAAGGACTAAGGATATGTTTCTCTTTTATGGAGGTGACAAAGAGCTCGTCGTAAACGGTTACGTCAATGCAAGCTTTGACACTGATCTGGATGACTCTAAGTCACAAAGTGGATACATATTTTTATGAATGGTGGAGCTGTCAGTTGGTGCAGTTCTAAGCAGAGCATCGTGGCGGGATCTACGTGTGAAGCGGAATACATAGCTACTTCGGAAGCAGCAAATGAAGGAGTCTGGATGAAGGAGTTAATATCCGATATAGGTGTAATACCTAATGCATCGGGTCCAATGAAAATCTTTTGTGAAAATACTGGTGCAATTTCCTTGGCAAAGGAAACCAGATTTCACAAGAGAACCAAGCACATCAAGAGACGCTTCAATTCCATCCGCGATCAAGTTGAGAAGGGAGACATAGATATTTGCAAAATATATATAGATCTGAATGTTGCAAACCCGTTGACTAAGCCTCTCTCACGAGCAAAACATGATCAGCACCAAGACTCCATGGGTGTTAGAATAATTACTATGTAATCTAGATTATTGACTCTAGTGCAAGTGGGAGACTGAAGGAAATATGCCCAAGAGGCAATAATAATGTTGTTATTTATATTTTCTTATATGATGATAAATGTTTATTATTCATGCTAGAATTGTATTAACTGGAAACTTAGTACATGTGTGAATACATAAACAAACAGAGTGTCCCTAGTATGCCTCTACTTGACTAGCTCGTTAATCAAAGATGGTTAAGTTTCCTAGCCATAGACATGTGTTGTCATTTGATGAATGGGATCACATCATTAGAGAATGATGTGATGGACAAGACCCATCCGTTAGCTTAGCACTATGATCGTTTAGTTTATTGCTATTGCTTTCTTCATAACTTATACATGTTCCTTTGACTATGAGATTATGCAACTCCCGAATACCGGAGGAACACTTAGTGTGCTATCAAACGTCACAACGTAACTGGGTGATTATAAATATGCTCTATAGGTGTCCCCGATGGTGTTTGTTGAGTTGGCATAGATCAAGAATAGGATTTCTCACTCTGTGTTTCGGAGAGGTATCTCTGGGCCCTCTCGGTAACGCTCATCATTATAAGCCTTGCAAGCAAAGTGACTAATGAGTTAGCTGCAGGATGATGCATTACGGAACGAGTAACGAGACTTGCCGATAACGAGATTGAACTAGGTATGATGATACCGACGACTGAATCTCAGGCAAGTAACATACCAATGACAAAGGGAACAACGTATGTGGTTATGTGGTTTGACCGATAAAGATCTTCGTAGAATATGTAGGAACCAATATGAGCATCTAGGTTACGCTATTGGTTATTGACCAGAGACGTGTCTCGGTCATGTCTACACAGTTCTCGAACCCGTAGGGTCCGCACGCTTAACGTTCGATGACGATTTGTATTATGAGTTATGTGATTTGATTTACCGCAGGTTGTTCGGAGTCCCGGATGAGATCATGGACATGATGAGGAGTCTCAACATAGTCGGGACATAAAGATTGATATATTGGACCATGTTATTAGGACAACGGAAGTGTTCCAGATAGTTTCGGATAAAACCGGAGTGCCAGAAGGGTTACCAGAACCCCCCGGGGAAGTAATGGGCCTTAGTGGGCTTTAGGGGAGAGAGAGGGCAGCAGTCAGGAGGTGGCTCCCCGCCCCAAGGGGAGTCCAAATAGGACTAGGGGAGGGGGCACGACCCCTCTTTCCCTCTCCCTCTCCCTCTCCTTCCTTCTTCTCCTACTTGGACTAGGATAGGGGTGAGCCGATTCCTACTTGGAGTAGGACTCCCCCCCTTGGGCACGCCCCCTAGGGCCGGCCAGCCTCCTCCTCCCCTCCTTTATATACGGGGGATGGGGGCACCCCATAGACACACTAGTTGATCTTTAGCCGTGTGCGGTGCCCCCTCCACAGTTTTATGGCTCGGTCATATTGTCGTAGTGCTTAGGTGAAGCCCTGCGTCAGTAACTTTATCATCACCATCACCACGCCATCATGCTGATGAAAATCTCCCTCGGCCTCCACTGGATCAAGAGTTCGAGGGACGTCACCGAGCTGAACATGTGCAGATCACGGAGGTGTCGTGCGTTCGGTACTTAATCGGTTGGATCACGAAGATGTTCGACTACATCAACTGCGTTACTAAACGCTTCCACTTTTGGTCTACAAGGGTAAATAGACATACTCTCCCCTCTCGTTTCTATGCATCTCCTAGATAGATCTTGTGTGATCGTAGGTATTTTTTTTGAAATACTGCGTTCCCCAACATGATCTCCATCTGCAAATCTGCTGATAGTTGTGACGATCCTCGCAAATTAGTAGCAGTAAGTCTATCTTAATTAATATCTTCTACTCCACTCATATGGCACATTCTGATCTCAAAAATACTGCAGCTCGTCTTAAAACCAAGGACCCCTGAACCGCTTTCGGCTGGTGAATTGCTGATGGTTCGGAGATTTATCAATGGCTTCTTCCTGGATCACTACATCAATCCCACTTGTGATAGTGAAGATTTCAGCATGCCTTCTCCTGAAACATTGAGTAAGAGTTAGCCGCTAAACATATAACGCATGGATCCATTGATTTCCATCTGATGAGGTCTTTGTATTCCGTACACTACGATTAATTATGTAATGCATATATGTGTGGACAAATCATTGGAATTTAACTACCATATGTTGAATTGCAATTGTTGCGAAATCTGATGAATGTTCTTCCTGTGGACACTATTTGTTCAATTGAATATTGTGGCGAATTTTCTTTTTGTGTGCCCATTCAAAATGGGATATTTTTGCTTTTAACCTGGCAATTGCTCCGCACAGAGTTCAACTAAATGAGGGTGTGCGATCCACATCGGAAAGGATATGTCAATCGTAGCGGAACCGTCGGTGATACACAACATATTGCAAATGATTTGCAGCGCTACTACGTGTGCATAGGGTCTCCGAAACCATTTGTGATATCACGTTATCGCACACGAGAACTGGGTAGAAACCGTGCCTAATGCAAAATACAATCCCAGTCGTAATTTTTTCAGGAAACGTGTGGGATCCCAAATGAAAAGCACGCGTCACTCTTGTGGCAAGCGTCGATGATACACAACAAATCACAAATGGTCTGCATCACTTGTATGTGTGCGAAGGGGCTCCTGAACCGTTTGTGATAGAACATTATCGCAGACGGTAATTGTTGGCAAGCGTGTGCAATGGAGTCTAGCATGGCATACGGGTTACGCAGAAAACTCGTGTGCGATGGGGCACAAATTGCACACAATTCATATGTTGGCCTGTGTGCCTTACATACTGTTTCCCAAACGGTTCATTACGACAGACCGTATGGTTTCACCACGTCATTAGAAACGCTTAATCACCGATACCACACGTGCGAAAGAATTTAGTGTGTGCTGCATCGCACACGAT
Organism: Triticum dicoccoides; assembly: GCF_002162155.2. Classification (NCBI taxonomy): domain Eukaryota; kingdom Viridiplantae; phylum Streptophyta; class Magnoliopsida; order Poales; family Poaceae; genus Triticum; species Triticum dicoccoides. Next base: position 160,213,248 of record NC_041392.1, read on the forward strand.
TACATTTTGGAAGGCCTCTGGATCACTGCTCCATATCCCCGACGGTTTTTGGATCGTGTGGGAAGGACACCCTATCGCACACACTCAATTGGTGACGGTCCCAAATGCCGTCGCGGAAAGGGGTTAAAAACCATTTGTATAGCATCGACGCATACCAGTGTGTGTCCGTGTGTTTGGTTCTAGGTGATGGCCCTTATGAGCAACATGTCCGCCGTGTCAACCCTGGTTGTTCTACTTCGGAGCACTACCGCACCTCTGAGACAACGGCTGCCTCTTCAAGTGTTCCTCCCTCAAGTGTTCCGCCAACTTTGTCTCAGCAGCGTACCAAGAGTACAATGAAGAAGCCGAAGCCGAAGCCCAAGTCCGTAACTGAGATGATGGCCAAGGAGTTCTGGGAGAAGCATCGGCGCAATACCTATGAGCAAGATCAAGAGCCCAGTCTGGTCAATCGTCCTTTGTGGAACCGTTTTCAGTGGGCAATCTACTTTGATGTGATCAAAGCAAAGAAGAATCTCTATGTTTATGTTCACACCATCGACACTGACTATATGGAGAATGATCCTGCCTACTTTGGCGAAGCCTTACAGATGTGTACTCAGCTGAACATTCTCAGGATCATGCAGTTCAACAATGACTTTGATGCTGATTTAGTGGCCCAGTTTTATGCCACCGTCCATCTTGGAACGGATGAGGAAAGAACTATGACTTGGATGACCAACGGCAAGATTCTCTCTGTCAAATGGAAGGCATTCATGGAGTTACTTGGGATTGAAGATCAAGGATAACCTAGTTGGCTTTCGCCCTCACCGCAATGCAACTTCCACTCGCAAGCAATCTCTCTGGCCCTATTGTACTTTGAAGATTCACCCCGAGACTCAGAAGGAGACCTATGAGTTGCCTGCCTTTCTGGATATACTTGATCGCATCTTCAGAGAGACTCTCTTCCCTCGCATTGGTAACTTGGATATGGTTCACTCCTTTCGTGTGGACATGCTTCTTTTCTACCAGCATGAGAAGGAATAAAACACTAGAGAATCCCTGGATATCTCTCATGTCATGTGGTCTGAGCTTGTCACTGCTATTTCTGAGCGCAAGTGTCCCATCTATGCGCCTTTTCTCATGTTGCTTATTGAGAAGGCTTGGATGCAAACCTATCCTAATGTTGTGCCGGAGACTGGCGAGTTGAGCCCTCATGAGATCAAGCGTCTAAGGAAGAAGGAGAACGGGGGCACATCGGTTCTGAGGACTGGGATTCCGTCTGGAGCTGCTGACGCTGAGACAGAGGCTGATGATGATGATGATGATGATTATGAGCCCTCTGAAGCGGAGCCCACTTGGGCTAAGAATCTCAAGGCCAAGATGAAGGCCCTGTTCTGCATACAGGCCAAGGGCCAGTACCGGGCTCATGTGAACGCCAAGATGGCTCGTTGTCGCGACAAGGCTATTATGAGGCAGGTTGGCCTTGAGGTTCAGGATGGCTCTGAGGAGAGGATCACAGATGAGGAGCAGTGGACCAGACTGCACTGCCTGTGGAGTGAGTCAAAGGAGGATATTGGTGTTCCTTCTACATCTCGTGCTGCTTAGGAGTCTGAGGAGGAGGAACATGACTGGTGATGCCTTGGAGTTTTGCCATCACCTGTGTCATAGGTGTCCTCTCCGCCTCTTTGGTATGTCGATGCCAAAGGGGGAAAGAGTGTAGGATTTGTGAGTCGTGTGTTTTGCTTTGCCGCCAAGTCTTGTGTTTCTCTTTGCTTCCGTGTTGTTGAACCTTCATTTGCTTTGGCTTGTTGGTGTGTGTCTGTGTTCGTGTGAGTCTAGGAGACTATCATATGGTGTAAGACATATGTCCTCAACTTATCTTATTGTCTAATCTCCTACTGTCTAGTATGTTTTTATGAGCTTATACTATCTTGTGCCCTTACTTCATGCTCATTTCGTTACCTTTCCTCCATGCTTAGTGTCATTCATATTGTTGCAAGGATTGCCTCGTTTATAAAATATAAGGGGAGACTGTCCATATTTTATAGATGTTGGGTTTGCTTATGTTTCATTTTATATCCCTATGTGCAAATCCCGTATTGTCATCAATCCACCAAAAGGGGGGAGATTGTAAGGGCATATTTCTCCCTAAGAGGTTTTGGTGATTGATGACAATGCTTTTTGCAGACTAATCGTGTGCATTGAGCATTTCAGATATCTCATGTCTAGGTACAAGATGATTTGGTTCCCCTCGGAGCTTTATGAGAAGACGGTGTAGTCTCCTATGTTTCGGTTAGGTAGACTTGAGTCGTAGGAGTCACCGTACTATCAAGAGGGGGTCCGCATTGGAAAGGCTAGGGTGGAATCAATACGTACATGTCTTTGTTGCATCCCCAGCTCCTTTCCTCCCCCTGGAGCTTGCCGTTTTAACTGTTGTGGAGACTATGAGGAGGATGCGGTAGTACTGCCGCCAGAGTGGTAGTACCGCCTATGGTCCTCAAGCGGCAGTACCGCTGTCTACAGTGGTAGTACCGCTTCGAGTAGGTGGCAGTACCATCCTGGTTTTGCAATGCTATTGCCTCGATTCGAGGATGAATTTTGTCGTGTCGGGTTGTGCAGCAGTAGTAGCGGCAGTAGCGGCAGTAGCAGCGGTTGTACCGCGGCTACCACCGCTACTAGTGCCGCCCAGACCCCCCTCTCTCCCGTTCTCCCTCTACTTCTTCTACTCTCAGTCTATGCGGGAGACCGCTGCTACCAGCGGTAGTACCGCTCTGTGCGGGCTGAAGAAGGGGGTAACGGTTGGATTGGTTTCCCGACTACAAAAGGAGGTCTTCTTCTCCAAGTTGACTTACCTTTTTTCCCCAAAGTTCCATTGTTGCTCTGAAGCTCATTTTCCCCCGATCTCTCACCCTAACCAATCAAACTTGTTGATTCTTTAGGGATTGGTTGAGAAGGCCTGGATCTAAACTTCCACCAAGAGAAATTTGATTTCCCCCACTAATCCCTTGCGGATCTTGTCACTCTTGGATGTTTGAGCACCCTAGATGGTTGAGGTCACCTCGGAGCCACATTCCATTGTGGTGAAGCTCGTGGTATTGTTGGGAGCCTCCAATTGAGTTGTGGAGATAGCCCCAACCTTGTTTATAAAGGTTCGATCGTCGCCTTCAAGGGCACCAACAGTGGAATCACGACATTTCGTATTGTGTGAGGGCGTGAGGAGAATACGGTGGCCCTAGTGGCTTCTTGGGGAGCATTGTACCTCCACATCGCTCCAACAGAGACGTACTTCCACTCAAAGGGAAGGAACTTCGGTAACACATCCTTGTCTCCACCGGCTCCGCTATTGGTTATCTCTCACCTTTACTTGTGCAAGCTTATTGTGTTGTGTCCCTTACTTGCTTGTGTGCTTGTTGTTGTTGCATCATACAGGTTGCTCACCTAGTTACACATCTAGACAACTTATTTCGATGCAAAGTTTTAATTTGGTAAATATAAGCTAAAAATTGTTAGTTGCCTATTCACCCCCCTCCTCTAGTCAACTATATCGATCCTTTCACTAGTGCCAAAGGGCTAGATAGGATTTTACTTGCAACTCGAGCTTTAGTTTCTAGGGCTGAGCACCCCCTTCTCCCTCTGCTCAACTCGCACTCTTCCTTCTAGGGAAGACGATGTTTCTGGGGCCTCTGTGTGTATGTTGGTTGAGAGTTGGACCTTGTACTTCTATGATCTATCAATAAAAGATACACATCCAACATATTCATGAAAAAGTGCTTGCTTTAGTCAATACAAGACTTTATCAACTTTATAACATAATGTGGTGCATTTTTATCTTCAAAATCTCTAGTGGTTGTCTCACGTAAACATCCTCTTCTAGAACATTATATAGAAAAACAATATGCAAATCTAATTGGTATCATGGCTTTGCGACAGACCATCGCCGAGGTGGAGGTGGACAACCTTGGACCAGCTCATTAGCATTGGTGAATAAATAATCTTTACTCAATAATAAATCACACTACTATAATAAATAGTTCCACACACCCATCGCCGAAAACGTCCACTTATAGTACATAATGAATTATCACAAACTGAGGACATGACACTTCTTCCTGATCATTCCCTCGGCCCCGGTGAGCATGCCAACGTCCCCCATCTTGATAATGGACTCACTGAAGTCCCTGAAGAACTCGCCGTCGAACTTGCATGTGGCGATACACTGGACAAAGTCCTTGGTGGTGGCATCGAAGAGGAGGGCTGCGTCGGAGCGGAAGAGACGCCTTAGATTGACTACATGGTGGTAGTAGCTGGTATGGGGCTACTATGATTCCACTAGTTACAATTAGTGAAGCACCCAAAAATAGGCCATCATGGTCTAGGCCAATCAGAGCTACAGCTCCCAGGAGTACATTCCTCGCTACCGCTGCATCAACATTTATCTTGGTCGGGGGACGGAGACTCATCAAATGAATCGTTCGATCTAGGAGGGGGACGATCGGCTATTTTAGTTCGCTATATGGTACACCTCCCCATGTGAACACTCTCGACACGGACCCGTTTATAGGGCCTCCAGTGATCCATCCCGATCACTATTCCCTTCAATTTTTTCGAAAATGGGAATATATTAATATCACACAGATACCAATTACACCCAGTCTCTACATCTACAGGATGTCGCAACGGCATCCAGGATACACACAACTAAAGTACAAAAGTAAAAAAAACCAAAGGCCCCGCCACAGCGATCGACTTCTCTCAGCAGCCACAAACAAACCACCACCAAATACAACAACCATAAAATGTAAAAATTCTCCAAAAGCAACGCCTCCAAGAAGGAAACAGTGCACAAGCACCATCGTTGCCCGATCCAAGATCTTAGGTTTTCACCCTGAAGAAGTCTGAGCTGTCAAAATGATTCCTTCAGCAAGGCAATTGCCAGGCACAACCAATGAAGGTCAGACCTTAGGTTTTCAATGGCCAGGCACGACCAATGAAGGCCAAACCTTAGGTTTTCACCATGGAAGTCACGGCCCGGTACCCCAGGAGCACCACCAAAAATGAATTCCTCTAGTGCTGCCACCCCCACTCGACACTGCTGCTCCTGAGAGTTATCAAACACCTAGCTGACTCCATCGCCTCAAAGGCTTTGTCCTCTAACTGATCCTCCGATCTCAGTCACCATGACCTTTTCCACAGCTGTCTGCACCATAGATATCAAGAAGCCGGCATGTCCCATGGTGTCAACAAACAATAGAGCCTCATGCCACATCGTCATGGAACCTCTTAGGCTGATATGGCGTGCACGACCGAATTCTATCCAATCTCGATATCTTGTGTAGGATCTCCGGCCACAGTCCAGAACACGTCGATGACCAAATCGAGGAGGGCTGATCATGTAGGACGTTGCCATGATGCAAAAAAGAGAAGGAGGACAACCACCATTATTTTCATGACGGTCGGCCCCCACGCCGCCCCGATCCAGCCCGCTGCCACCTGCCTGCCAACATCCATGGCATGAAGCCTGCCGACCAGAGCCCTAGGCCGCATCGGCCGGTGAGGCACACGGTCGACTGCAACTTTGGGCCGAGCTCCACCAGCCCACCCAGATCAGATCGGAGGGATCTACAGCACAAGCCATCTCTGCAAGCCGGGGCACACCACTGGGCGGAGCACCCCGCCACACCCGTCACCTAGCAGCGCCACCGCAACCACATTGGAGTCGTGCCACCGCCAGGGAGGGCGAGGAGCCGCACCCATGGAAGGCCCCGTAGCCTCCGGCACTGCCTGGGCTTCGCCCGACAAAGACCCTCAGCGACGGTGAGGGAGAGGTGTTGGAGGGGAAGGGCAGTGGCCAGCAGGATTAGGGTTCCCCTGAGCCGCCACTACGAGCGACGCAGGGGTCTAGCTGGTTCGTCCAAAAATTTGGGGAGAATTTCACTTCCCCGACATCTTCCCCTTCAATTTTAAGAGTAGGAGAAAGATTTCCTTGTTCATGATAAAAAATCACCTATATGTTGAAATAAAATGTTTGGTCATTTCCAAGATTAACGTATTTAAAAAAACATCATCTTAAAACACAGACAAAAAGTTTCCATGTTAAATTGCCTAAAAAATGCTAGGTGTGCCATCATAAAAAGACACAAAGGGTTGCGATGGTGTATGTTAAGATATTTACATTGGTATTAAAAATAAATTAACCCTGGTTTGTTCAATAAATTTGCAAAAGATGTGCATGATAAAATTGCCATGGTCCAGAGAAATAATTTACTAAAAAGGAATATACCATTGTATGATAAAAAACGAAGATAATGACGATATACAAATATAAGTTTGCCATGGCCGAAAAATATAATTTGCCATGTTACAAAAAATAAAATTGCCATGGTACTAAATTAAATTTGTCACCTTAAAAAGTAAGAAAAGAAATAATTTTCCATGGTCCAATAGTATAATTTTCCATGATACAAAAAATAAAATAGCTATGGCACTAAAATAAATTTTCAACCATGAAAAGTAAGAAAAGAAGAATTTGCCCTGGTCCACAAATAAAATTCGCCATGGTACAAAATAATTAAAATTGCCATAGTATAAAAATAAATTTGCAATCATGAAAAGTAAGAATTTTTTCCCATGGTACAAATTTTTTTTGCCATTTTATTTTACTTTTTACAAAATTCCTAAAGTTTTGCCATGGGGTTTTGCTAAAATTTTTCATGCGCTTTACAAAAATTGACATGTTTTGTGTGAAAACATTTTCTCTTCATTTTGCCATGTACTAGTAATAGCAAGGTAAGAAAATACATGTTTTCTAGAATAACATGGCAAAAACATTGTATATCAAATAAGAAAAGATATACAATGTGCATATGGTTTGCCGTGATTGAAAAAAATAAACCAACAAATTTAAAAGTTTTATATCTAAGAGCAATCGGTACAATGAATATTCCATCATCCAAACTAAGCTTGCTCAGATCCTAACCCATTGGGCATTATCAAGGCTCGTGACTGCGGCTGTGTTGATATCTTCGTATTTCATATTATCATTCTATCTATTTGGTTATTACTTGATGTGTTGGTTGGTATTGAACTATTTGAGCAGTATAGTTACGGATTCTATTGACTGAAGGATTGCCATTTCTCATCTTCTGTGATGGACTGGTCGGCTCCCAAGACAGATGTCGGATCGCCTGGCAAGATGTCGACTCCAACATGAGCCTCTCTGTGTCCATTGTTCTCGGGAAGCTGAGAACCTGCATCACCTTCTTGTTGGATGCATATTCTTTCGAATCTCATGGCAAGAGATTTTGTCTTAGAGCCGCCTCACCATCCACCACCTTGATGGCGCAGTTGGCTTCTTTAACTGGTGGTCAGGGCCACAAACATGCTCTCCCCGAACTCTGGAAGCACCGCAATGATGTCATCTTCGATGGAGTGCATCCTCCCTCAGCCATACTAATCCATGACATGAAGGAAGAGGCGCACAGCTGGGCTGGTGCTGGTGCTAAAGGGTTAGATAGGATTTTACCTACAACCCTAGCTTTAGTTTGCACCTCCTTCTCCTCGGCTCAACTCACACTCTTCCTTCTAGGGAAGAGGATGTTTCTGGGCTCTCGGTGTGTACGTTTGGTTGAGAGTTGCACCTTGTACTTTCTACGACCTATCAATACAGAGATACGCACACGACATTTCATGAAAAAAAGTGCTTGCTTTAGTCCATACAAGACTTTATCAACTTTGTACAGATGATGTGGTGCATTTTTTTTTCAAAATCTCTAGTGGTTGACTGGTGTAAACATCCTCTTCTAGAACATTATGTAGACACATAATCTGCAAATCTATTGGTATCATGGCTTTGCGACGGACTATCGCCGAGGAGGAGGTGGACAAAGCTTTGGAGCAACTCATTAGAGTTGGTGAATAAATGATATTCACTCAATATAATAAGTCACACTACTACAATAAATAGTTCCACACAACCATCATCGAACGCGTCCCCTTACAGTAAAGAATGAACAAACACTAATTGAGGACATGGCACTTCTTCCTGATCTCTCCCTCGGCCCCGGTGAGCACGCCAACGTCGCCCATCTTGATCATGGACTCGCTGAAGTCCCTGAAGAACTCAACATCGAACTTGCCCGTGGCGATACGCTGGACGTAGTCCTTGGTGGTGGCGTTAAAGACGAGCGCCGCGTCGGAGCGGAAGAGACCCCTCCGCTTGGCGACGTGGCGATAGTAGCTGGTATCAAAGGTCTTGAAGCTACCGGGGTCCATCTCTGACAGCATAGTTCGGTCATCAACGCTCTTGCACTTGAGCCTCAGCTTGTCAGCGTACTCGCTGTCCAGAGACGGGTCGACGAAGCCAGAGGTACCGTTCTCGCTGGTGGTGTTGTAGAGCCGGTCGGCGAAAGACGGACAGTGCGCCGTGCCGAGCGTGTGGGCGCCGGAGAGGACGACGAGGTCCTTGAGATTGAGGCCCTTGGAGGCGAAGATCTTCACAAGTAGAGGGACGTCGCCGGATGCCGGGGGCAGCTCGTTGCTGGCCTCCGTGGCGCTTGACACCCTGCCGTCTCGCCTGCCCAGCGCCACTGGCCAGAAGGGTCCCTTAGCCAACACGACGGCGTCGCGGGACATGAGGGTTAGCACGTCGGCACAGGAGACGATGCCCGGACACGCGGCTTCGAGCTTGGCCTTCACACGCTCCACGGAGCCGAACCCTCGCAGGCTCTTGTTTGGTTTGGCGTCCTTCTCCGCCACGTTACCTTCGGTGGATTCGAGCATGACAGAGGCATCACAACCCTGCAATTTAATTTGCGTTGCATGCACAGAAATGTAAGCATACATTTCATGATCAATAGCAGCAGAAATACAATAACGGGTAAGTTATGTACCCTGACGAAGCAGTCGTGGAAATGAAGACGGAGGAGCGGGCCAGCGAGGCTGGGCGCGGCGGCGATGATCTTGGCCATCTCCTCGCCGACGATCTTCTCGGCGTTCGGGCATGTCTTGCTGTAGAAGCCGATCTCCAGCTGAGCCACCGCTGCCGAGCTAGCTGCTGCGAGAACCAGCAGGGCCAGAGGGAGCAGCAAAAACCTGATCGCCATGGACCTTAATAACCAAATTACACGAATGAATTAAGCAGCACTTACTATGTGGCTGGAGACAGGAATGTTTCAAGGATCTATGTCGAGGAAATGGACGGATGGTGTGTACATGTCCTCGCAACTCCCTGTATTTATACACATGCCGACTGGTTACGTAGCCTTGGGTGCATGCCAACGTGTGACAAGTTGACAGCCTGTTATGTGTGTACACAAGTACACATGCATGTCCTAACTAACACCTTAATACAACCGCCTCAGCTATATATCAACTGATTCAAACGCGGCTAAACGAAGAAGTCAATGCAGAAAAAAGGAAGAAAATAGATGTCGCCAAGGCCGTTCAATCGTTCATGATTATTGCCATCCATCGTAACACGGCATGTATCTATCATTCGTCTCTGAACTAGTTTCAGCGGATGGGAGGACAATTATCCAGAGGATATTATTTGCACCAAGAAAATAACCTTCTGTAGCTCCATGTGCTTAACCAATGATTTTGGTAGGCTGTATACTTAATACTGTCTATACAGGAAATTCCGTGGGTGAGACTTTGCTTCAAGTCGAAAGCTCCTAATTCTTATGCTATGGCACGCTAATTACAATCACTGCGTTCTCTCTTAGTGTGTCACTGGAAGGAACATGATTTTTCGCAACAGAAATCGGATGGCCAATAAATTAGTGTACCCTTTACTAGCGGATCCGGCTTGCCTGCTCCCTCTCCGTGCTCCCTTCCGTGCTTCCACTTCATCCTACGGTTGTCTTTTTTTCTTTTTTCTTTGTAAGCTAATCATCCCCCTCTTCCCCCGATTTTAAGGGGGTGGGGCCGGACCTTATTTTGTTTCAATCAAATCAAGCCACGTACGCGGGAGCACAGATGGGCACATGCTCGGGGAGCAGGCAAGTCTCATCCTTTACTAGCATGGAAGGGTTTTGCTGACAGGACAATATTGCCGACGACTGTTAAGGAACGAATGCATGTAATGAACAGTCTCATTTTATTTTATTCATGATGAGTTTACGCATTTATACTTCGCAACGAGGTGCGTCCACAGGACGTGACGATTACATGAGATGGAAGGGATACGTCGGTGGGAGTGGGAAAGAGGCCAACCGCACGTTTGTTACCATATGCAAATATTACTCCTTAATTAATACTTCCTTCGTAAAGAAATATAAAAGCGTTTAAATCATTAAAGCAGTGATCTAAAAGCTATTATATTTCTTTATAGAGGGAGTACATGATTAAATAAATTATAAGACTCCCTCTAATTTAAGCTTGTCTGTGTAAGTATCATCATTTTGAAAAGCTCCTCCAGAAACCCCACTGGAAACGTAGCAATGCCATGAAAAACTCCTTAACCAAGTGAGAAAATAAGGAGAAAATGACATATTAGAATGCTTGTATTAGTATTGTCTTATTAAAAACCTTTTATGGGAAACAATTTAAGAAAAACTCATATAATGGAAAAAAGTGCAATATCAAAGACCTTTTACGGGTTATCATTCAGGAGCGAACTCCCCTGAACCTTGCAAATAATAATGTCATCTTGTACCAATTCCATTAACATATTTCTAGAATGAAGAACTTGGTAAAGACTTTATGAACAAATCATTGAGATTATCACATGACTTCATTTCCAAAACATGTATCTCCCCATTTTTTCGCTACTCATGGGGATAAAATACCTCCTGTAATATTGCTCTCCATGTAACCCGCCTGCATTTGCGTAATACATACACAATTTTCTTCATACATAATGGTGGGTGATTCCTACCAATCAATACCCCCTGAACTTTTAACCAAGTTCATCATTCTGTGAGTCCATACACATTCATGTGATGCTTCATATAAACCATTGATTTTCAGAATTATTAGTGGATGCATGCACTAAATTATATCTTTACGACTTCCAAGAAAAGGTTGTACCTCCATTCAAGAAAAAAAATACCAGTTTATGATCTAAGAGGGGATCTTATATATACCTAGCATCATGAGATCCAACCATGGCCCTATCTTGATTCTTTTTTCTTAGAAACAACGGAGATCTCTGGTGTTCAGAAGATATCTAAAAATATTCTTGGGTGATGCACTGCATGTAGCCAATAAAGCACTACAAATGATATTTCAAGCTTGGTGCACTTTGCTAGATACATTAGTGCTGCAATTGCACCTAGATATGGAAACTCGGTTCTAATATTTCTTCATTATCGCCCTGAGGTCTAGATGGGCCATTATCCCTATCAAGAGATTTGACGATCATTAGTCTATAACGTTAACATATATGATTTATTATACTCAAGTATCTCTAGGATATATGTAGACTAATGAACTAATATTCTCACAGGAATATGCTCAAGCTCAAAACCAAGAGAAGTTTTGTCTCAACTAGATATTTCATCACATGCTCTGCCTTAAAATGATTTATTTGTATCATGTATTTCTTGTGTAATTTATTCAAATAATCAACGTACACAAAAATGGTACAAAGTGCTTCTTTTGATTTCTGGATGAACATACATGAGCAGTCGTCATTATTTGAGTAAGCCTTTTAGCAAGGGAACTCACTCAGTCGGTTATAACACATCCACTCTGACTACTAAGCCATACAGTGACTTTAGAGATTTAAACAATACATATTGCAATTTAGCTTTCCAATTCGACATGTTGCAATTTAAACAATACATAGAGATATTGAGTGGCTCATACAACTCTACAATCACGACATCCATAAGTTGAATATACAAATTCATTTTTCACTTCAAGTGATATCAAAAATCAGAACGTTATTCCACCCATAAAATGAGAATGTGTTTCATCTTAAAGAATGATGGGTATCTGTGTGAACCCCTGTGCTATGAGCCTCACTTCATGCCTCGCCACCTCATTGTCTTCATTCCTCTCCTGAAAATATAACCATTCTTCTCTCCCACAGAACAAAATTCAAAAGAGTGGGTATTACTTATTAGGTCAATACTCATCTACATAAGAGCAAGCACAATTCATCCTCAATTGTTGCCTTACTTTGGATGAACCAGAACGGTTAAGATTCTCAACCACGATCGACTTAGGTTCTAATACAATCGAGGGTATTTTCCCATTCTCGAGGAGAAACACATATTGACGCTATGTAGTCCTTATGTTCCATTTGAAGGAAATATGCCCTAGAGGCAATAATAAAGTTGTTATTTATATTTCCTTATATCATGATAAATGTTTATTTTTCATGCTAGAATTGTATTAACCGAAAAGTTGATACATGTGAGGATACATAGACAAAACACCGTGTCTGTAGTAAGCCTCTACTAGACTAGCTCGTTAATCAAAGATGGATCAGTTTCCTAACCATGGACATGTGTTGTCATTTGATGAACGAGATCACATCATTAGGAGAATGATGTGATGGACAAGACCCATTCGTTAGTTTAGCATAATGATTGTTAAGTTTTATTGCTATTGCTTTCTTCATTTCATATACATATTCCTTTGACCATGAGATTATGCAACTTCCGGATACCGGAGGAATACCTTGTCTGCTATCAAAGTCACAATGTAACTGGGTGATTATAAACATGCTCTACAGGTATCTCCAAACATGTTTGTTGGGTTCGCATAGATCGAGATTAGGATTTGTCCCTCCGAGTATCGGAGAGGTATCTTTGGGCCCTCTCGGTAATACACATCATAATAAGCCTTGCAAGCAGTGTGACTAATGAGTTAGTCACGAGATGATGTATAATGGAACGAGTAAAGAGACTTGTCGGTAACGATATTGAAATAGGTATGAAGATACCAACGATTGAATCTCGGGCAAGTAACATATCGATAGACAAAGGGAATAACGTATGTTGTCATAAAGGTTTGACCGATAAAGATCTTCGTAGAATATGTAGGAGCCAATATGAGCATCCAGGTTCCGCTGTTGGTTACTTACCAGAGAGGTGTCTCGGTCATGTCTACATAGTTCTTGAACCCATAGGGTCCGCACACTTAACATTCGATGCCGATTTTGTATTATATGAGTTATGTGATTTGGTGACCGAATGTTGGTCGGTGTCCCAGATGAGATCACGGACAAGACGAGGAGTCTCGAAATGGCCGATAGGTAAAGATTCATATATTGGACGATGATATTCGGACACCGGAAGTGTTCCGGGGGTACGGGATACATATCGGGTCACCAGAACGGGTACCGGGCATCCCCCCGGCAACTACATGGGCCTAATGGGCTAAGAAGGGGACAGACCAGCCCCTAGGGGGCTGGTGCGCCCCATGTAGGATGAAATAAGGGGGAAGGAAAGCGGGGAAGAGAAAAAGGAAGGGGAGCAATTCGGCCTCCCCTTTCTTCTCTCCTCCCTCCTCCTTCCTCCCCCCTCTGGATGAATATGGAAGGGGGGAGGCCGAATTGGGAGACGCCCAAGTAGGATTCCTCCTACTTGGGGTGCCCCCTTGGCTGCCTCACCTCCCCTCCAACCTATATATATGAGGGGGGGCACCGCTAGAACACACAACAACGATTGTTTGCCGTGTGCGGCGCCCCCCTCCACAGTTTGCGCCTCTGGTCAAATTATGGTAGAGCTTAGGCGAAGCCCTGCACCGATCACTTCACCATCACCGTCACCACGCCGTCGTGCTGACGAAACTCTCCCTCGACACTTTGCTGGATCATGAATTCAAGGGACGTCATCGAGCTGAACGTGTGTAGAACTCAGAGGTGCCGTACGTTCACTGCTTGATCGTTCAGAACGAGAAGAAGTTCGACTACATCAACCGTGTTGTCAAATGCTTCCTCTTTCGGTCTACGAGGGTACGTGGACACACTCTCCCCTTCTCATTGCTATGAATCTCCTACATTGATCTTGCGTGAGCATAGGTAAGTGTTTGAAATTGCATGCTACCTTCCCCAACAGTGGCAGCCGAGCCAGGTCTATGAGTAGATGATATGCACGAGTAGAACACAAAGTGTTGTGGGCAGTGATCATCATGCTGCCTACCACCAATATCTTATTTTGATTTGGAGATATTGTTGGATGAAGTGGCCTGGGCCAACCTTACATGACCACGTTCATGAGACCGGTTCCACCGATAGACATGCAACTAGTTTTTCATAAAGCTGGCTGGCGGGTGTCTATTTCTCCAACTTTAGTTGAATCGAATTTGACTGCGGTTGGTCCTTGTTGAAGGTTAAAACATCAAACTTGATAAATCACTGTTGTGGTTTTGATGCGTAGGTAAGAACGGTTCTTGTTAGAAGCCCGTAGCAGCCACGTAAAACATGCAACAACAAAGTAGAGGACGTCTAACTTGTTTTTGCAGGGCATGTTGTGATGTGATATGGTCAAGACATGATGTGATATACGTTATTGTATGAGATGGTCATGTTTTGTAAAAGTTATCGGCAACTGGCAGGAGCCTTATGGTATTAAATTCAAACGCCGTGTAGTTGCTTTAATTTATCACTATGCGTTAGCGATAGTTGTAGAAGCAATAGTTGGCGAGACGACCATGATGCTACGATGGAGATCAAGGTGTCAAGCCGGTGACGATGCAGATCATGACGGTGCTTTGGAGATGGAGATCAAAGGCACAAGATGATGATGGCCATATCATGTCACATATTTTGATTTCATGTGATGTTTATCTTTTATGCATCTTATTTTGCTTAGTACGGCGTTAGCATTATAAGATGATCCCTTACTAAAATTTCAAGGTATAAGTGTTCTCCCTGAGTATGCACCGTTGCGGCAGTTTGCCATGCTGAGACACCACATGATGATCGGGTGTGATAAGCTCTACATTCACATACAACGGGTGCAAGACAGTTTTGTACATGCGGAATACTTGGGTTAAACTTGATGAGCCTAGCATGTACAGATATGGCCTCGAAACACTGGAGACCGAAAGGTCGAACGTGAATCACATAGTAGATATGATCAACATAGAGATGTTCACCATTGAAGACTAGTCCATCTCACGTGATGATCGGACATGGTTTAGTAGATTTGGATCACATAATCATTTATGACTCGAGGGATGTCTATCTAAGGGGGAGTTATTAAGTAATTTGATTAACTGAACTTAATTTATCATGAACTTAGTCCTTATAGTATTTGCATATCTATGTTGTAGATCAATAGCTCGCGATATAGCTCCTGTATATTTTTGATATGTTCCTAGAGAAAAGTTGAAAGATGATAGTAGCAATGATCGGACTGGGTCCGTGATCTGAGTATTATCCTCATTGCTACACAAAATATTTATGTCCTTGATGCACCACTAGGTGACAGAACTATTGCAGGAGCAGATTCAGACGTTACGAACATTTGACAAGCTCGGTATGATGACTACATGGTAGTTTAGTGCACCATGCTTTACGGCTTAGAACCGGGACTTCAAAAACGTTTTGAACGCCACAGAGCATGTAAGATGTTCCAAGAGTTGAAATTGGTATTTCAGACTCATGCCCATGTCGAGAGGTATGAGACCTTTGACAAGTACTTTGCCTACAAGATGGAAAAGAATGGCTCATCAAGTGAGCATGTACTCAGAATGTGTGGGTAGTACAATCGCTTGAATCAAGTGGGAGTTAATCTTCCAGATAAGATAGTGATTGACAGAGTTCTTTAGTCACTATCACCAAGCTACTAGAACTTCATGATGAACTATAATATGCAAGGGATGACGAAAACGATTCCCGAGCTCTTCGCGATGCTGAAATTGACGAAGGTAGAAATCAAGAAAAAACATCAAGTGTTGATGGTTGACAAGACCACTAGTTTCAAGAAAAAGGGAAAGGGAAAGAAAGGGAACTTCAAGAAGAATGACAAGAAAGTTGTCAATCTCGTGAAGAAGCCCAAAGCTAAACCCAAACCTGAAACCGAGTGCTTCTACTGCAATGGAAATGGTCACTGGAAGCGGATCTGCCCCAAATACTTGGCGGATAAGAAGGATGGCAAAGTGGACCAAGGTATATTTGATATACATGTTATTGATGTGTACTTTACTAGTGTTCATATTAGCCCCTGGGTATTTCATACTGGTTCAGTTGCTAAGATTAGTAACTCGAAACAGGAGTTACAGGATGAACAGAGACTAGTTAAGGGCGAGATGACGATGTGTGTTGGAAGTGATTCCAAGGTTGATAAGATCAACATCGCACACTCCCTCTACCTTCGGGATTAGTGTTGAACCTAAGTAAATGTTATTTGGTGTTTGCGTTGAGCATGAATATGATTGGATCATGTTTATTGCAATACGGTTATTCATTAAGTCAAAGAATAAGGACGCCGATATCCACCACACGTGTGGTATATTAGACATGCTCCCACACACCATGTGTGGCGTGAACAGGAGGTAGCCCACATGGGCTGTGTGTGGGCGGACGTTAGAATTGCCCACACGTGCAGGCACAGCCACTTCGTGCCACACGTCCAACAAGTACTACTCATCTCTACCCCACGCGTGTGGCACGAAGCAAAAAATGCCCACACGTCCCGGGTAGCTACATTAGGTACTCACGAGATGACAATTTAGTTGCCATCCTGGATGGCAGATGTAGTTATCCAGGATGGAAAATGTAGTTGTAAAAGCATGGCAACTCTATCTGTTTTGGTTAACTATAGTTGCCATATCTAATTTGTGGTAGTTGCCACGTGTAATGACACCATAGTTGCCGTGTGTGATTAACTACTTGCCACATATGGTCAAACAGTAGTTGCCATGTGTGTTTACCTAGTTGCCAGGTGTGGTCCAACCATAGTTGCCATGTATGGTTAATCACAGTTGCCATGTGTGTTTATCTGGTTGCCACCAACGCACAACTGCAGTTGCCGTATAGCAAAGAATCACAGTTGCCATGTGTGTTTACCTAGTTGCCACGTTCGTGTAACTGCAGTTGCCATCCATAACGTAGGAGTGTTGTGTGGGCGAAAAGCAGTTCGTCCACACACGCATGGACTAGGTGGTGGTTGTGTGGGCAGAAACTAGTTCGCCCACACAGCGGAGCTGGCAAACAGCATGGTGCGGGGCATGTGGGCAAACTCTCCAACGCCCACACATCATCCCCGTCCTACGTGGCATGCAAATTCTGCCTCAATGCGTCAAGATTCATGCAAACTGCACTAGACGATGTTGCACGCGTGTGGGCGAGTTGCAAAACTACCACACGTGTGGGCGTTAGTATTTCCGAAGAATAATTGTTGTTCTGTTAACATGAATAAAACCTTCTATATATGGTCATACACCCAGTGTAAATGGTTTATTGAATCTCGATTGTAGTGATACACATATTCATAATATTGATGCCAAAAGATACAAAGTTGATAATGATAGTGCAACATATTTGTGGCACTGTCATTTAGGTCATATTGGTGTAAAGCGCATGAAGAAACTCCATGCGGATGGACTTTTGGAATCAATTGATTATGAATCATTTGATGCTTGCGAACCATGCCTCATGGGCAAGATGATTACGACTCCGTTCTCCGGAACCATGGAGCGAGCCACTTACTTATTGGAAATAATACATACATATGTATGCGGTCCGATGAGTGTTGAGGGCTTGATGTCTACTATGCAACTTTATTCTTGTAGACACGTGTTGGGCCTCCAAGCGCAGAGTTTTGTATGACACTAGCAATTTTCCCTCAAATGCATGACCTAAGGTTTATCAATCCGTAAGAGCTGTAGGATGAAGATGGTCTCTCTCAAATGACCCCGCAACCAAATACAAGAAATCTCTTGTGTCCCCAACACACCCAATACAATGGCAAATTGTATAGGTGCACTAGTTCGGCAAAGAGATGGTGATAAAAGTGTAATATTGATGGTAGAATTATATTTTTATAATCTGAATGAAAAAATAGCAAGGTAGAAAATAGTAAAAGGGCACAAAAACGGTATTGCAATTCTTAAAAATTAGGCCTAGGGTCCGTACTTTCACTAGTGCAACCTCATAGCAGTGCTAACATAGTTGGTTCATATGATTATCCCTCAAAGTGCGATGAAGAATCACTCCCGAGTTCATATTAGTGGAGAACAAAAGATAGAAACTGTTTATAGGGTGCGAAACCACCTCAAAGCTATTCTTTTCATTCATCTATTCAAGAGTTCATACTAAAATAACACAAAGCTATTCTTTCCGTTCGCTCTATCCTAGAGTTCGTACTAAAATAACACCAAAGCAAATTCATATTCATAATACACAATCCAACACAAAGAACTACAAGGAGACCTCAAAGTTTCTATCGGAGAAAAGATAATAAAAACATGCATCAACCCCTATGCATAGATTACCCCCAATATCATCGCAGGAATGCGTGAGTTGAATGCCAAAACACATATCAAGTGAATCAATATGATACCTCATTGTCACCTCAAGTATTCATACCACAAGACATACGTCATGTGTTCTCATATCTGAATATTCAGTCCGACAAGACAAAACTTCAAAGGGTAAAGATTCAATTCATCACAATAAGAGTATAGAGGGGAGAAACATCATATGATCCGACTATATTAACAAAGCTCGTGATATAGATCACGAGAGAGAGAGAGATTAAACACATAGCTACTGGTACAAACCCTTAGCCCCGAGGGTGGACTACAACCTCCTCGTCGTGGTGGCCGTCGGGATGATGAATATGCCACCGGAGATGATTCCCCCCTCTGGCAGGGTGCCGGGACGGGTCTAGATTGGTTTTCGGTGGCTACGGAGCCTTGCGGTGGCGGTACTTCTGATCTAGGTTAATATCGAGGGGTTTCGGAATATTTGGGAATTTATAGTGCAAAGAAGGGGTACGGGAGGCCACCAAGGTGGGCACAACCCACCTAGGTGCGCCAGGGGGCCTTGGCGCACCCTGGTGGGTTGTGCCCCCCTCAGAGCACCCCCCAGGTGCTGCTCTGGCCCATCGGGAGTCTTCTGGTCCATCAAAAATCCACAAAAAGTTTCGTGATGTTTCGACTCTATTTGATATTGATTTTCTGCGATGTAAAAAACAAGCAAAAAAACAGCAACTGGCACTCGGCACTAGGTCAATAAGTTTGTCCCAAAAAATGATATAAAGTCGCTATATAATGATTGTAAAACATCCAAGAATGACAAAATAATAGCATGAGTACTTAATAAATTTTAGATACGTTGGAGACGTATCAAGGCTCGCGGCGGGTATCGTTATTTTCTGACCTTCATAGATGATTTAAGCATATATGGGTATATGTACTTAATGAAACACAAGTCTGAAAACTTTGAAAAGTTCAAAGAATTTCATAGAGAAGTGGAGAATCATCGTAACAAGAAAACAAAGTTTCTACGATCTGACCGTGGAGGCGAATATTTGAGTTACGAGTTTGGCCTTCATTTAAAGCAATGTGGAATAGTTTCACAACTCACACCACCTGGAACACCACAATGTAATGGTGTTTCCAAACATCATCACCGTACTTTATTAGATATGGTGTGATCTATGATGTCTCTTACCGATTTACCACTATCATTTTGGTGTTATGCATTAGAGACCGCTGCATTCACGTTAAATAGGGCACCGTCTAAATTCGTTGAGACGACACCATATGAACTGTGGTTTGGCAAAAAAACCTAAGCTGTCGTTTCTTAAAGTTTGGGGTTGCGATTCTTACGTACAAAAGCTTCAACCTGATAATCTCGAACCCAAATCAGAGAAATGCGTCTTCATAGGATACCCAAAAAAAACTGTTGGGTACACATTCTATCACAGATCCGAAGGAAAGATATTTGTTACTAAGAATGGATCCTTTCTAGAGAAGGAGTTTCCCTCGAAAGAAGTGAGTGGGAGGGAAGTAGAACTTGGGAGGTAATTGTACCTTCTCTCGAATTGGAAAGTAGCTCATCACAGAAAATCGTTCCCGTGATGCCTACACCAACTAGAGAGGAAGCTAATGATAATGATCATGAAAGTTCGGATCAAGTTACTATTGAACCTCGTAGGTCAAGCAGAGCATAATTCCGCACCAGAGTGGTACGATAATCCTGTTCTGGAGGTCATGTTACTAGACCATGACGAACCTACGAACTATGAGGAAGCGATAATGAGCCCAGATTCCGCAAAATGGCTTGAGGCCATGAAATCTGAGATAGGATCCATGTATGAGAACAAAGTATGGACTTTGGTTGACTTTCCCGATGATCGGCAAGCCATAGAGGATAAATGTTTCTTCAAGAAGAAGACTGACATAGATGGTAATGTTACTATCTACAAAGCTTGACTTGTTGCGAAAGGTTTTTGACAAGTTCAAGGAGTTGACTACGATGAGACCTTCTCACTCGTAGCTATGCTTAAGTCTGTCCGAATCATGTTAGCAATTGCCACATTTTATAATATGAAACCTGGCAAATGGATGTCAAAATTGCATTCCTTAATGGATATCTTAAAGAAGAGTTGTATATGATACAACCAGAAGGTTTTGTCGATAGTAAAGGTGCTAACAAAGTGTGCAAGCTCCAACGATCCATCTATGGACTAGTGCAAGCATCTCGGAGTTGGAATATATGCTTTGATAAGATGATCAAAGCATATGGTTTTATATAGACTTATGGTGAAGCTTGTATTTACAAGAAAGTGAGTGGGAGCTATGTAGCATTTCTAATATTATATGTCCATGACATATTGTTGATTGGAAATGATGTAGAATTTCTGGATAGCATAAAAGGATACTTGAATAAGAATTTTTTCAATGAAAGACCTCGATGAAGGTGCTTACATATTGGGCATCAAGATCTATAGATATAGATCAAGATGCTTGATAAGACTTTCAATGATTACATACCTTGACAAGATTTTAAAGGAGTTCAAAATGGATGAGTCAAAGAAGGAGTTCTTGCCTGTATTCCAAGATGTGAAGTTGAGTAAGACTCAAAACCCAACCACGGGAGAAGATAGAGAGAGAATGAAAGTCATTCCCTACGCCTCAGCCATAGGTTCTATAAAGTATGCCATGTTGTGTGCCAGACCTATTGTGTACCTTGCCATGAGTTTGGCAAAGGGGTACAATAGTGATCTAGGAAAAGATCACTGGATAGCGGTCAAAATTATCCTTAGAGGACAAAGGCAATGTTTCTCGATTATGGAGATGACAAAGAGTTCGTAGTAAAGGGTTACGCCGATGCAAGCTTTGACACTGATTCAGATGACTCAGAGTCTCAATCTGGATACATATTAAAAGTGGGAGCAATTTGCTAGAGTAGCTCCGTGCAGAGCATTGTAGACATAGAAATTTGCAAAATACATACAGATCTGAATGTGGCAGACCCATTGACTAAACTTCTCTCACTAGCAAAACATGATCGCACCTTAGTACTCTTTTGGGTCTTAATCACAAGGAAATGTGAACTAGATTATAGACTCTAGTAAACCCTTAGGGTGTTGGTCACATAAAGATGTGAACTATTGGTGTTAAATCACATGGCGATGTGAACTAGATTATTGACTCTAGTGCAAGTGGGAGACTGAAGGAAATATGCCCTAGAGGCAATAATAAAGTTGTTATTTACATTTTCTTATATCATGATAAATGTTTATTATTCATGCTAGAATTATATTAACTGGAAACTTGATACATGTGTGGATACGTAGACAAAACAACGTGTCCCTAGTAAGCCTCTACTAGACTAGCTCGTTAATCAAAGATGGTTAAGTTTCCTAACCATGGACATGTGTTGTCATTTGATGAACGAAATCACATCATTACGAGAATGATGTGATGGACAAGACCCATTCGTTAGCTTGGCATAATGATCGTTAAGTTTTATTGCTATTGCTTTCTTCATGTCATGTACATATTCCTTTAACTATGAGATTATGAAACTCCCGGATACCAGAGGGATACCTTGTCTGCTATCAAACGTCACAACGTAACTGGGTGATTATAAAGATGCTCTATAGGTATCTTCGAAGGTGTTTATTGGGTTGGCATAGATCGAGATTAGGATTTGTCACTCCGAGTATCGGAGAGGTATCTCTGGGCCCTCTCGCTAATACACATCATAATAAGCCTTGCAAGCAATGTGACTAATGAGTTAGTCACAAGATGATGTATTGAGAATGAGTAAAGAGACTTGCCGGTAACGAGATTGAACTAGGTATGAAGATACCAATGATCGAATCTCGTGCAACTAACATACTGATGGACAAAGGGAATAACGTATGTTGTCATAATGGTTCGACCGATAAAGATCTTTGTAGAATATGTAGGAGCCAATATGAGCATCTAGGTTCCGCTATTGTTCATTGACCAGAGAGGTGTCTCGGTCATGTCTACATAGTTCTCGAACTCATAGGGTCCACACGCTCAACGTTCGATGACGATTTTGTATTATATGAGTTATGTGATTTGGTGACCAAATGTTGTTCGGAACCCTGGATGAGATCATGGACATGTCGAGGACTCTCGAAATGGTAATAGGTAAAGATTCATATATTGTACAATGATATTCCGACACCGAAAGTGTTCCGGGGGTACCGAGTACATATCAGGTCGCCGGAACTGGTTCTGGGCATCCCACCGGCAACTACATGGGCCGAATGGGCTAAGAAGGGGATAGACCAGCCCCTAGGGGGCTGGTGCGCCCCATGTTGGCTGAAATAAGGGGAAGGGATGAGGGGAAGAGAAAAAAGGAAGGGGAGCAATTCGGCCTCCCCCTTCCTTCTCTCCTCCCTCCTCCTTCCTTCCCCATCCAGATGAATATGGAAGGGGGGATGCCGAATTGGGAGATGTCCAAGTAGGATTCCTCCTACTTGGGGCGGCCCCTTGGCCGCCTCTCCTCCCGTCCAACCTATATATATGAGGGGGGCACTGCTAAACACACAACAACGATTGTTAGTTGTGTGCAGCGCCCCCTCCACTGTTTACGCCTCCGATCATATTGGTGTAGTGTTTAGGCGAAGCCCTGCGCGGATCACTTCACCATCACCATCACCACACCGTCATGCTGATGAAACTCTCCCTCAACACTTTGCTGGATCAAGAGTTCGAGGGACGTCATCGAGCTGAACGTGTGTAGAACTCAAAGGTGTCGTACGTTTGGTGCTTGATCGGTCGGAACGAGAAGAAGTTCGACTACATCAACTGCGTTGTCAAATGCTTCCGCTTTCGGTCTATGAGGGTATGTGGACACACTCTCCCCCTATCGTTGCTACACATCCCACAGATAGATCTTGCGTGAGCGTAGGTAAGTTTTTGAAATTGCATGCTACGTTCCGCAACACCATTACTCTCCCAAATCTATATACATAGTGAAGATTTCATAAATACCTTTTGACTCTTCATGATTTCCCACAACAATTGAGTCAAGGTCTTTCGATGTCCCAACACTAGAATTTGTGTGCACACTCGTGCTGGGTCCTGGATGTCCAACAGCCATCAGTGCCCGTCAACCCGAGATTCAATGTTAACATTAAGTTTACCTATAGTTACTATATATTTGAGGATTCCTCATTACCCTCGGATGCTTCCGTGAAGCATTATCCTCTAGTGTCTAGTTTCCTCCCCCTCTTGGGATTCCGACTTGACCTCTGGGTCACATAAACTCTCTACGCCACATTCACTATAGGATCATTTTATTTGTGAGTTGTGATACCTTTATACTCAGTAGATGCATTTGGCAGATTATTTGCGATATACTGCAAATTGATAATCCTCTAAGCCCCCAGTTCAGGTTTATTCATGTAGGTGGATCTAAGGACTAGATTAATATTAACATATCATTCTATTTACCATCACTCAGTCTTGTTCTTATCTCCCCCTAGTGCTGGAAAAGTGTTCTTCTGAAAATACAATCAGCTTACTTCCCATAAACAAGTCCCCCTACTAGGGACTTCAGGTACTTCACAATTGATAGAGGATTGTACCTCAGATAGATCCTTATTTTCCATGCGGGCCCATAGTTGTGTGCTGCAGTGGTGAAGTCAGTACATATCCAATGCATCAGAATGATCGCAAATGGGAAATACTTATTGATTTCCATGCACTAATAACTGCAATTGGGGGGCATGATATGCAGTTTGTCGAATTTGTTTCACGTATTCAGTAAGTCAAAAATTCATGTCCCCTATAACATGTTGAGAGATTATAATAATGTAGGAGCTATCTTACTGCTAACTTTATCCTTTTGATAATTGATTCCACAAATCATTTTGGGTATGTACAAAATGCTCTACAACTATGCCTCAATCTATGCAGTAATCATCATGTCTGTGTGAACTAGATTTCACAACATTATTATTTTTGATGGAATTTATCTCGTGCTTAGGATGATTTTCTCTCAAATTAATGATTTTAGCAATCAATTTTGCAAAATCATAGTTCCTTACAGAAGTAAGAACACATTGTATCATCTCACCAATGCATCGGAAAGCACTATGACCTATCGAAATAATCAAGACAACGGTTGATTTGGATCACATGTACTCTTGTCAAAGGAAATCTAGTGGCCCGTCCTTTATCTTGAGATAAGATGACTGCGTGATTAATTTATTAGTTTGCACATACCGTACATACATAATCCAAAGAATTTGGAAAATTCTCATAGTTAGGTTGTGTCCAATGGAACCATCAATAATTTTATCATCATCCTAATACCACGATGACCATGCCATATATCGAACTTATCACTTGATGGCAAGTTTAGGGCATATCCACACGGATCACCAAATGGACCTCATAAAATGTCCACAGACACGTCCAGATGTGTCTGCGGACAACCCAGTGATCGAGTCGTCTCCCTCAAACCTAGAGCATGTATGACGGATAGAGCACCAAGCGTAATGAGAGCAGAAAGAGATGAGTGGGAGATGTGGTACCACTAAGAGTGGATGGGTTTTCGTTTGCTCACCTAGACCTTCCCCATGTTTGGGACAATTTGTGGGGTTTTCGGTGTCCTTACCAGTTTGCAGACATTTAATAAATAGCGTTGTGGGCCTGAAGTGTCTAGACTGTACACATTTCAATAACCTGCGTTGGTGATGCCCTTAGTGTCTCGCTTTCATCATTTGCTAGTTGAATAACTACTATAAATTCGAGGCAAGTTAACAGAGGAAGATATATAGTGCACCGGGGCATTTAGTGCTGCCGGTGCACCTGTTCTCTGTAACCTTTTTAATATACATAAAAAGTAAGTGGTATGAGGATGTGAGTACAATACATGTCTACCGTGGTATAAAATTGAGACCCAAATTTAAAATACGCATATAGAAACAAAAAGACAAATCATGATATGAATCGTAGCTAATGCAAACTAGGCCTTGAATTTGGCCCAGTTTCTTTACCATCGATGAATTCGTCATTTATGTTTACCATACTATGTTTCCTATTTGCATCTAAATTTTTTTGGTATGAGATATTCTTGTTACTACTAGAACGTAATTCTTTTTCCAAAATTTTATAACATTTGTAAATAGGGTTCTTTAAAACAGGAGCACCAGTAGCATGATACGTCTCCAACGTATCTATAATCTTTGATTGTTCCATGCTAATATATTATCAATCTTGGATGTTTTATATGCATTTATATGTTATTTTATATGATTTTTGGGACTAACCTATTAACCTAGAGCCCAATGTCAATTTCTGTTTTTTCCTTGTTTTTGAGTTTCACATAAAAGGAATATCAAACGGAGTCCAGTTGACCTGAAACTTTACGATGAATGTGTTTGGACCAAAAGAAGCCCCCGAAGCAAAAGAGTTGGGCCAGAAGAGCCACGAGGCCTC
>NC_041392.1:160239218-160317031 GCF_002162155.2 Triticum dicoccoides
CTCCAACCTTATGGGCCCCTCGTGGACTCCCTTGACTTGTTCTCAATGCCAACACCTCTTATATATCCCCAAACCTGCAAAACGAAACCTAGATCGGGAGTTCCGCCGCCGCAAGCCTCTATAGCCACCAAAAACAAATCGGGACCCTATTCCGGCACCCTACCAGAGGGGGGAATCATCACCGATGGCCATCTTCATCATCCCGGTGCTCTTCATGACGAGGACTGGTTCACGCTCGAGGTTAAGGGTATGTACCGGTGATACGTCCATTTTGCATCATGCTTTTATACTGATATTTATTGCATTATGGGATGTTATTACACATTATGTCACAATACTTATGCCTATTCTCTCTTATTTTATAAGGTTTACATGAAGAGGGAGAATGCCGGCAGCTGGGATTCTGGGCTGGAAAAGGAGCAAATATTAGAGACCTATTCTGCACAGCTCCAAAAGTCCTGAAACTTCACGGAAGACGTTTTCAGAATATATAAAAAATACTCAGCGGAAGAAATTCACCAGGGGGGCTACACCCTGCCCACGAGGGTGGGGGGCGCGCCCCCCTACCTCGTGGGCCCCCTGGTGGCCCTCCGTTGGCCATCTTCTGCTATATGAAGTCTTTCGATGGAAAAAAAATAAGAAGGCATCTTCTCAGATGAAACTCCGCCGCCACGAGGCGGAACCTTGGCGGAACCAATCTAGGGCTCTGGCGGAGCTATTCTGCTGGGGAAACTTCCCTCCCGGAGGGGGAAATCATCGCCATCGTTATCACCAACGCTCCTCTCCTCGGGAGAGGGCAATCTCCATCAACATCTTCATCAGCACCATCTCCTCTCAAAACCCTAGTTCATCTCTGATAACCCACAAGTATAGGGGATCGCAACAGTTTTCGAGGGTAGAGTATTCAACCCAAATTTATTGATTCGACACAAGGGGAGCCAAAGAATACTCTCAAGTATTAGCAGCTGAGTTGTCAATTCAACCACACCTGGCAACTTAATATCTGCAAGAAAGTGTTTAGTAGCAAAGTAATATGATAGTGGTGGTAACGGTAGCAAAAGGTAACAGTAGCAAAAGTAAAGTTTTTGGTATTTTGTAGTGATGATAGCAATAGCAATGGAAAAGTAAATAAGCGAAGAACAATATGTGGAAAGCTCATAGGCAATGGATCAGTGATGGAGAATTATGCTGGATGCGGTTCATCATGTAACAGTCATAACCTAGGGTGACACAGAACTAGCTCCAGTTCGTTGATATAATGTAGGCATGTATTCCGAATATAGTCATACGTGCTTATGGAAAAGAACTTGCATGACATCTTTTGTCCTACCCTCCCGTGGCAGCGGGGTCCTTACGGAAACTAAGGGATATTAAGGCCTCCTTTTAATAGAGAACCGGAAAAAAGCATTAACACATAGTGAATACATGAACTCCTCAAACTACGGTCATCACCGGTAAGTATCTCGATTATTGTTACTTGGGGGTTAACGGATCATAACACATAATAGGTGACTATATACTTGCAAGATAGGATCAAGAACACTCATATATTGATGAAAACATAATAGGTTCAGATCCGAAATCATGGCACTCAGGCCCTAGTGACAAGCATTAAGCATAGCAAAGTCATAGCAACATCAATCTCAGAACGTAGTGGACACTAGGGATCAAACCCTAAGAAAACTAACTCGATTACATGATATATCCCATCCAACCCATCACTGTCCAGCAAGACTACGATGGAATTACTCACGCACGACGGTGAGCATCATGAAATTGGTGATGGAGGATGGTTGATGATGACGATGGCGACGGATTCCCCTCTCCGGAGCCCCGAACGGACTCCGGATCAGCCCTCCTGAGTGGTTTTAGGGCTTCGCGGCGGCTCCGTATCGTAAAACGCGATGATTTCTTCTCTCTGATTTTTTCTCCCCGAAACACAATATATGGAGTTGGAGTTGGAGTCGGAGAGGCAACAAGGGGCCCACGAGGTAGGGGGGCGCGGCCCCCACCCTCGTGGAGAGGTGGTGGGCCCCCTGGCCTTCATCTTTTGCAGGTATTTTTCATATTTTCTTAAAAGTTGCTCCGTGAAGTTTCAGGTCATTCCGAGAACGTTTGTTTCTGCACATAAATAACACCATGGTAATTCTGCTGAAAACATCTCAGTCCAGGTTAGTTCCATTCAAATCATGCAAGTTCGAGTCCAAAACAAGGGCAAAAGTGTTTGGAAAAGTAGATACGACGGAGACGTATCAACTCCTCCAATCTTAAACCTTTGCTTGTCCTCAAGCAATTCAGTTGATAAACTGAAAGTGATAAAGAAAAACTTTTACAAACTCTATTTGCTCTTGTTATTGTAAATATGTAAAGCCAGCATTCAAGTTTTCAGCAAAGACTATAACTAACCACATTCACAATAACGCTTAGGTCTCAAGTTTACTCATATCAATAGCATAATCAACTAGCGAGCCATAATAATAAATCTCGGATGACAACACTTTCTCAAAACAATCATAATATGATATAACAAGGTGGTATCTCGCTAGCCCTTTCTGAGACCGCAAAACATAAATGCAGAGCACCTTTAGAGACCAAGGACTGACTAGACATTGTAATTCATGGTAAAAGAGATCCAGTCAAGTCATACTCAATGTAAATTAACAATAATGAATGCAAATGACAGCGGTGCTCTCCAACTGGTGCTTTTTAATAAGAGGATGATGACTCATCATAAAAGTAAATAGATAGGCCCTTCGCAGAGGGAAGTAGGGATTTGTAGAGGTGCCAGAGCTCGGTTTTGAAACAGAGGTGAATAATATTTTGAGCGGTATACTTTCATTGTCAACATAACAACCAAGAGATGGCGATATCTTCCATGCTACACACATTATAGGCGGTTCCCAAACAGAATGGTAAAGTTTATACTCCCCCTTCCACCAACAAGCATCAATCCATGGCTTGCTCGAAACAACGAGTGCCTCCAACTAACAAGAGTCCCAGGGGGAGTTTTGTTTGCAATTATTATGATTTAGTTTGCATAAAGCATGGGACTGGGCATCCCGGTGACCAACCATTTATCTCGTGAGTGAGGAGCTGAGTCCAGTCCTCTTGAGAATAACCCGCCTAACATGGAAGATACAGACAGCCCTAGTTGATACATGAGCTATTCGAGCATACAAAACAGGATATTTATTTGAAGCTTTAGAGTTTGGCACATACAAATTTACTTGGAACGGCAGGTAGATACCGTATATAGGTAGGTATAGTGGACTCATGTGGAATAACTTTGGGGTTTAAGGGATTGGATGCACAAGCAGTATTCCCGCTTAGTACAGGTGAAGGCTAGCAGAAGACTGGGAAGCGACCAGCTAGAGAGCGACAACAGTCATGAACATGCATTAAAATTAATCAACACCGAATGCAAGCATGGGTGGGATATAATCCACCATGAACATAAATATTATGAAGGCTATGTTGATTTTGTTTCAACTACATGCGTGAACATGCGCCAAGTCAAGTTACTTAAATCATCCAGAGGAGGATACCACCCTATCATACCACATCATAACCATTTTAATAGCATGTTGGCACGCGAGGTAAACCATTATAACTCATAGCTAATCAAGCATGGCATAAGAAACTATGATCTCTAGTTGTCATTGCAAACATGTTTATTCATAATAGGATGAATCAGGAATGATGAACTAATCATATTTATAAAAACAAAAGAGGTCGAGTTCATACATGCTTTTCTCATCTCAGTGAGTTCATCAAATAATCATCATTATTGCCTTTCACTCGCACGATCGAATGATGTGAATAATAATAATAGTGGACGTGCATTGGACTAAGCTGGAATCTGCAAGCGTTCAATAAACAGGAGAAGACAAGGCAATATGCGATCTTTTGTCAGATCAACAATAATGCATATAAGAGCCACTTCAACAATTTAATTATGGTCTTCTCCTATCGACCCCCAAGGAAAAGAAAAGAAATAAAACTATTTACATGGGAAAGCTCCCAACAAGCAAAAGAAGAACAATAATTTTTTTGGGTTTTCTTTTTAATTACTACTACAAGCATGGAAAGTAAATTAATTAAAAGCTACAACTAATTTTTTGGTTTTTCTTAAGGTTTATTAAACACACAAGAAGAAAGCATAAAAAGGAAAATAAACTAGCATGGATGATACAACGAAAAAGTATGAGCACCGACATCTAGCAATGAGTGTGTGGGCATAAATGTAATGTCGGTGGGAAATACGTACTCCCTCAAGCTTTGGCTTTTGGCCTAAGTTGGTCTATGGCCACGGCTGGCCTGGCGGATATCCGTAATAATAGTTGGGGTCGTACTGCGATGCAGCAGCTATTGCCTGCTGAGCTGCAGCGTGGCGACGAGCGGCCTCCTCTCCCCTCTCGTACTCATCTGCCTCCTCTCTAGTAATAGTATATCATCCTCTTTCCTGATAATCAAAGAAGGCAGGAGCAGGGAGAGTAATACAGACAACACAGCGTCTGTCAAAGATTAGTCGATACTAGAGAGGTGATTCGTTCCTCTCGACAAACTGGTGGTGAACCATAGCATTAAAATCTATATAAGCAGGAGGTAATTCAATATCATCTTCGCGTATGGCTATACCAAGAAAATTAGCTATGCGGGTTGCATAAATTCCACCAAAGAAATCTCCATTAAGTCTATTAAGATGCAACCTACGTGCAACAATGGCTCCCAAATTATATGATTTGTCTCCTAACACGACACTCCTAAGAATACTAAGATCGGGGACACACATGTGACTTGCCTCATCTTTACCATTAATGCATCTACCTATGAAGAGAGAAAAATAATGTATAGCGGGAAAGTGAATGCTCCCTATGGTAGCTTGTGTAAAATCTCTGAATTCAAATTTGCGAGGATCCCTTATAGTATCCCATTGTGGAAGTTTGCAAGCAGTGGTAAAATCATATAAGTCCATAGTGTAAGATTTATCATAAAGATCAAACAGGACAGTTGGAGAATTACGTGAAGTTGAAAATTCAAACCTCCTCACAAAGGTACTGGTGAGATAGTGATACTGGCTGCACTTCTCTTCCTCGAAGCTCACAAGATTAGCGTTACGCAAATATGCATTGAATTCTTCCTTAATTCCCGCTTGATCCATAAAGTTCTCAGAGGGCCATTCACAAGGACGCACTAGAGCGTCTCTTGGTGGCTCATCATCAGCATCACGCATTGCAAGCCTGGGTCCTTGCTTCCTTGAAGAACCACCTTGGAACATTTTCCTAAGCATATTTCTTCCTCTGAAAAATTCTGAAAAAATTTAGTAACTTCAAAATAAAAGTAAACTAAACTCAATAATATTGATAGCAACTACTCCTACAAGTGCCTAGGGCCTATATGATGCATCAAAACTACTTGGAACCATATAAATTTGACATGCAAGCTCATGAACAGGGTCACCTAAGCAGCAAAAATTTGCAATGAATAAAGCACTAGACCAAAAACTAATTGGTCCAATGGAGGAGTCACATACCAAGGAACAATCTCCCCAAGCAGTTTTGTGAGAGGTGCTTTGAGCAAGGAGATCGAAAATGGCAGCAAGATGAGCTAGAACTCGTGCTTGAGCTGGATATTCGTGTTTGTGGGAGGAAGATGAAGTGTGTGGGTGCAGGAATAAGTGGAGGAGGGCCACCGTGGGCCCACGAGGTAGGGGGCGCCCTCCACCCTCGTGGGCAGGTGGTTGACCCCCCTGATGTGTTCTCAATGCTAAATATTCTCAAATATTCTAGAAAAATCATATCTAAATTTCATGGCATTTGGAGAACTTTTATTTTTGAGGTATTTTTATATTGCATGGATAATCAGATAACAGACAGAAAAATATTTATTTTTATTTTATTTAATATAAATAACAGAAAGTAAAAGTGGGGTACAGAAGGTTGTGCCTTCTAGTTTCATCCATCTCATGATCATCAAAAGGAATCCACTAACAAGGTTGATCAAGTCTTGTTAACGAACTCATTCTGAATAACATGGAACCGGAGAAATTTCGAATAACACTATGTTACCTCAATGGGGATATGCACATCCCCAATAATAAGAATATCATATTTCTTCTTGACAGTAGGAAGAGGAAATTCAAAACCTCCAAATATAATCGATGGAATTTTTCCAATAGAATTGATACTGTGAACTTGAGGTTGTTCCCTCGGAAATGTACCGTATTCTCGTTACCATTAACATGAAAAATGACATTGCCTTTAGTGCAATCAATAACAGCCCCTGCAGTATTCAATAAGGGTCTTCCAAGAATAATAGACATACTATCGTCCTCGGGAATATCAAGAATAACAAAGTCCGTTAAAATAGTAACGTTTGCAACTACAACAGGAACATCCTCACAAATACTGACAGGTATAGGAGTTGATTTATCATCCATTTGCAAAGATATTTCAGTAGGTGTCAACTTATTCAAATCAAGTCTACGATATAAAGAAAGAGGCATAACACTAACACCGGCTCCAAGATCACATAAAGCAGTTTTAACATAGTTTCTTTTAATGGAGCATGGTATAGTTGGTACACCGGGATCTCCCAGTTTCTTTGATATTCCAGCCTTAAAAGTATAATTAGCAAGCATGGTGGAAATTTCAGCTTTCGGTATCTTTCTTTTATTTGTAATAATATCTTTCATGTACTTAGCATAAGGATTGGTTTTAAGCATATCAGTTAATCGCATACGCAAAAAGATAGGTCTAATCATTTCAGCAAAGCGCTCAAACTCCTCATCATCCTTTTTCTTGGATGGTTTGGGAGGAAAAGGCATGGGTTTCTGAACCCAAGGCTCTCTTTCTTTACCATGTTTCCTAGCAACAAAGTCTTTCTTATCATAACATTGATTCTTTGATTATGGGTTATCAAGATCAACAACAGGTTCAATTTCTATGTCATTATCATTACTAGGTTGAGCATCATCATGAACATTATTATTAACATTATCACTAGTTTCAGGTTCATTACCAGATTGAGTTTCAACATCAGAAATAGAAATATCATTTGGATTCTCAGGTGTTTCAACAATAGGATCACTAGAAGCATGCAAAGTCCTATCATTTTTCTTTTTCTTCTTTTTAGACGAATTAGGTGCATCTATATTATTTCTCTGAGAATCTTGCTCAATTCTCTTAGGATGGCCTTCAGGATACAATGGTTCCTGAGTCATTCTACCACCTCTAGTCATAACTCTAACAGCATTATCATTATCTTTACTATTCAATTCATTGAGCAAATCATTTTGAGCTTTAAGTACTTGTTCTACTTGACTGGTAACCATAGAAGCATGTTCGCTATTAAGTTTAGGTTCACCTTTAACATTAGCCATATAATCACCCAAGTGTTCAAGCATATTTGAATTGTATTTCAATTGTCTACCAAAATAAGCATTAAAATCTTCTTGCTTAGCCATAAATTTATCAAACTCATCTAAGCATGGGCTAGCAAACTTAGTAAATGGGATTTCAGCTTTATCATATCTATAGAGAGAATTTACCTTTACTACCTGTGTTGGGTTATCAAGACCATGAGTTTCTTCAATAGGCGGTAAACTAAGACCATGTATTTCTTCAATAGGAGGTAAATTCTTAACATCTTCAGCTTTAATACCTTTCTATTTCATAGATTTCTTTGCCTCTTGCATATCTTCAGGACTGAGAAATAGAATACCCCTCTTCTTCGAAGTTGGTTTAGGAATAGCCTCAGGAATTGGCTCCAGAGGTGTCCAATTATTTTCATTTCTCAACATATTATTCAATAGAATTTCAGCTTCATCCGGTGTTCTTTCCCTGAAAACAGAACCAGCACAACTATCCAGGTAATCTCTGGAGGCATCGGTTAGTCCATTATAAAAGAAATCAACTATTTCATTTTTCTTAAGAGGATGATCAGGCAAAGCATTAAGTAATTGGAGAAGCCTCCCCCAAGCTTCTGGGAGACTCTCTTCTTCAATTTGCAAAAAAAAAATATCCCTTAAAGCAGCTTGTTTCTTATGAGCAGGGAAATATTTAGCAGAGAAGTAATAAACCATATCCTGGGGACTACACACACAACCAGGATCAAGAGAGTTAAACCATATCTTAGCATCACCCTTTAATGAGAACAGAAATATTTTAAGGATGTAAAAGTAATGAGTTCTCTCATCTTTAGTGAACAAGGTGGCTATATCATTCAATTTAGTAAGATGTGCCACAACAGTTTCAGATTCATAACCATGAAAAGGATCAGATTCAACCAAAGTAATTATATCAGGATCAACAGAGAATTTCATAATCCTTATCAGTAACAAAGATAGGTGAAGTAGCAAAAGCAGGGTCAGGTTTCATTCTAGCATTTAGAGATTGCTTACTCCATTTAGCTAATAACCTTTTGAGTTCATTTCTATTTTGGC
Source organism: Triticum dicoccoides (assembly GCF_002162155.2). NCBI lineage: Eukaryota > Viridiplantae > Streptophyta > Magnoliopsida > Poales > Poaceae > Triticum > Triticum dicoccoides. The sequence goes on from NC_041392.1 coordinate 160,247,662, forward strand.
AAGCTAAAATAGCTAAAGAAGCTTCTTGATCAAAGACATAACCCTTAGGAATAACAAGTGATTCTTCATCATCACTTTCATCAGTATCATCAGATTCAATATTTTCAATTTCTCTAGCCCTAGCAAGTTGTTCATCAAGAAAATCACTAAGTGGCATAGTAGTATCAGGCATAGAGGTAGTTTCATCATAAGTATCATGCATAGCAGAAGTGGCATCATCAATAACATGCGACATATCAGAACGAATAGCAGAAGCAGGTGTAGGTGTCGCAAACTTACTCATACCAGAAGGTGAATCAAGTGCAGAGCTAGATGGCAGTTCCTTACCTCCCCTCGTAGTTGAGGGATAAATCTTGGTTTTTGGATCTCTCAAGTTCTTCATAATGATAAGCAGATATATATCCCAATTGACTCAAAGAATACAGCTATGCTCCCCGGCAACAACGCCAGAAAATAGTCTTGGTTTTTGGATCTCTCAAGTTCTTCATAATGATAAGCAGATATATATATCCCAAGTGACTCAAAGAATAGAGCTATGCTCCCCGGCAACGGCGCCAGAAAATAGTCTTGATAACCCACAAGTATAGGGGATCGCAACAGCTTTCGAGGGTAGAGTATTCAACCCAAATTTATTGATTCAACACAAGGGGAGCCAAAGAATACTCTCAAGTATTAGCAGCTGAGTTGTCAATTCAACCACACCTGGAAACTTAATATCTGCAGCAAAGTGTTTAATAGCAAAGTAATATGATAGTGGTGGTGATGGTAGCAAAAGGTAATAGTAGCAAAAGTAATGTTTTTGGTATTTTGTAGTGATGATAGCAATAGCAATGGAAAAGTAAAAAAGCGAAGAACAATATGTGGATAGCTCGTAGGCAATGGATCAGTGATGGAGAATTATGCCGGATGACAACACTTTCTCAAAACAATCATAATATGATATAACAAGGTGGTATCTCGCTAGCCCTTTCTGAGACCGCAAAACATAAATGCAGAGCACCTTTAAAGACCAAGGACTGACTAGACATTGTAATTCATGGTAAAAGAGATCCAGTCAAGTCATACTCAATGTAAATTAACAATAATGAATGCAAATGATAGCAGTGCTCTCCAACTGGTGCTTTTTAATAAGAGGATGATGACTCAGCATAAAAGTAAATAGATAGGCCCTTCGCAGAGGGAAGCAGGGATTTATAGAGGTGCCAGAGCTCGGTTTTGAAACAGAGGTGAATAATATTTTGAGCGGTATACTTTCATTGTCAACATAACAACCAAGAGATGGCAATATCTTCCATGCTACACACATTATAGGCGGTTCCGAAACAGAATGGTAAAGTTTATACTCCCGCTTCCACCAACAAGCATCAATCCATGGCTTGCTCGAAACAACGAGTTCCTCCAACTAACAAGAGTCCCGGGGGGAGTTTTGTTTGCAATTATTTTGATTTAGTTTGCATAAAGCATGGGACTGGGCATCCCGGTGACCAGCCATTTATCTCGTGAGTGAGGAGCGGGGTCCACTCCTCTTGAGAATAACCTGCCTAACATGGAAGATACAGACAGCCCTACTTGATACATGAGCTATTCGAGCATACAGAACAGGATATTTATTTGAAGCTTTAGAGTTTGGCACATACAAATTTACTTGGAACGGCAGGTAGATACTGTATATAGGTAGGTATAGTGGACTCATGTGGAATAACTTTGGGGTTTAAGGGATTGGATGCACAAGCAGTATTCCCGCTTAGTACAGGTGAAGGCTAGCAAAAGACTGGGAAGCGACTAGCTAGAGAGCGACAACAGTCATGAACATGCATTAAAATTAATCAACACCGAATGCAAGCATGGGTAGGATATAATCCACCATGAACATAAATATCGTGAAGGCTATGTTGATTTTGTTTCAACTACATGCGTGAACATGCGCCAAGTCAAGTCACTTAAATCATTCATAGGAGGATACCACCCTATCATACCACGTCATAACCATTTTAATAGCATGTTAGCACGCAAGGTAAACCATTATAACTCATAGCTAATCAAGCATGGCATAAGAAACTATGATCTCTAGTTGTCATTGCAAACATGTTTATTCATAATAGGAAGAATCAGGAAGGATGAACTAATCTTATTTACAAAGACAAAAGAGGTCGAGTTCATACCAGCTTTTCTCATCTCAGTGAGTTCATCATATAATCATCATTATTGCCTTTCACTCGCACGATCAAATGATGTGAATAATAATAATAGTGCACGTGCATTGGACTAAGCTGGAATCTGCAAGCATTCAATAAACAGGAGAAGACAAAGGCAATATGGGATCTTTTGTCAGATCAACAATAATGCATATAAGAGCCACTTCAACAATTTAATTATGGTCTTCTCCTATCGACCCCCAAGGAAAAGAAAAGAAATAAAACTATTTACACGGGAAAGCTCCCAACAAGCAAAAGAAGAACAATAATTTTTTTGGGTTTTCTTTTTAATTACTACTACAAGCATGGAAAGTAAATTAATTAAAATCTACAACTATTTTTTTGGTTTTTCTTAAGGTTTATTAAACACACAAGAAGAAAGCATAAAAAGGAAAATAAACTAGCATGGATGATACAACGAAAAAGTATGAGCACCGACATCTAGCAATGAGTGTGTGGGCATAAATGTAATGTCGGTGGGAAATACGTACTCCCCCAAGCTTAGGCTTTTGGCCTAAGTTGGTCTATGGCCACGGCTGGCCTAGTGGATATCCATAATAATAGTTGGGGTCGTACTGCGATGCAGCAGCTATTGCCTGCTGAGCTGTAGCGTGGCAACGAGCGGCCACCTCTCTCCTCTCGTACTCATCTGCCTCCTCTCTGGTAATAGTATATCCTCCTCTTGCCAGATAATCAAAGAAGGCAGGAGCAGGCAGAGTAATACAGACAACACAGCGTCTGTCAAAGATTAGTCGATACTAGAGAGGTGATTCGTTCCTCTCGACAAACTGGTGGTGAACCATAGCATTAAAATCTATATAAGCAGGAGGTAATTCAGTATCATCTTCGCATATGGCTATACCAAGAAAATTAGCTATGCGGATTGCATAAATTCCACCAAAGAAATCTCCATTAAGTCTATTAAGATGCAACCTACGTGCAACAATGGCTCCCAAATTATATGATTTGTCTCCTAACACAGCATTCCTAAGAATACTAAGATCGGGGACACACATGTGACATGCCTCATCTTTACCATTAATGCATCTACCTATGAAGAGAGCAAAATAATGTATAGCAGGAAAGTGAATGCTCCCTATGGTAGCTTGTGTAATATCTCTAGATTCTCCCGCAGTTATGCTAGCAAGAAAATCTCTGAATTCAAATTTGCAAGGATCCCTTATACTACCCCATTATGGAAGTTTGCAAGAAGTGGTAAAATCATATAAGTCCATAGTGTAAGATTTATCATAAAGATCAAACAGGACAGTTGGAGAATTACGTGAAGTTGAAAATTCAAACCTCCTCACAAAGGTACTGGTGAGATAGTGATACTGGCTGCACTTCTCTTCCTCGAAGCTCACAAGATTAGCGTTACGCAAATATGCATTGAATTCTTCCTTAATTCCCGCTTGATCCATAAAGTTCTCAGAGGGCCATTCACAAGGACGCACTAGAGCGTCTCTTGGTGGCTCATCATCAGCATCACGCATTGCAAGCCTGGGTCCTTGCTTCCTTGAAGAACCACCTTGGAACATTTTCCTAAGCATATTTCTTCCTCTGAAAAATTCTGAAAAAATTTAGTAACTTCAAAATAAAAGTAAACTAAACTCAATAATATTGATAGCAACTACTCCTACAAGTGCCTAGGGCCTATATGATGCATCAAAACTACTTGGAACCATATAAATTTGACATGCAAGCTCATGAACAGGGTCACCTAAGCAGCAAAAATTTGCAATGACTAAAGCACTAGACCAAAAACGAATTGGTCCAATGGAGGAGTCACATACCAAGGAACAATCTCCCCAAGCAGTTTTGTGAGAGGTGCTTTGAGCAAGGAGATCAAAAATGGCAGCAAGATGAGCTAGAACTCGTGCTTGAGCTGGATATTCGTGTTTGTGGGAGGAAGATGAAGTGTGTGGGTGCAGGAATAAGTGGAGGAGGGCCACCGTGGGCCCACGAGGTAGGGGGCGCCCTCCACCCTCGTGGGCAGGTGGTTGACCCCCCTGATGTGTTCTCAATGCTAAATATTCTCAAATATTCTAGAAAACTCATATTTAAATTTCATGGCATTTGGAGAACTTTTATTTTCGAGGTATTTTTATATTGCACGGATAATCAGATAACAGACAGAAAAATATTTATTTTTATTTTATTTAATATAAATAACAGAAAGTAAAAGTGGGGTACAGAAGGTTGTGCCTTCTAGTTTCATCCATCTCATGATCATCAAAAGGAATCCACTAACAAGGTTGATCAAGTCTTGTTAACGAACTCATTCTGAATAACATGGAACCGGAGAAATTTCGAATAACACTATGTTACCTCAATGGGGATATGCACATCCCCAATAATAAGAATATCATATTTCTTCTTGACAGTAGGAAGAGGAAATTCAAAACCTCCAAATATAATCGATGGAATTTTTCCAATAGAATTGATACTATGAACTTGAGGTTGTTCCCTCGGAAAGTGTACCGTATTCTCATTACCATTAACATGAAAAATGACATTGCCTTTAGCGCAATCAATAACAGCCCCTGCAGTATTCAATAAGGGTCTTCCAAGAATAATAGACATACTATCGTCCTCGGGAATATCAAGAATAACAAAGTCCGTTAAAATAGTAACGTTTGCAACTACAACAGGAACATCCTCACAAATACTGACAGGTATAGCAGTTGATTTATCATCCATTTGCAAAGATATTTCAGTAGGTGTCAACTTATTCAAATCAAGTCTACGATATAAAGAAAGAGGCATAACACTAACACCGGCTCCAAGATCACATAAAGCAGTTTTAACATAGTTTCTTTTAATGGAGCATGGTATAGTTGGTACACCGGGATCTCCCAGTTTCTTTGGTATTCCAGCCTTAAAAGTATAATTAGCAGGCATGGTGGAAATTTCAGCTTTCGGTATCTTTCTTTTATTTGTAATAATATCTTTCATGTACTTAGCATAAGGATTGGTTTTAAGCATATCAGTTAATCGCATACGCAAAAAGATAGGTCTAATCATTTCAGCAAAGCGCTCAAACTCCTCATCATCCTTTTTCTTGGATGGTTTGGGAGGAAAAGGCATGGGTTTCTGAACCCAAGGCTCTCTTTCTTTACCATGTTTCCTAGCAACAAAGTCTTTCTTATCATAACATTCATTCTTTGATTATGGGTTATCAAGATCAACAACAGGTTCAATTTCTATGTCATTATCATTACTAGGTTGAGCATCATCATGAACATTATTATTAACATTATCACTAGTTTCAGGTTCATTACCAGATTGAGTTTCAACATCAGAAATAGAAATATCATTTGGATTCTCAGGTGTTTCAACAATAGGATCACTAGAAGCATGCAAAGTCCTATCATTTTTCTTTTTCTTCTTTTTAGACGAACTAGGTGCATCTATATTATTTCTCTGAGAATCTTGCTCAATTCTCTTAGGATGGCCTTCAGGATACAAAGGTTCCTGAGTCATTCTACCACCTCTAGTCATAACTCTAACAGCATTATCATTATCTTTACTATTCAATTCATTGAGCAAATCATTTTGAGCTTTAAGTACTTGTTCTACTTGACTGGTAACCATAGAAGCATGTTCACTAATAAGTTTAAGTTCACCTTTAACATTAGCCATATAATCACCCAAGTGTTCAAGCATATTTGAATTGTATTTCAATTGTCTACCAAAATAAGCATTAAAATCTTCTTGCTTAGCCATAAATTTATCAAACTCATCTAAGCATGGGCTAGCAAACTTAGTAAATGGGATTTCAGCTTTATCATATCTATAGAGAGAATTTACCTTTACTACCTGTGTTGGGTTATCAAGACCATGAGTTTCTTCAATAGGCGGTAAACTAAGACCATGTATTTCTTCAATAGGAGGTAAATTCTTAACATCTTTAGCTTTAATACCTTTCTGTTTCATAGATTTCTTTGCCTCTTGCATATCTTCAGGACTGAGAAATAGAATACCCCTCTTCTTCAGAGTTGGTTTAGGAATAGCCTCAGGAATTGGCTCCAGAGGTGTCCAATTATTTTCATTTGTCAAAATATTATTCAATAGAATTTCAGCTTCATCCGGTGTTCTTTCCCTGAAAACAGAACCAGCACAACGATCCAGGTAATCTCTGGAGGCATCGGTTAGTCCATTATAAAAGATATCAAGTATTTCATTTTTCTTAAGAGGATGATCAGGCAAAGCATTAAGTAATTGGAGAAGCCTCCCCCAAGCTTGTGGGAGACTCTCTTCTTCAATTTGCACAAAATTATATATATATCCCTTAAAGCAGCTTGTTTCTTATGAGCAGGGAAATAATTAGCAGAGAAGTAATAAATCATATCCTGGGGACTACGCACACAACCAAGATCAAGAGAGTTAAACCATATCTTAGCATCTCCCTTTAATGAGAACAGAAATATTTTAAGGATGTAAAAGTAACAAGTTCTCTCATCTTTAGTGAACAGGTGGCTATATCATTCAATTTAGTAAGATGTGCCGCAACAGTTTCAGATTAATAACCATGAAAAGGATCAGATTCAACCAAAGTAATTATATCAGGATCAACAGAGAATTCATAATCCTTATCAGTAACAAAGATAGGTGAAGTAGCAAAAGCAGGGTCAGGTTTCATTCTAGCATTTAAAGATTGCTTACTCCATTTAGCTAATAACCTTTTGAGTTCATTTCTATTTTGGCAAGCTAAAATAGCTAAAGAAGCTTCTTGATCAAAGACATAACCCTTAGGAATAACAAGTGATTCTTCATCATCACTTTCATCAGTATCATCAGATTGAATATTTTCAATTTCTCTAGCCCTAGCAAGTTGTTCATCAAGAAAATCACTAAGTGGCACAGTGGTATCAGGCATAGAGGTAGTTTCATCATAAGTATCATGCATAGCAGAAGTGGCATCATCAATAACATGCGACATATCAGAACGAATAACAGAAGCGGGTGTAGGTGTCGCAAACTTACTCATACCAGAAGGTGAATCAAGTGGAGAGCTAGATGGCAGTTCCTTACCTCCCCTCATAGTTGAGGGATAAATCTTGGTTTTTGGATCTCTCAAGTTCTTCATAATGATAAGCAGATATATATCCCAATTGACTCAAAGAATAGAGCTATGCTCCCCGGCAACGGCGCCAGAAAATAGTCTTGATAACCCACAAGTATAGGGGATCGCAACAATATTCGAGGGTAGAGTATTCAACCCAAATTTATTGATTCAACACAAGGGGAGCCAAAGAATACTCTCAAGTATTAGCAGCTGAGTTGTCAATTCAACCACACCGGAAAACTTAATATCTGCAGCAAAGTGTTTAGTAGCAAAGTAATATGATAGTGGTGATAATGGTAGCAAAAGCTAACAGTAGCAAAAGTAATGTTTTTGGTATTTTGTAGTGATGATAGCAATAGCAATGGAAAAGTAAATAAGCGAAGAACAATATGTGGAAAGCTCATAGGCAATGGATCAGTGATGGAGAATTATGCCGGATGCGGTTCATCATGTAACAGTCATAACCTAGGGTGACACAAAACTAGCTTCAGTTTGTTGATATAATGTAGGCATGTATTCCGAATATAGTCATACGTGCTTATGGAAAAGAACTTGCATGACATCTTTTGTCCTACCCTCCCGTGGCAGCAGGTCCTTATGGAAACTAAGGGATATTAAGGCCTCCTTTTAATAGAGAAGCGGGACAAAGCATTAGCACATAGTGAATATATGAACTCCTCAAACTATGGTCATCACTGGTAAATATCCCGACTATTGTCACTTCGGGGTTAACGAATCATAACACATAATAGGTGACTATAGACTTGCAAGATAGGATCAAGAACACTCATATATTGATGAAAACATAATAGGTTCAGATCTAAAATCATGGCACTCGGGCCCTAGTGACAAGCATTAAGCATAGCAAAGTCATAGCAACATCAATCTCAGAACATAGTGGACACTAGGGATCAAACCCTAACAAAACTAACTCGATTACATGATAGATCCCATCCAACCCATCACCGTCCAGCAAGCCTACGATGGAATTACTCATGCACGGCGGTGAGCATCATGAAATTGGTGATAGAGGATAGTTGATGGTGACGATGGCGATGGATTCCCCTCTCCGGAGCCCCGAACGGACTCCAGATCAGCCCTCCCGAAAGGTTTTAGGGCTTGGCGGAGGCTCTGTATCGTAAAACGCGATGATTTCTTCTCTCTGATTTTTTTCTCCCCGAAACACAATATATGGAGTTGGAGTTGGAGTCGGAGAGGCAACAGGGGGCCCACGAGGTAGGGGGCGCGCCCTAGGGGGGCAGGCTCGCCGCCACCCTCGTGGAGAGGTGGTGGGCCCCCTGGCCTTCATCTTTTGTAGGTATTTTTCATATTTTCTAAAAAGTTGCTCCGTGAAGCTTCAGGTCATTCCGAGAATGTTTGTTTCTGCACATAAATAACACCATGTTAATTCTGCTGAAAACAGCGTCAATCCGGGTTAGTTCCATTCAAATCATGCAAGTTAGAGTCCAAAAGAAGGGCAAAAGTGTTTGGAAAAGTAGATACAACGCAGACGTATCAATCTCTTGTATCCAATTCTTGTCTTCAAGTCCGGGATTGGTGCTAGTAGGTTGCTAGTAGTGTTAATTACTCCTTGTAGTTGATGCTAGTTGGTTTATTTCGTGGAAGATCATATGTTCAGATCCTATATGCATATTAATACCCCTCTGATTATGAACATGTTTATGCTTTGTGAGTAGTTACGTTTGTTCCTGAGGACATGGGAGAAGTCTTGCTATTAGTAGTCATGTGAATTTGGTATTTGTTTGATATTTTGATGAGATGTATATTGTCTCTCCTCTAGTGGTGTTATGTGAACGTCGACTACATGACACTTCACCATTATTTGGGCCTAGAGGAAGGCATTGGGAAGTAATAAGTAGATGATGGGTTGCTAGAGTGACAAAAGCTTAAACCCTAGTTTATGCGTTGCTTGGTAAGGGGCTGATTTGGATCCATATGTTTCATGCTATGGTTAGGTTTACCTTAATACTTTTGTTCTAGTTGCGGATGCTTGCAATAGAGGTTAATCATAAGTGGGATGCTTGTCCAAGTAAGGACAATACCAAGCACCGGTCCACCCATATACCAAATTATCAAAGTACCGAACGCGAATCATACGAGCGTGATGAAAACTAGCTTGAAGATATTCCCATATGTCCTCGGGAGCGCTTTTCTCTATATAAGAGTTTGTATAGGCTTGTCCTTTGCTACAAAAAGGATTGGGCCACCTTGCTGCACTTTATTTACTTTTGTTACTTGTTACTCGTTACAAATTGTCCTATCACAAAACTATCTGTTACCACTTATTTCAGTACTTGCAGAGAATACCTTGCTGGAAACCGCTTATCATTTCCTTCTGCTCCTTGTTGGGTTTGACACTCTTACTTATTGAAAGGACTACGATAGATCCCCTATACTTGTTGGTAATCAAGACTCTTTTCTGGCGCTGTTGCCGGGGAGTGAAGCGCCTTTGGTAGGTGGAATTTGGTAAGGAAAAATTTATATAGTATGCTGAAATTTACTGTCACTTGTTACTATGGAACATAATCCTCTGAGGGGCTTGTTCGGGGTATCTTCACCCCGGCCAGTAGAGAAAAGAGTTACTCCTCAACCTACTGAACTTACTAAAAATGAAAATGTCTGCTTTGAAGTTCCTTTGGGTATGATAAAAAAAACTGCTAGCTAATCCCTTTTTAGGAGATGGAACAAAACATCCTGATGAGCATCTAATATATGTGGATGAAGTTTGTGGATTATTTAAGCTTGCAAGTGTACCCAGAGATGTTGTTAAGAAGAAGGTCTTCCCTTTATCTTTGAAGGGAGATGCATCGACGTGGTATAGGATATGTGATGATATGGGGTCTTGGAATTATAAATGATTGAAATTGGAATTTCATCAGAAGTTTTATCCTATGCATCTTGTTCATCGTGATCGCAATTATATATATATATATATAATTTTTGGCCTCGCGAAGGAGAAAGCATCGCTCAAGCTTGGGGGAGGCTTAAATCAATGTTATATTCATGCCCCAATCATGAGCTCTCAAGAAAAATGATTATTCAAAATTTTTATGCTCGGCTTTCTGATAGCAATCGCACCATGCTTTATACTTCATGTGCTGGATCTTTTATGATGAAGACTATTGAATTTAAATGGGATTTATTGGAAAGAATTAAACGCAACTCTGAAGATTGGGACCTCGACAAAGGTAAGGAGTCAGGTATGACACCTAGTTTTGATTGTGTTAAATCTTTTATGGATACGGATGTTTTCCGTAAATTTAGCACTATATATGGACTTGACTCTGAGATAGTAGCTTCTTTCTGTGAATCTTTTGCTACTTATGTTGATCTACCCAAGGATAAGTGGTTTAAATATCATCCTCCCATAAAAGTAAAACTAGCTGCACCTATTAAAGTTGAAGAAAAGATTGTCACTTATAATGATCCAATTGTTCCTACTTCTTATGTTGAGAAACCACCTTTCCTTGTTAGGATAAAGGATCATGCTAAAGCTTCAACTGTGGTTCATAAAAGTAATATTAAAACTTATGCACCTCCTGAGCAAATTAAAGTTGGACCTAATATTGCTATTGTTAAAGATCTCTTATCTGATAATATTGATGGGCATGTTATTTATTTCTGTGATGAAACTGCTAGAATTGCTAAACCTTGTGCTAAAGATAAACCTAGACCTGTGGTAGGCATGCCTGTTATTTCTGTTAAAATAGGAGATCATTGTTATCATGGTTATGTGATATGGGTGCCAGTGCTAGTGCAATACCTATTAGCCTATATAGAGAAATCATGCATGATATTGCACCTATTGAGTTAGAGGATATTTATGTCACAATTAAACTTACCAATAGAGATACTATTTCACCAATGGGAATTGTTAGAGATGTTGAAGTCTTGTGTGGGAAAAATAAATATCATGCTGATTTTCTTGTTCTTGGTTCCCCACAAGATAGTTTTTGTCCCATTATATTTGGTAGACCCTTCTTAAACACTGTTAATGCTACCATAGATTGCAAAAGGGATGTTGTTACTATTGGTTTAGATGATATGACTCATGAATTTAATTTCTATAAATTTAGTAGACAACACTGTGAAGAAGAATTATCTAGTAAGGATGAAATTATTGGTCTTGCTTCTATTGCTGTACCTCCTAGTGATCCTTTAGAACAATATTTGCTAGACCATGAAAATGATATGTTTATGAATGAAAGACGGGAAATAGATGAAGTATTCTTTAAACAGGAACCTATTCTGAAACACAATTTACCTGTTGAAATCCTAGGGGATCCTCCTCCACAAAAGGGTGATCCCGTGTTTGAGCTTAAACCGTTGCCTGATACTCTTAAATATGCTTATCTTGATGAGAAAAAGATATATATTGTTATTATTAGTGCTAACCTTTTAGAACATGAAGAAGAAAGATTATTGAAAACTCTGAAGAAGCACCATGCTGCTATTGGGTATACTCCTGATGATCTTAAGGGCATTAGTCCCACTCTATGTCAACATAAAATTAATTTGGAAGAAGATGCTAAACCAGTTCGTGATCATCAACGACGGCTGAATCTAAAAATGAAAGAAGTGGTAAGAAAGGAGATACTAAAGCTCCTTGAGGCAGGTGTAATTTATCCCATTGCTGATAGTCAGTGGGTAAGCCATGTCCATTGTGTCCCTAAGAAGGGAGGTATTACTGTCATTCCTAATGATAAAGATGAATTGATTCCTCAAAGAATTATTATAGGTTATAGGATGGTAATTGATTTCTGCAAATTAAATAAGGCAACTAAAAAAGATCATTACCCCTTACCTTTTATAGATCAAATGCTAGAAAGATTATCCAAACATACACATTTTTGCTTTCTAGATGGTTATTCTGGTTTCTCTCAAATACATGTGTCAGCCAAAGATCAATCAAAGACTACTTTTACTTGCCCTTTTGGTACTTTTGCTTATAGACGTATGCCTTTTGGTCTATGTAATGCACCTTCTACCTTTCAAAGATGCATGATGGCTATATTCTCTGACTTTTGTGAAAAGATTTGTGAGGTTTTCATGGACAATATCTCCGTCTATGGATCTTCTTTTGATGATTGCTTGAGCAACCTTGATCGAGTTTTGTAGAGATGTGAAGAAACTAATCTTGTCTTGAATTGGGAAAAGTGCCACTTTATGGTTAATGAAGGTATTGTCTTGGGGCACAAAGTTTCTGAAAGAGGTATTGAAGTTGATAAAGCCAAGGTTGATGCTATTGAAAAGATGCCATGTCCCAACAACATCAAAGGTATAAGAAGTTTCCTTGGTCACGCCGGATTTTATAGGAGGTTCATTAAGGACTTCTCAAAAATTTCTCGGCCTTTGACTAATTTATTACAAAAAGATATACCATTTGTCTTTGATGATGATTGTGTAGAAGCATTTGAATTACTTAAGAAAGCATTAATCTCTGCACCTATTGTTCAGCCACCTGATTGGAATTTACCCTTTGAAATTATGTGTGATGCTAGTGATTATGCTGTAGGTGTTGTTCTAGGGAAAAGAGTCGATAAGAAATTAAATGTTATTCAATATGCTAGTAAAACCCTAGACAATGGTCAAAGAAATTATGCTACCACAGAAAAAGAATTCTTAGCAGTTGATATTTGCTTGTGATAAGTTCAGACCTTATATTGTTGATTCTAAAGTAACTATTCACACTGATCATGCTGCTATTAAATATCTTATGGAAAAGAAAGATGCTAAAGCTAGACTTATTAGATGGGTTCTCTTGCTACAAGAATTTGATTTGCATATTATTGATAGAAAGGGAGCTAAGAACCCCGTTGCAGACAACTTGTCTAGGCTAGAAAATGTTCTTGATGACCCACTACCTATTGATGATAGCTTTCCTGATGAGCAATTAAATCTCATAAATGCTTCTTGTACTGCTTCATGGTATGCTGATTATGCTAATTACATTGTTGCTAAGTTTATATCACCTAGTTTCACATACCAGCAAAAGAAAAAGTTCTTCTATGATTTGATGCATTACTTTTGGGATGACCCACATCTTTATAAAGAAGGAGTAGATGGTGTTATTAGACGTTGTGTACCTGAGCATGAATAGGAACAGATCCTTCGCAAGTGTCACTCAGAAGCTTATGGAGGACACCATGCTGGAGATAGAACTGCACATAAGGTATTACAATCTGGTTTTTATTGGCCTACTCTCTTCAAGGATGCCCGTAAGTTTGTCTTATCTTGTGATGAATGTCAAAGAATTGGTAATATTAGTAGACATCAAGAAATGCCTATGAACTATTCACTCGTTATTGAACCATTTGATGTTTGGGGCTTTGACTATATGGGACCTTTTCCTTCCTCTAATGGATACACACATATTCTAGTTGTTGTTGATTACGTTACTAAGTGGGTAGAAGCTATTCCAACTAGTAGTGTTGATCATAACACTTCTATTAAAATGCTTAAAGAAGTTATTTTTCCAAGATTTGGAGTCCCTAGATATTTAATGACTGATGGTGATTCACATTTTATTTATGGTGCTTTCCGTAAAATGCTTGCTAAATATGATGTTAATCATAGAATTGCATCTCCTTATCATCCTCAGTCTAGTGGTCAAGTAGAATTGAGTAATAGAGAGCTCAAATTAATTTTGTAAAAGACTGTTAATAGATCTAGAAAAAATTGGTCCAAGAAACTTGATGATGCATTATGGGCCTGTAGAACTGCATATAAAAATCCTATGGGTATGTCTCCGTATAAAATAGTTTATGGAAAAGCATGTCACTTACCTATCGAACTAGAACACAAGGCATATTGGGCTATTAAAGAACTCAATTATGATTTCAAACTTGCCGGTGAGAAGAGGTTATTTGATATTAGCTCACTTGATGAATGGAGAACCTAAGCCTATGAAAATGCCAGTTTGTTTAAAGAAAAAGTTAAAAGATGGCATGACAAAAGGATACAAAAGCGTGAGTTTAATGTAGGTGACTATGTATTGCTATACAACTCTCGTTTAAGATTTTTTGCAGGAAAACTTCTCTCTAAATGGGAAGGTCCTTACGTTATCGAGGAGGTCTATCACTCTGGTGCCATAAAAATCAACAACTTTGAAGGCACAAATCCGAAGGTGGTGAATGGTCAAAGAATCAAACATTATATCTCAGGTAATCCCATAAATGTTGAAACCAATGTTATTGAAACCGTAACCCCGGAGGAATACATAAGGGACACTTTCCGGAACGTTTCAGACTCCAAAAAGGATTAGGTATGTGGTAGGGTAAGTAAACCGACTCCAAAACAGTTTTAAGGCAATATTTCTCCATTTTGGAATATTTAGAAAAATAGAAAAATAAGAAGCAGGACGAGAAGGACACGAGGGATCCACGAGGGTGGAGGGCACCCCCCTACCTCGTGGGCACCTCGTGCCCTCTTCGGACTCCGTTTTCTTGCATGCTACGTATTTTGGTCAGTAAAAATTCATTATATAATCTCCCGGAAGTTTTGACTCCTATATCACGCAAAAATCTCATGTCTTTGTTCCGAGCTGTTTTTTGTCAGGGTTGTCAAGGCCAGGCACTATGTCATCTCCCTCCTCCTCCAACTATGAGGGAAACGATGCCTGGCTAATGAAGATAGAGCTGAAGAGAGAAGGACCCATGGAGATCAACAAGGATGAAGGGATCAAGAAGGCCATGGAGGACCAAGTTCCGGCAACAGAATACACCCTTCAACTTGATCACAGTCTTCTTACCTCAACAGAAATCGAAGCTTTCAAGATGATTGAGTTAGCTCGTATACAAAATAAGTATCTCACACGTGAAAATATTTTGTTGAAGGAGCATATCATCTCACTCAAGGGCATTATCAGCAAGTTAGATGACCTCCTACGCTCGATGTGCGACTATCCATCATCAACAACTCCACCTTCTTCACCAACAATGGAGACATAATCACATGGGTATGGGCACCCCCCTTGGCAACTACCAAGCTTGGGGGAGTGCCCCGGTATCGTATCACCATCACTTTTATCTTTACCGTTTTCCTTAGTTTGATCCTTTTGGTAATATCTTGATCTAGTAGAATAAAAGTTCTTAGTATGATCTAGTTGTGAGTTTTGCTTTATAATCCTTCTATGTAATCGAGTCCGTGAGCTCTATAATAAAGATTAGTGTTGGGTCAAGGGTTTGATTATTTTGCCATGATCCTAAGGGAATAAAAGAAAAGAGAAAGAAATCAAAAGAAACAAAGAGGTCATGTGAATCTTATGGAGAGTAATGAGATCACATAGAAAAAGTATGATGAATAAAAGTTGTTGAGAGTTGACAAGCATAGTTTTGGTCATTGTTGCAATTAACAGGAAGTAATAAAGAAAGAGAGGTCTTCGCATATAGATATACTATCTGGACATCTTTTATGATTGTGAGCACTCATTAAAATATGACATGCTAAAGAGTTGACGTTGGACAAGGAAGAGAATGTAATGGGTTATGTTTTCTTACATCTAAGATAAATTATATTGTCATAGATCATCCAACATGGTTGAGCTTGCCTCTCCCCCTCATGCTAGCCAAATTCATCGCACCAAGTAGAGATACTACTTGTGCTTCCAAATACCCTTAAACCAGTTTTGCCATGAGAGTCGACTATACCTACCTATGGATTGAGTAAGATCCTCCAAGTAAGTTGTCATCGGTGCAAGAAATAAAAATTTCTCTCTAAATATGTATGACTTATTAGTGTGGGATAAAATAAGCTTTATACGATCGTGTGATATGGAAGAAATAAAAGCGACAGATTGCGTAATAAAGGTCCATATCACAAGTGGCAATATAAAGTGACGTTCTCTTGCATTAAGACTTTGTGCATCCAACAATTAAAGTGCATGACAACCTCTACTTCCCTCTGCGAAGGTCCTATCTTTTACTTTTATCTCCTACCTTGCATAAGAGTCATGGTGATCTTCACCCTTCCTTTTTATATTTTATCTTTTGGCAAGCACAGTATGTTGGAAAGATCCTGGTATATATGGCTAATTGGATGTGAGTTTTCATGAACTATTATTGTTGACATTATCCTAGAGGTAAAACGTTGGAGGCAAAACTATAAGCCCCTATCTTTCTCTGTGTCCGATTAAAACTCCATACCCATAAGTATTGCGTTAGTGTCAGCAATTGTGAAAGACTATATGATAGTTGAGTATGTGGACTTGCTGAAAAGCTCTTATACATTGACTCTTTCCTATGTTATGATAAATTGCAATTGCTCCAATGACTGAGATTATAGTTTGTTAGTTTTCAATGAAGTTTACGATTCATACTTGAAATTGTGATTGAATTATTACTCTAGCATTAGAAATCATATGACAAGAATTATATAAGTTGCTGTTCTAAGAATGATCATGATGCCCTCATGTCCGTATTTTATTTTTATTGACACATGTATCTCTAAATATGTGGACATATTTTTCGATTTCGGCTTTCGCTTGAGGACAAGCGAGGTCTAATCTTGGGGGAGTTGATACGTCCATTTTGCATCATGCTTTTATATCAATATTTATTGCATTATGCGTTGTTATTACACATTATGTCACAATACTTATGCATATTCTCTCTTATTTTATAAGGTTTACATGAAGAGGGAGAATGCCGGCAGCTGGGATTCTCGGCTGGAAAAGGAGCAAATATTAGAGACCTATCCTACACAGCTCCAAAAGTCCTGAAACTTCACGGAAGACGTTTTTAGAGTATATAAAAAATACTCAGCGGAAGAAATTCACCAGGGGGGCCACACCCTGCTCACGAGGGTGGGGGCGCGCCCTACCCCCTGGGTGCGCCCCCTACCTCATGGGCCCCCTGGTGGCCCTCCGGTGGCCATCTTCTGCTATATGAAGTCTTTCGATGGGAAAAAATGAGAAGCCATCTTCTCGGACGAAACTCCGCCGCCACGAGGCAGAACCTTGGCGGAACCAATCTAGGGCTCTGGCGGAGCTGTTCTGCCGGGGAAACTTCCCTCCCGGAGGGGGAAATCATCGCCATCGTCATCACCAACGCTCCTCTCATCGGGAGAGGGCAATCTCCATCAACATCTTCATCAGCACCATCTCCTCTCAAAACCCTAGTTCATCTCTTGTATCCAGTTCTTGTCTCCAAGTCCGGGATTGGTGCTAGTAGGTTGCCAGTAGTGTTAATTACTCCTTGTAGTTGATGCTAGTTGGTTTATTTGGTGGAAGATCATATGTTCAGATCCTATATGCATATTATTACCCCTCTAATTATGAACATGTTTATGCTTTGTGAGTAGTTACGTTTGTTCTTGAGGACATGGGAGAAGTCTTGCTATTAGTAGTCATGTGAATTTGGTATTTGTTTGATATTTTTGATGAGATGTATGTTGTCTCTCCTCTAGTGGTGTTATGTGAACATCGACTACATGACACTTCACCATTATTTGGGCCTAGAGGAAGGCATTGGGAAGTAATAAGTAGATGATGGGTTGCTAGAGTGACAAAAGCTTCAACCCAAGTTTATGCGTTGTTTGTAAGGGGCTGATTTGGATCCATATGTTTCATGCTATGGTTAGGTTTACCTTAATACTTTTGTTCTAGTTGCGGATGCTTGCAATAGAGGTTAATCATAAGTGGGATGCTTCTCCAAGTAAGGACAGTACCCAAGCACCGGTCCACCCATATACCAAATTATCAAAGTACCGAACGCGAATCATATGAGCGTGATGAAAACTAGCTTGACGATATTCCCATGTGTCCTCGGGAGCGATTTTCTCTATATAAGAGTTTGTCCAGGCTTGTCCTTTGCTACAAAAAGGATTGGGCCACCTTGCTGCACTTTATTTACTTTTGTTACTTGTTACTTGTTACAAATTATCCTATCACAAAGCTATCTGTTACCACTTATTTCAGTACTTGCAGAGAATACCTTGCTGGAAACCGCTTATCATTTCCTTCTGCTCCTTGTTGGGTTCGACACTCTTACTTACCGAATGGACTACGATAGATCCCCTATACTTGTGGGTCATCAACCGGTAGCTATGTGTTTGATCTCTCTCTCTCATGTTCTTGATTTGGCATGATCTTGATGTACCGAGAGCTTTGCTATTATAGTTGGATCTTATGATGTTTCTCCCCCTCTACCTTCTTGTAATGGATTGAGTTTTCCCTTTGAAGTTATCTTACCGGATTGAGTCTTTAAGGATTTGAGAACACCTGATGTATGTCTTGCATGTGCTTATCTATGGTGACAATGGGATATTCACGTGATCTACTTGATGTATGTTTTGGTGATCAACTTGCGGGTTCTGTGACCTTGTGAACTTATGCATAGGGGTTGCCACACGTTTTCGTCTTGACTCTCTGGTAGAAACTTTGGGGGCAATCTTTGAAGTTCTTTTGTGTTGGTTTGAATAGATGAATCTGAGATTGTGTGATGCATATCTATAATCAAACCCGCGGATACTTGTGGTGACATTGGAGTATCTAGGGGACATTAGGGTTTTGGATGATGTGTGTCTTACGGTATTATTTTAGTACGCATTCTAGGGCTGTTTGTGACACTTATAGGAATAGCCCAATAGATCGACCGGAAAGAATAACTTTGAGGTGGTTTCGTACCCTACGATAATCTCTTCGTTTATTATCTGCTATTAGTGACTTTGGAGTGACTCTTTGTTGCATGTTGAGGGATTATTTTATTATCTAATTATGTTATCATTATTGAGAGAACTTGCACTAGTGAAAGTATTAACCCTAGGCCTTGTTTCTAAGCATTGCAATACCATTTTCGCTCACTTTTACCACTTGCTACCTTGTTGTTTCTATATTTTCATATTACAAAAACCTATATCTACTATCCATATTATACACTTGTATCACCATCTCTTCGCCGAACTAGTGCACCTATACAATTTACCATTGTATTGGGTGTGTTGGGGACACAAGAGACTCTTTGTTATTTGGTTGCAGGGTTGTTTGAGAGAGACCATCTTCATCCTACGCCTCCCACGGATTGATAAACCTTAGGTCATCCACTTGAGGGAAATTTGCTACTGTCCTACAAAACTCTGCGCTTGGAGGCCCAACACGAGTCTACAAGAAGAAGGTTGTGTAGTAGGCATCAAGCTCTTTTGTCGCGCCATTACCGGGGAGGCTAGGTAAGCGGCACTAACACCCCGACAACTAAGCTCTTTTCTGGCGCCGTTTACGGGGAGATCTATGCCAAGCTGAGACATACCAAGTACCCATCATAAACTCTCATCCCTCACATTACATTATTCGCCATTCGCCTCTCGTTTTCCACTCCCCCACTTCTAAAACGATTTTCGAAAAGATTCGCCTTTTCTTCGCCCCTCTTCCGTTCGTCTTCTTCGTTTGCTTGCTATGTGCTCGTGTGTTGGATTGCTTGCTTTGTCATCATGTCTCCTCCAAAAAACCTTGACCCTCACCTTAGGAGGTTAGACGAAATTGAAAATAATGTTAGAAGCCTCATGTCTTTACAAGTTGAGCACAACAATTTATTTAGAAATTAGCTCAAGGAGTAAAAAAGTTTTATGGAATACATGGATAAAGAGCTTGACGATATGTCTAAGGAATTTTATGGTTTGAGATCTCAGTTTGCGCATCTTGAAAATTTGGTGGGTCAAATTTCTGATAAACAAGCTACTTTAGTAAACAAAATGGCCGGCAAACTAGAGGCTGAAAATAATGATGAAGATCTTAAAGTGATTGACGTGACTCCTATTAAATCTTTGTTTTCCAATGTGAATCTTGATAAATATGGGACTGGAGATGATTTAACTTTAGTTAGAAGGCGTCCAAATGATTCGGAGGTTCTAGATCTTGATGCAAAAAAATTGATAAAAGTGGGATTGGAGAGGTCAAAACTTTAAGTAGCAACGAACCCACTCTTTTGGATTTCAAGGAATTTAATTATGATAATTGTTCTTTAATATATTGTATTTCCTTGTTGCAATCCATGTTGAATTCTCCTCATGCTTATAATCAAAACAAAGCTTTTACTAAACATATCATTGATGCTATGATGCAATCTTTTGAAGAAAATATTGAATTGGAAGTTTCCATCCCTAGGAAACTTTATGATGAGTGGGAACCTACTATTAAGATTAAGATTAAAGATTATGAATTCTATGCTTTGTGTGATTTGGGTGCTAGTGTTTCCACGATTCCAAAAACTTTGTGTGATGTGTTTGGTTTCCATGAATTTGATGATTGTTCCTTAAATTTGCATCTTGCAAATTTCACTATTAAGAAACCTATGGGAAGGATTAATGATGTTCTTATTGTTGCAAATAGGAAATATGTGCATGTAGATTTCATTGTTCTTGATATAGATTGCAATCCTACATGTCCTATTATTCTTGGCAGACCTTTCCTTAGAACAATTTGTATAATTATTGGTATGAAAGAAGGAAACATTAGATTTCAATTTCCGTTAAAGAAAGGCATGGAACACTTCCCTAGAAATAAAATTAAATTTCCTTGTGAATCTATTATGAGAGCCACTTATGGATTGCATGCCAAAGATTATAATACTTAGATCTATTCGTGTTTTATGCCTAGCTAATGGCGTTAAACAATAGGGCTTGTTGGGAGGCAACCCAATTTTATTTTTGTTTTTGCTTTTTAGGTTCCATTTTGCAATAAATTTTTCATCTAGCCTATGGTTAGATGTGGTTTTGTGTTTTAATTAGTGTTTGTGCCAAGTAAGACCTTTGGGATAGCTTACAGTGATAGTTGATTTGATCTTGCTGAAAAACAGAAAATTTTGCGGCAACGGAAAGAATTATCATTTTTAGCAGGAACGTGATAAAATACTGATTCTTTCTGAAGAAGATTAATAGACAAATTTCCTAGGAATTCCTAATTTCTCAGGATTTCAAGATTTACATAAGTATTCGAAATATCCAGATTGCTACAAACTGTTCTGTTTTTGACAGATTCTGTTTTTTCGCGTGTTGTTTGCTTATTTTGATGAATTTATGGCTAGTATCGGGGGTAAACCATGGAAAAGTTGGAATACAGTAGATATTACACCAATATAAATAAATAATGAGTCCACAACAGTACCAAAAGTGGTGATTTATTTTCTTATACTAACGGAGCTTACGAGATTTTCTGTTGAAGTTTTGTGTTGTGAAGTTTTCAAGTTTTGGGTAAGGATTTTGATGGACTATGGAATAAGGAGTGGCAAGAGCCTAAGATTGGGGATGCCCAAGGCACCCCAAGGTAATATTCAAGGACAACCAAGAGCCTAAGCTTGGGGATGCCCCGGGAAGGCATCCCCTCTTTTGTCTTCATCTATCGATAACTTTACTTGAGGCTATATTTTTATTCACCACATGATATGTGTTTTGCTTGGAGCGTCTTGTATGATTTGAGTCTTTGCTTTTTAGTTTTCCACAATCATCCTTGCTGTACACACCTTTTGGAAGAGACACGCATGACTCATGATTTATTAGAATACTCTATGTGCTTCACTTATATCTTTTGAGCTAGGCAATTTTGCTCTAGTGCTTCACTTATATCTTTTTAGAGCACGGTGGTGGTTTTATTTTATAGAAATTGTTAAACTCCCATGCTTCACTTATATTATTTTGAGAGTCTCTAAACAGCATGGTAATTTTCTTGGGTTATAAAATTAGTCCTAATATGATAGGCATCCAAGAGGGATATAATAAAAACTTTCATATAAAGTGCATTGAATACTATGAGAAGTTTGATTCCTTATGATTGTTTTGAGATATGAAGATGGTGATATTAGAGTCATGCTAGTGAGTAGTTTTGAATTTGAGAAATACTTGTGTTAAGGTCTGTCAGTCCCGTAGCACGCACGTATGGTGAACCGTTATCTAACGAAGTTTGGAGCATGAGATATTTTTTTATTGTCTTCCTTATGAGTGGCGGTCGGGGACGAGCGATGGTCTTTTCCTACCAATCTACCCCCTAGGAGCATGCGCGTAGTACTTTGTTTTGATGACTAATAGATTTTTGCAATAAGTATGTGAGTTCTTTATGACTAATGTTGAGTCCATGGATTATACGCACTCTCACCTTTCCGCCATTGCTAGCCTCTGTAGTACCGCGCAACTTTCGCCGGTACCGTAAACCCACCATATACCTTCCTCAAAACAGCCACAATACCTACCTATATGGCCTTTCCATAGCCATTCCGAGATATATTGCCATGCAACTTTCCATCGTTCCATTTATTATGACACGTTCCATCATTGTCATATTGCTATGCGTGATCATGTAGTTGACATCATATTTGTGGCAAAGCCGTCGTTCATCATTTTTTATACATGTGCTCTTGATTCATTGCACATCCCGGTACACCGCCGGAGGCATTCACATAGAGTCATATTTTTGTTCTAGTATAGAGTTGTAATTTTTGAGTTGTAAGTAAATAGAACTGTGATGATCTTCATTATTAGAGCATTCTCCCATGTGAGGAAATAAAAAAAGAGAGAGAAAGGCCAAAAAAGAGAAGGCCCAAAAAAACAAAAAATGAGAGAAAAAGAGAGAAGGGGCAGTGCTACTATCCTTTTACCACACTTGTGCTTCAAAGTAGCACCATGATCTTCATGATAGAGAGTCTCCTATGTTGTCCTTTCATATACTAGTGGTAATTTTTCATTATAGAACTTAGCTTGTATATTCCAATGATGGGCTTCCTCAAATTACCCTACGTCTTCGTGAGCAAGCGAGTTGGATGCACACCCAATTAGTTTCTTTTTGAGCTTTCATACACTTATAGCTCTTAGTGCATCCGTTGCATGGCAATCCCTACTCACTCACATTGATATCTATTGATGGGCATCTCCATCGCCCGTTGATACGCCTAGTTGATGTGAGACTATCTCCTTCTTTTTGTTTTCTCCGCAACCACCTTCTATTCCGCCTATAGTGCTATGTCCATGTCTCACACTCATGTATTGCGTGAAAGTTGAAAAAGTTTGAGAACATCAAAAGTATGAAACAATTGCTTGGCTTGTAATCGGGGTTGTGCATGATTTGAATATTTTGTGTGACGAAGATGGAGCATAGCCAGACTATATGATTTTGTAGGGATAGGCTTTCTTTGGCCATGTTATTTTGAGAAGACATAATTTCCTTTTTAGTATGCTTGAAGTATTATTGTTTTTATGTCAATATTAAACTTTTGTTTTGAATCTTATGGATCTGAATATTCATGCCACAATAAAGAAAATTACATGGATGAATATGTTAGGTAGCATTCCACATCAAAAATTCTGTTTTTATCATTACCTACTCGAGGACGAGTAGGAATTAAGCTTGGGGATCATTGATACGTCTCCAACATATCTATAATGTTTAATTGTTCCATGCTATTATATTAACAATCTTGGATGTTTTATATGCATTTATATGCTATTTTATATGATTTTTGGGACTAACCTATTAACCTAGAGCCCAGTGCCAGTTTCTTTTTTTCCTTGTTTTTGAGTTCCGCAGAAAAGGAATATCAAACGGAGTCCAATTGACCTGAAACTTTAAGACAATTGTTTTTGGACCAAAAGAAGCCCCTGAAGCAAAAGAGTTGGGCCAGAAGAGCCATGAGGCCTCCACAAGGGTGGAGGGCGCGCCCTATCCCCCCCCCCTCCCGGCGTGCCCTCCAACCTTGCGGGCCCCTCGTGGAATCCCCTGACTTGTTTTTGACGCCAACACCTCTTATATATCCCCAAACCTCCAGAACAGAAGCTAGATCGGGAGTTCCGCCGCCGCAAGCCTATATAGCCACTAAAAACCAATCAGGACCCTATTCTGGCACCTTGCCGGAGGGGGAATCATCACCTGTGGCCATCTTCATCATCCCGACGCTCTCCTTAACGAGGACGGAGTAGTTCACCCTCGGGGCTGAGGGTATGTACTAGTAGCAATGTGTTTGATCTCGTACCGTGAGCTTTGCTATTATGGTTGGATCTTATGATGTTTCTCCCCCTCTACCTTCTTGTAATGGATTGAATTTTCCCTTTGAAGTTATCTTATCGGATTGATTCTTTAAGGATTTGAGAACACTTCATGTATGTCTTGCATGTGCTTATCTATGATGACAATGGGATATTCACGTGATCTACTTGATGTATGTTTTGGTGATCAACTTGCGAGTTCTGTGACCTTGTGAACTTATGCATAGGGGTTGGCACACATTTTCGTCTTGACTCTCTGCTAGAAACTTTGGGGCATTCTTTGAAGTTCTTTGTGCTGGTTTGAATAGATGAATCTGAGATTGTGTGATGCATATCGTATAATCAAACCCGCAGATACCTGTGGTGACAGTGGAGTATCTAGGTGACATTAGGTTTTTGGTTGATGTGTGTCTTAAGGTGTTATTTTAGTACAAACTCTAGGGCTGTTTGTGACACTTAAAGGAATAGCCCAATACATCGATCAGAAAGAATAACTTTGAGGTGGTTTCATGCCCTACAATAATCTCTTCGTTTATTCTCCGCTATTAGTGACTTTGGAGTGACTCTTTGTTGCATGTTGCGGGATTATTATATGATCTAATTATGTTATCATTGTTGAGAAAACTTGCACTAGTGGAAGTATGAACCCTAGGCCTTGTTTCTAAGCATTGCAATACTGTTTTCACTCACTTTCACCACTTGCTACCTTGCTATTTTTATATTTTTCAAATTACAAAAACCTATATTTACTATCCATATTACACTTGTATCACCATCTCTTTGTCGAACTAGTATACCTGTACAATTTACCATTGTATTGGGTGTGTTGGGGACAAAAGAGACTCGTTGTTATTTGGTTGGAGGATTGTTTGAGAGAGACCATCTTCATCCTACGCGTCCCACGGATTGATAAACCTTAGGTCATCCACTTGAGGGAATTTTGCTACTTGATGTCTACTACGCAACCTTTTTCTTGTAGACGTTGTTGGGCCTCCAAGTGGAGAGGTTTGTAGGACATTAGCAAATTTCCCTCAAGTGGATGACATAAGGTTTATCAATCCGTGGGAGGTGTAGGATGAAGATGGTCTCTCTCAAGCAACCCTGCAACCAAATAACAAAGAGTCTCGTGTGTCCCCAACACACCCAATACAATGGTAAATTGTATAGGTGCACTAGTTCGGCGAAGAGATGGTGATACAAGTGCAATATGGATAGTAGATAACGGTTTTTGTAATCTGAAATTATAAATACAGCAAGGTAAGTAATGATAAAAGTGAGCGTAAATGGTATTGCAATGCTAGGAAACAAGGCCTAGGGTTCATACTTTCACTAGTGCAAGTTCTCTCGACAATAATAACATAATTGGATCATATAACTATCCCTCAACATGCAACAAAGAGTCACTCCGAAGTCACTAATAGCGGAGAACAAACAAAGAGATTATGGTAGGGTACGAAACCACCTCAAAGTTATTCTTTCGGATCGACCTATCATAGAGTTCGTACTAGAATAACACCTTAAGACACAAATCAACCAAAACCCTAATGTCACCTAGATACTCCAATGTCACCTCAAGTATCCGTGGGCATGATTATATGATATGCATCACTCAATCTCAGATTCATCTATTCAACCAACACAAAGAACTTCAAAGAGTGCCCCAAAGTTTCTACCAGAGAGTCAAGACGAAAACGTGTGCCAACCCCTATGCATAAGTTCAAGGAACTCACAAGTTAATCACCAAAACATACATCAAGTGGATCACATGGTGTACCATTGTCACCACAGATAAGCACATGCAAGACATACATCAAGTGTTCTCAAATCCTTAAAGACTCAATCTGATAAGATCACTTCAAAGGGAAAATTCAATTCATCACAAGAGAGTAGAGGCGGAGAAACATCATCAGATCCAAATATAATAGCAAAGCTCGCAATACATCAAGATCGTATCACCTCAAGAACACGAGAGAGAGAGAGAGAGAGAGAGAGAGAGAGATCAAACACATAGCTACTGGTACATACCCTCGGCCCCGATGGTGAACTACTCCCTCCTCGTCATGGAGAGCACCGGGATGATGAAGATGGCCACCAGAGAGGGATTCCCCCATCCGGCAGGGTGCCGGAACGGGTCTAGATTGGTTTTCTGTGGCTACGGAGGCTTCTGGCGGCGGAACTCCCGATCTATTATGATCCTCGATGTTTTTAGGGTATATGGACATATATAGGCGAAAGAAGTCGGTCGGGGCACCACGGGGGGCCCACGAGGGTGGGGGGCACGCCCAGGGGGGCAGGCTCACCTCCCTACCTCGTGTCCTCCTCGAAGCTTCCCTGATGTCTACTCCAAGTCTCCTGGATTGCTTCCGTTCCAAAAGTAACTCTCCCGGAGGTTTCATTCCGTTTGGACTCCGTTTGATATTCCTTTTCTCGAAACACTGAAATAGGCAAGAAAACAACAATCTGGGCTGGGCCTCAGGTTAATAGGTTAGTCCCAAAATTAATAGAAAAGTGTTTAGTAAAGCCCATAAACATCCAAAACAGATAATATAATAGCACGAATACTTCATAAATTATAGATGCGTTGGACACGTATCAGCATCCCCAAGCTTAATTCCTGCTCGTCCTCGAGTAGGTAAATGATAAAAGAAAGAATTTATGAAGTGTGAATGCTAGCAGGTGCACAAGTTTGATCAATGATAATTTCAATCACCTTTTCTAGCATCATTATATATCATAACAGTAGCTCAACTCATAAAACTTCTCATGATCAAGTAACAAGCTATTCACATGTTAAAGTATAGATCATAAACTTTCTTGAAAACTAACAAACCGTGTTATTAGTCATCAAACAATTACAATTCATCTTATTTTCAGGAAGGCTCTATGTTAGAGCTTTGATTCAACAAACTTCACATACTCAACTATCATTTAGTCTTTAACAATTACTAACACTCACGTGATATTTATGGGTTCAAAGTTGTAATCAAACACACAGAAAGATATGGGCTTATAGATTCGCCTCCCAACCTTTTACCTCAAGGGTAATGTCAACAATAATAGTCCATGATGCCATACATCCAATTGGATATATATATATATATCAGGATCTTTCCAACACAATGTGCTTGCTAAAGGATAAAATGTAAATAGGAAATGTGAAGATCACCATGACTCTTGCATAAGGTATAAGACAAAAATAAAAGATAGGCCCTTCGTAGAGGGAAGTAGAGGTTGTCATGTGCTTTTATAGTTGGATGCACAAAATCTTAATGCGAAAGAACGTCACTTTATATTGCCACTTGTGATAGGGACCTTTATTATGCAGTCTATCGCTTTTACTGCTTCCACATCACAAGATCATATAAACCTTATTTTCTCCTCACTAATAGATCATACATATTTAGAGAGAAATTTTTATTGCATGCACCGATGTCAACTTACTTGAAGGATCTTACTCAATCCATAGGTAGGTATGGTGGACTCTCATGGCAATACTGGTTTAAGGGATGTTTGGAAGCACAAGTAGTATCTCTACTTGGTGCAAAGAATTTGGCTAGCATGAGGGGGAAAGGCAAGCTCAGCATGTTGAATGATCCATGACAATATAGATTATTTAGGATATAAGAAAACATAACCCATTACGTTGTCTTCCTTGTCCAACATCAACCTTTTAGCATGTCATATTTTAATGAGTTCTCACAATCATAAAAGATGTCCAAGATAATATATTTATATGTGAAATCTCTCTTCCCTCAATATTTTTTCATGAATTGTTCAAGTGACCAATACAATGTTTGCTAACCTTCAATAAATTTACCACCTATACTTCTTATATGTGAAGTCATTACTCCCCATGGGATAAGCATATGAAACATATATAATTTCATATTTATTATATTCAATTCATTCAACCATTTACTCATAGGATATATGTGAATCACGTGAATGAATAACAAACTACTCCGAAAGATATAAGAAAAGATCAATGAGTAGTTAAATAATTATTTAGCTATGTGAAGACTCTCCCATTTAATAATTTCAGATCTTGATACTTTACTCAAACAACAAGCAAAAAAATGACATCTAAGAATAGCAAACATCATGTGAAGAAACAAAAACTTAGGATCAACCGATACTAACCGACAATTGTTGAAAAAGAAAGTTGGGATGCCAACCGGGTCATCCCCAAGCTTAGACGCTTGAGACTTCTTGAAATATTATCTTGGGATGCCTTGGGCATCCCCAATCTTGAGCTTTCGTGTCTCCTTAATTCCTCTCGTATCACGGTCTCCCTAAATCTCAAAAGCTTCATCCACACAAAACTCAACAAGGACTCGTGAGATAAGTTAGTATAAACCAATGCAAAAACCTTATCATACTCTTCTGTAGAAAATCACTAAGATTATTAATCAACATTGCATACTAAATGCCTCCGCATATTTAATAGTCCTATCCTCAAATAGAATCATTAAACAAGCAAACATATGCAAACATAATAGCAATCTGCCTAAACAGGACAGTCTGTGAAGAATGCAGCAAGATCCATACTTCCCTAGCTCCAAATATTATGAAAGAAAATTCCCACTATAGTAAATTTAGCAGAGCTTATTATGCAAAAGGTTTCAACATTTTATCACATTCTGACTTTTCTAGGGAATTTTTGCAACAGCGGTAAACTTTCTGTTTTCAAACAGCAACATGTAGACTTGTAAAATAGGCATAGTAAAGGCTATCAATGCCACTTTTATTGTAATAAAAGATGCAAAATATTTTTATAAAGAACAGAAAGCAAATCCTGACAAAATAAATTGATGCTCCAAGCAAAACACATATCATGTGGTGAATAAAAATATAGCTCCACGTAAAGTTACCGATGAACGAAGACGAAAGAGGGGATGCCTTCCGGGGCATCCCCAAGCTTAGGCTCTTGGTTGTCCTTGAATATTACCTTGGGGTGCCTTGGGCATCCCCAAGCTTAGGCTCTTGCCACTCCTTATACCATAGTCCATCGAATCTTTACCCAAAACTTGAAAACTTCACAACACAAAACTTAAGAGAAAACTCGTGAGCTCCGTTAGTATAAGAAAATAAATCACCACTTAGGTACTGTTGCAAACTCATTATAAATTTATATTGGTTTAATATCTACTGTATTCCAACTTCTCTATGGTTCATACCCTCTGATACTACTCATAGATTCATCAAAATAAGCAAACAACACACAGAAAATGGAATTTCTCAAAACAGAACAGTCTGTAGTAATCTGTATCAAACGTATACTTCTGGAACCCAAAAAATTCTAAAATAAATTGCTGGACGTGATGAATTTGTCTATTAATCATCTGCAAAAATAATTAACTAAACAACACTCCCATTAAAAAATGGCAGCAAATCTCGTGAGCGCAAAAGTTTCTGTTTTTTACAGCAAGATCGCAAAGACTTTCCCCAAGTTTTCCCAAAGGTTCTACTTGGCACAAACACTAACTAAAACATAAAAACTCAATCATAACAGAGGCTTATAGATTATTTATTTCTAAACAGGAGCAAAAAGCAAGGAACAAAAATAAAATTGGGTTGCCTCCCAACAAGCGCTAACGTTTAACACCCCTAGCTAGGCATGATGATTTCAATGATGCTCACATAAAAGATAAGAATTGAAATATAAAGAGAGCATCATGAAGAATATTACTAGCACATTTAAGTCTAACTCACTTCCTATGCGTAGGGATTTTGTGAGCAAACAACTTATGGGAACAATAATCAACTACCATAGGAAGGCAAAACAAGCATAGCTTCAAAATTTTCAACATGTAGAGAGGAAACTTGATATTATTCCAATTCCTACAAGCATATATTCCTCCCTCATAATAATTTTCAGTAGCATCATGAATGAATTCAACAATATAACTATCACATAAGGCATTCTTTTCATGATCTACAAGCATAGAAAATTTACTATCCTCCACATAAGCAAAATTCTTCTCATTCGGGATAGTGGGAGTATCATGAGAAACTCGAATACTATAAATTGTTTCCACATTAAAAGAGTGATGTTCAGAAAAAGGGTAATCATAATCATGAAAAGTTTTATAAATATAATCATCACTACTTTTTATAGCATAAGTGTGATCACAATAATCATCATAAGTAGCAACTTTGTTCTCATCATAATCAATTGAAACCTCTTCCAAGAAAGTGGAATCATTACTAAATAAAGTCATGACCTCTCCAAATCCACTTTCATAATTATCACAATAAGATTCAACACCCTCAAAAATAGTGGGATCATTACTTCCTAAAGTTGACACTCTTCCAAACCCACTTTCATCAATATAATCACCATAAATACGAGGCATGCTATCATCGTAATAAATTTGCTCATATAAATTTGGGGGGGAAATATCATATTCATCAAACATAGCATCCCCAATCTTGTGGCTTTGCATATCATTAGCATCATATATATCGAAGGAATTCATACTAACAATATTGCAATCATGCTCATCATACAAAGATTTAGTGCCAAACATTCTAATGCATTCTTCTTCTAACACTTTGGCACAATTATCGGAATCCTTATTTTCACGAAAGACATTAAAAAGATGAAGCATATGAGGTACACTCAATTCCTTTTTTTCTAGTTTTCTTTTATAGACTAAACTAGTGATAAAACAAGAAACTAAAAGATTCTATTGCAAGATCTAAAGATATACCTTCAAGCACTCACCTCCCCGGCAACGGCGCCAGAAAAGAGCTTGATGTCTACTACGCAACCTTCTTCTTGTAGACGTTGTTGGGCCTCCAAGTGCAGAGGTTTGTAGCACAGTAGCAAATTTCCCTCAAGTGGATGACCTAAAGTTTATCAATCCGTGGGAGGCGTAGGATGAAGATGGTCTCTCTCAAGCAACCCTACAACCAAATAACAAAGAGTCTCTTGTGTCCCCAATACACCCAATACAATGGTAAATTGTATAGGTGCACTAGTTAGGTGAAGAGATGGTGATACAAGTGCAATATGGATAGTAGATAATGATTTTTGTAATCTCAAATTATAAAAACAGCAAGATAACTAATGATAAAAGTTAGCGTAAACGATATTGCAATGCTAGAAAACAAGACCTAGGGTTCATACTTTCACTAGTGCAAGTTCTCTCAAACATAATACCATATTTGGATCATATAACTATCCCTTAACATGCAACAAAGAGTCACTCCAAAGTCACTAATAGCAGAGAACAAACGAAGAGATTATGGTAGGGTACGAAACCACCTCAAAGTTATTCTTTCAGATCGATCTATCATAGAGTTCGTACTAGAATAACACCTTAAGACACAAATCAACCAAAACCCTAATGTCACCTAGATACTCCAATGTCACCTCAAGTATCCATGGGCATGATTAGACGATATGCCTCACACAATCTCAGATTCATCTATTCAACCAACACAAAGAACTTCAAAGAGTGCCCCAAAGTTTCTACCGGAGAGTCAATACGAAAACGTGTGCCAACCCCTATGCATAAGTTCACGGAACTCGCAAGTTGATCACCAAAACATACATCAGGTGGATCACGTGATATCCCATTGTCACCACAGATAAGCACATGCAAGACATACATCAAGTGTTCTCAAATCCTTAAAGACTCAATCCGATAAGATCACTTCAAAGGGAAAACTCAATTCATCACAAGAGAGTAGAGGGGGAGAAACATCATAAGATCCAAATATAATAGAAAAGCTCGCGATACATCAAGATCGTATCACCTCAAGAACACGAGAGAGAGAGAGAGAGAGAGAGAGAGATCAAACACATAGCTAGTCGTACATACCCTCAGCCCTGAGGGTGAACTACTCCCTCGTCATTATGGAGAGTGCCGGGATGATGAAGATGGCCACAGGAGAGGGATTCCCCCCTCCGGCAGGGTGCCAGAATGGGTCTAGATTGGTTTTCGGTGGCTACGGAGGCTTCTGGCGGCGGAACTCCCGATCTATTCTGCTCCTCGATGTTTTTAGGGTATATGGACATATATAGGCGAAAGAAGTTAGTCAGGGGAGCCACGAGGGGCCCATGAGGGTTGGGGCGCACCCAGGGGCAGGCATGCCTCCCTGCCTTGTGGTCATCTCAAAGCTTCCCTGATGTCTACTCCAAGTCTCCTAGATTGCTTCCATTCCAACAATAACTCTCCCGAAGGTTTCATTCCGTTTCGACTCCGTTTGATATTCCTTTTCTTCGGAACACTAAAATAGGCAAGAACAACAGTTTGGGCTGGGCCTCCGGTTAATAGGTTAGTCCCAAAAATAATATAAAAGTGTTTAGTAAAGCCCATAAACATCCAAAACAGATAATAATAGCATGAATACTTCATAAATTATAGATACGTTGGAGACGTATCACTACTGTCCTACAAAACTCTGTGCTTGGAAGCCCAACACGAGTCTACACGAAGAAGGTTGCGTAGTAGACATCATAGCACCGAATGGTTGGGTGCACTCCATATTTCTTGAGTTCATGGTCCTGCATAAGTTTTCCATATTATATAGCATGGTCTTTTTGTATGTGTTATCTACTTTGTTGGATAATCGAGCATTGATTTTAAATTACTCTTACATGCGCAATTGAGCTATACTCTTGAATTACTTCTTGTTCTTGGTGTACTTCTATTATACCTTGATATCTTTGGGTACGTAATTGGATGTCCTAAGCCAAACATGTATTTGAGGGAAAGCCGACAAGGAATTCCATTAATAACCGCATTTTTGATTCTTTAGAACAACTCTGATGAATTTAGTAGAGCTTTTTAGGAGGCCCTCAATGACCATAGATCGAACCTATACTATAAGAGACGGCTGAGCATTTCAAGGTCTAGCATTGGAACTGCTATGTAGATTTTTTCCCTCAGGGATAGATCCCTCTCTTCTCATTGTTATTAATTCATCAACATTAAGGATCAAAATGCATCAAATCAAATAAAAAAATATTGCATTAACAATATCTTATATTTACAATCACGCATACAATCATACTCAATCCGATGGAATTGTTTTATTTTAAAGGGGATCTCATATAATTTCATACATAAGGGGTTATTTCGTCATTTCGTCCAGTCATTAATAACTTGATTATTTTTAGATAATAGTAGATATAAAGAATGCTCGTAAGGATTCCTATTTCAAAATTGTTATATAAGCATTTAATATCCTGGATGTTAAAAATCAGACGTTCCCTCAGAAGGCCTATTTCAGCGAACACCTTGTGGCATATCCGATCTCCCCACATGAATCTTAGCGTGCTCGCTGCAAGGACCATTGGGACGGAACACATGAACATAACACAATCATTCGCGCATTTGATGCTTCAGAGGGAATGACGTTGGTGACGGAAGTTTGTTATCATATAATAGGGTCATACCGACATGTCCCATGGTGTCAACGAACAATAAAGCTTCTTGTCGCGCCCTCATGCAGCCGAGTAGACTGATATGGATGCACATGACCGGATTCTATCTGATCCAAATATCCTGGGGAAAGATCTCCGGCAGTAGTTCCGGAACACGATTGTTGCCTGATGCGATAAGAGCACTAGGACTGCCACCACGCTGACACCATCACCACCATGGTGGAGGACACCGGCCCATGCTTCCTACATCCCACACAAGGCCGGTCCTGAGATTTTAGGGGCCCGAGGCGAAACTATAGCCCGGGGCCCTTAAATGTATGGGGGTGAAAATAATAATGAACTATATGTATTGCTCTATATGTATACATGATGTTATCAATAACACTAAAAGTTATCCAGAAGCAATATTCATATCCAAAATCAATATGTGTTGAATGGGTAGTTGTGGCTAAACATATTACAAGTACCATAATATCTACTACTTCCTCTATATCAAAATATAAGATGTTTTTGTAGTTTAAAGTGAACTGTAAAAGCGTCTTATATTTTAGATAGAAGTAGAGGTAGTATTTGTGAATTCCTATTTTAACAAGAAAATGTGGGCTCTTAGATTAACACGTTTGAGTGCAACCATCAAAGAACGTAGTTAATTCCCCGCAAATAAAGCATAGTTAATTGGGTTAATTATTCTTTTGCCCTTAATGGTGTCCATGTGCTTAGTTTTGCCCTTAGATGCGAATCGTGCTCAGTTTTGCCCCTAGTCCATGCGCAGCTACTCGTTTCGTGAACACTGTCGTCTCCGTCAGGTCAACCTTTTGACTCGGCCCTTACAGGTGGGACCAGGCGGCAGAGACGCGCTAGACGATCAGACCGTTGCATGCGTGGCTTGTGGGGACCTAGCAAAGAGCCGTTGAGCATAGAGTCGTCGCGGGTGTGCTATATAAACGGGTGATAGAGAGCAGCAGTGACCACGGCGACAGAGAGAGCGGGCGACAGAGAGCACAACGGTGACCACGACAACAGAGAGAGCGGCGGTGGGAAGATAGTTGTGGAGGGCGTGGCGGCGTAGAGATCCCCTTCAGCTCCGTGTCTTCTTCAAGCTCCCGCGCCACCTCGCGGATGCAGAGCCCGGCGCGCGTGGAGATTCCTATCTTCGTCAGTCCGCGGTGTCGGGCGGGCGTTGATCGGAGGGTTTCTCACACACCGAAGAACCGGAATCGTCCGTTCTACGTGAGCAGTGAGAATGGGGTAAGAATCGGGGCAATTGCACAATTTTTGTGGTCGGGATCTTTGAGCAATCAGTTGATCTATTTGGCGTTCAAGCAGATGAAATGTTTCTTTCTTTGGGTCGATGCTCTGGCCAAGTCTCTGATGAATGAACTGCAAGAAGATCATGAAGAATGGTTGTGCATGCTGCCACAAATGGCAGTGGACGCAGCACGAGCTCTGGAAGAAGAGATGGAGGACGAAGCACGCACCGACAGAGAGCTAGCTGTTGAGCTTAGGATGTTGAAGAAGAAGGTTAGGAAGCTTGAAGATCAAGCACAAATACCAATAGCCATTTGCAATTACTTTTGGGCATTTGTAGGTATGGTAATCGCACTGGGTGTAATGTTGAAATTGTATGGAAATGCATGAATTTTGGAGGAATTTGTAAGCTTCAAATTGTATGAGAAATTCACCTTGTTTAAATGTTGCTCAAAGTTGTTTCAATGTTGAAAAAAAAGAGAAGAAAGGACCAAGATCTAAATATTTTGAAAAAGGGAGAAGAAATGAGAAATTCAGAAACTTTTGATCAATGAAATGCAGCTCTCTACTCCGCCTTTCTGTCAAAAAAAAGGTTCCTCTGTGGGCCAAATTGAGAGCGGAGAGCAAAGTGTCGGCTAGACTAATGAGCCAACTGCATCCAATTAGGCCCATTCGGGGGTGGGCAAATGAGATCTCTTGTGTGTTTTTCTGTTTTCTGTTCTGATTTAACTTAGGTAGTAAATCATTTTATTTAATGCAGAAACTTTTTGTGAAAGCTAATTGAATTATTCCAGAGCCAAACAATTAAGTTTAGAATTTTAGCTGTTAAATATTTAATAGCAATTTAATTACTCCAATTCCAATACACCATGATTTAAATCAAAGACCAAAATGTCATGGAAAATGTGCCTCAACTCTGATAGAGGTTTACACTTGGTGCCAAAATTAATGAACATTTTTGAAGGGAATTACATTGAGAAAAAAATAATTTGTCTAAAAATGAAGGGTGGAAATGCACAAAAAATTGGTGCGGCTCGGACTCGAACCCAATACCATGTGGGTTTGTGGCATTTAGGGTTGAGCTGGTAACCGCTAGGGCAGATGGAAAGACTTTGACATGGCTAGGGAAGGAAGCTATACATAGTGAGACCGTGACTTGGTTTAGCGTTTACAAACGCATATTTGTACTAAATGTTTGCACACGCGTGAGAGTGGTTTTCCTTTGTTTTGCACTGAACTTTTGGAGGGTTGGAAACGTATGTTTGCACTGCCACATGGTTCTGGTTAGAGTGGCACTTGGTTTAGGATTTAAAGGGAATAAATTTGCATGTTAGTTCATGACTTGGTTTAGGGAAGAAATGATATGTTTGGGCACAGACATTTTTGAACACACATAATAACTTGGATAGATAAGATGCAACACGCCGTACCCTTACATAGATGGGTACCAAGTTCAGGGACATGACACGACACGCACAACATAGAAAATCAATAAAATAAAAACGATAAAACTAAAACATGACGAGCCTGATGAACAACTTCACTCTGGGCTCGCACCCCTTCTCGAACATCTTAATCTTGACCTTTCTTCCACCTTGGCCACGCGCCCCTTCAACACCGTCTTCAACTTCACTCCTCCCCCTCGTCGTAGGGAAGGGAGTGCATAGGGTTTTCAGTGGGGAAGATGCACTCGTGGTTGGTGAAGATGTTGTACACCGTGAAGAAGATGGACTCGCAGCGGCACCAAAACACTTGGCTGAGGAGCTCGCGCGTGTCAAACGGGTTGGCGAAGGTGAACGCAAGCAGTAGGAGGATGCCGGTGCGGTCACGAACCTCGTTGATGGTGTACATCCAAGGCGAGCCTCGTGGGAGGTGGGCATAGCCGGCTCTGAGGAAGGCGCGGGTGAGCTCGACAGACCCCCTCCACCTGGAAGTCACCCACACACGGAGCTCCATCTGCACGAGCACGCCCGATGGGTAGCGCAACTCCGGCACGACATGCGGATGAAGGAAGGTCGGCCCGTTGTACTGCATCTGCACTTGGTCGCTTGGAGGGCTCGGTCGCTTGGGTGTTTGAACTTGGAGATAATGGATCTAGATTTTGGGTGGTGAGTGGGAGAGGAAGGAAGAAGAGATGAGAATGGTGCATGTGTGAATCCGGACGCGTGTATGTATCCGTTAAGTTTTGGACCCTTAAATTTTTGCACGGAAACAATGGCCTAATTCTGAATCAATACGTGCATGGCCACATCACTCGCCTCGCTCGCATGCATGCACGTCCGCCTCCCGCACATGCATTCCCATGTCGCCGCCCTTCCCATGCATGCAAGCCTGGAAAGGTTGAGACGGGCAATAAACTACGCTCTCAGGCCCGAACTGCGAGACGACCCAACGGTCCATCCAGTGCACCCGATACTTGTTGAAAAAAAATCGCCCAGCCAATCAGATTGCACCTCGTGGATCGCCCCCTGCTCCTCGCAGATTCCTTCTAGAAGGGTTAGATCGACGATCCTTGATCGCCGATAGGGTTAGATGGACCATCCTTGTTCAGCGATAGGGTTAGTAGGGATTGGGAGGGGTTTGGAGTAGTCAAAGATAGGTTTGACCAGATTTTAAATAAGCATAATAAATTAAATAAAAATTAGAAAAACGAAAAACCTACGCACATAGTCTTCTTATGTCATATACTAACGATTTAAGTTGATAAACAAGGTTTACATACATTTAAACGAAAAGTTCATGTGTCTTATGTGATATCTCAAGTATCTCAAATTATCTTGTATGAAGTGAAGAGAAGTGCTTTGGGGAAATGAACATGAAAATTTCAAAAAACTCACCACAACTTCATTTTGGAGTGACTAAGAAGGATCCAGGCTTAGTTTTTCATTTTGATATTTTAGACTTGTTTAAATCTTGGTCAAAGTTAAGTTCGACTAGAATTCAAATGAGCAAAACATATTTAAAAAAATAAAAAAAATGGAAAAATCAGCGCACATAGTCTGTATATATATAGAATATATGTGTAGAAAAGTTATTTGGCTGATTTAGACAATGTTGAAAAAAAACCTTGCTTAGAAATGAGGCTGTTTACCCTACCTTTGGACCCC
Organism: Triticum dicoccoides; assembly: GCF_002162155.2. Classification (NCBI taxonomy): domain Eukaryota; kingdom Viridiplantae; phylum Streptophyta; class Magnoliopsida; order Poales; family Poaceae; genus Triticum; species Triticum dicoccoides. Next base: position 160,285,657 of record NC_041392.1, read on the forward strand.
TTTTTTAGCACATTTTTCATGAAAATTACAAAAACCTTACCAAACCTTCATTTTGGAGTGACTAAGAAGGATCCAGGCTTAGTGTGTGTATATACAAAATTCAAAAAAAATCAAAAAAAGGAAAAACCAGCGCACATAGTGTGTGTATATAGAATATGTGTAGGAAAGTTATTTATCTCATTTAGACAAGGTCAAAAAAAAATCTTGCTTAGAAATGAAGCTATTTACCCTACCTTTGGAGCTCTTTTTGGCACATTTTTCATGAATGTGAGTTTACCAAAGTTTCGAAAGAATTACAACATCCATATAGCATGTCAAATTTGAAGTTCTAACATAGGTCCAACATCATTCAAATATAGGTCCAACATCATTCAACAGAAATACAACATTATTCATAATGTTTCATAATTATTCATAAATAGCATTGGAGCTTCTGTTTGTTCCTTGAGCTTATTGCCATCACTTTGCTCCTCGTGCACCTTGTGCTCATTGCTTCTTCTCTTCTCCTCTTGGTTGTCGGTACCTTCCACGTCTTCTTCAAACTACCACAGAGCTGTGCAAAACATAAAGGGTAATGACATCATGTCAAGTGATAAATGTACATTACTATTTCCAAGATTTACATACCTAGCAGAACTCACAACAACAGAAGGTTGGTCACCATTTGGATCGTCACTTGGATCACCATTTGGAGCCTCATTTGGATCACCATTTGGAGCCTCACTTGGATCATCATTTGGAGCCTCACTTGAATCATCATTTGGAGGATATTTTGGATCATCGTCAAAATCATGCGGCTGTTGACCATCATCATTTGGAACCTCGTCAAAATCCTCATCTGATGCAACCGGCTGTTGACCATCATTTTCATCATCTGTTGAGGCAACCGACTGCTGACCAACATTTTCATCGAAGCCTTCATCGAAACTCTCTCCGACCGCTGGATCTATTGTGTTATCACAATACTTACCGAAATGACCAGACCCACCACACCTTGTGCACTTACGCTTGCTTGCTCTAAGTCCAGCTCCTTCGCCGCGAGGTCTGAGTCGACTCTTCCTTGGTCTACCTGCTGCTCTCTTCAGAACTGGAGCACAAAGCTTGAATCCAGGGTCAACAATGTTCCATTGTTGTTTTCCCTCCATAGCAGGCAAGGCATACGCATATGTGGCTTTGAACCTTGCAACAGAGTAGTAATCATGCACATACTGTTGTATGTTCCCTGCTGGACCTGGGAGAGAAGTGATGAAAAACAAGTCATGAATGCATGGCAACCCAGTTATCTGCCATTGCCTACAACTGTAAGTTCTAGCTTCTAAATCCACTAGATATCTCCATCACCTCTTCTCTTTATCCAAATATGATATCTCTGATGTGGTACCCGACCAAAGAGTCATGTTCATTTCCAAGCATGTTGTTTTCTGCTTTGTTCATTCATCATGGCAGGGATGATAATGTGGCCCATGAATTTTGCCTCGGCTATTCTTGCACGATAATGAAATTTCTGCATGTATTCTATCATTATCATGTCAAGCAAATCCACCATATAATGACACTTTAGTTTTCGGATCGTTGAGTTGAAAGACTCTACTAGATTATTGTGCACATAGTCAACTTTGCTCAGTTCACTAAATTGCCTTCTGGCCCATAACTTGGAGTGGTGTGTTTCCAAGTATTCTTTCACTTTGAGATTCATGTATAACTGCCTAAAGTGGTAGTTGTGCTTCTTCACACTACAAGTCAAAGATGCTAGCCATAAATTGTCGGTATACATCTTTCCTTTGAATTTCTTCACAAAATTTGCAGCAAGGTGACGCATGCATTCCCTATGCTCTACTCCAGGGAACACATTGTCCACGCCCACTTCTAAACCTTTGCAGGCATTTGTATGAATGACCAACCCATTGGGATGTGCAATAACCCGGCGTAGATTATGCAAAAACCAAGTCCAGCTCTCCTCAAACTCTGTCTCCAGCACACCGTACGCAACTAGAAATACAAAACTGTGCGCATCAACTGCACAAGCTGCTACTAACTGTCCTTTAAACCTCCCTATGAGAAAAGTAGCATCAATAGCCAAATAAGGCCTGCAGCCTGCCAAAAACCCCAGCGACAAGCCTCAAAGCAGACAAAAACCCTCCTAAAGCATTCCTTGGTCTTTGTCACTCCCCTGAATGTGTACTCCACGGTGTGGTGGTCAATATCTACAATACTACCTGGGCTGGTCCTCTCCACTTCACCTTTGAATGAATACAATAATTGAAAGCTTTCCTGCCGGTTACCATAAATAGAATCCATAGCATGTTGTTTACCATTGAAGAACCTCATGTATGGTAAATCTATCTTGAATTTGTCTTTGATGTTCTTCTGCAATTCCTTTGGACCCACTTGCTGGTTTTCTTTCACCCACTTCTTTACTTCTTCTGCCACCCATCTTGACTTGGCTCTACTGATTGTATCCTTCTTAAGGGTTGATTCCTGGCATGTGTGCTTAAAAGGGTTCACTTTGACCTGGACATTTGTGCTATTTTGCATTTTAGATGTGAGCACCCTCCATGGACAACCCTCAGTCGGACAATGCACTCTGTAACGTACTTGATCGCTCTTATCAACTTTGAAAGTGCATTCTACCTTGATGCAGTATGTCACAAGTGCATTTCTACACTCAGTCATGGATGCAAAAATGGTACCTTCTTCCATATGAGGGTTCAAAGGGTCCCATTCAACAGCTACAAGGTCTTCGTCCTCACCCACCGCATCATTATCCACATGGACTGCATTATGAGACTCATCTTGGTTTTCAGCCCGAGGTGCCCGTCGTAAATTCTGAATAACATCATAATATAGCTTATCACTACTAGGGAAAAGCCTAGCAGTAGCGCGGGTTTTAGGTATATCAGTAGCGTGGGTGCCCGCGCTACTGATACGGTGCTACAGCTAACTGGTAGTAGTAGCGCGGGTGCCACCCGCGCTACTACTACGTCCGTTAGTAGTAGCGTGGGTCTGGACCCTCGCTACTGCTAACTAATTAGGAATTAAAAAAATAAATTCCAGCCATGGCTGCTGTTGCTCGCTAGGCGTCATTGTCCTCTTCATCCATGGTCGATGCTGATCCTAGAGGGGATGAAGTCGTCCATGGTGATACACATCTCCTTTGCCATTGCTACAAAAAAGGAGACAAGGATTAGAAGAGGAAGAGAGAGATAGAGAGGAGTAGGGGCAGCAACTCAACGGTGGCCGCCAGAGTTGGAGCCGAAACCCTAGATGAAGACACACACACACAGAGAGAGAGAGAGAGAGGAAGAACAACTCACATGTGGTTGTGTCCATGGCGGATCTGGCCGCAGCCATGGATGGCGCTTTGCTGGATCTCCCTCTCCTTCCAACATTAGAGAAGGAGGAGGAAGGAGGGGGAGGGGGTTGCGGTGGGTGTGGAGGTTGTCGGATTTGGGGGAGGCATGAGGTGCGGGGCCGGCAGTGGTGGTGATGAGGAAGGGAATCGTGGGTGGGAGGGATAAGCGGAATGGGAGAGCCTATGGAGAGAGGGGGGAGAGTGAGCAAGAGAGGAGGAATTCGACCGAGGATATAGAGACATCACCTCCCTTGTGCTTAGTAGTAGCGAGGGGTATAAACCCGCGCTACTACTATCAACTTAGTAGTAGCGCGGGTTCATACCCCTCGCTACTACTATGACATGTCCCCGGGGGGCACGGTCGAGACTGCTTAGTAGTAGCGAGGGTTAAAAAACTGCGCTACTGCTATCAACTTAGTAGCAGCGAGGGGTCAACAACCGCATTACTAGTAAGTAGTAGCAGCGAGGGGTATAAACCCGCGCTACTATTAAACGTCTTTCTATAAGCTTTTCCCTAGTAGTGTCTCTTCATCAACGCCAGAATTGAAGTCATCAGGCTCCACTTCAAGGGGGGGGGGGGGCTGATGACCCACAAGTATAGGGGATCTATCGTAGTCCTTTCGATAAGTAAGAGTGTCGAACCCAACGAGGAGCAGAAGGAAATGATAAGTGGTTTCCAGCAAGGTATTCTCTGCAAGTACTGAAAAAAGTGGTAACACATAGTTTTGTGATAAGATAATTTGTAACGAGCAACAAGTAACAAAAGTAAATAAGGTGCAGCAAGGTGGCCCAATCCTTTTTGTAGCAAAGGACAAGCCTGGACAAACTCTTATATGATGTAAAGCGCTCCCGATGACACATGGGAATATCGTCAAGCTAGTTTTCATCACGTTCATATGATTCGCGTTTGGTACTTTGATAATTTGGTATGTGGGTGGACCGGTGCTTGGGTACTGCCCTTACTTGGACAAGCATCCCACTTATGATTAACCTCTATTGCAAGCATCCGCAACTACAACAAAAGTATTAAGGTAAACCTAACCATAGCATGAAACATATGGATCCAAATCAGCCCCTTACAAAGCAACACATAAACTAGGGTTTAAGCTTCTGTCACTCTAGCAACCCATCATCTACTTATTACTTCCCAATGCCTTTCTCTAGGCCCAAATAATGGTGAAGTGTCATGTAGTCGACGTTCACATAACACCACTAGAGGAGAGACAACATACATCTCAACAAATATCGAACGAATACCAAATTCACATGACTACTAATAGCAAGACTTCTCCCATGTCCTCAGGAACAAAAGTAACTACTCACAAAGCATAAACATGTTCATAATCAGAGGGGTATTAATATGCATATAGGATCTGAACATATGATCTTCCACCAATTGAACCAACTAGCATCAACTACAAAGAGTAATTAACACCACTAGCAACCTACTAGCACCAATCCCGGACTTGGAGACAAGAATTGGATACAAGAGATAAACTAGGGTTTTGAGATGAGATGGTGCTGATGAAGATGTTGATGGAGATTTCCCTCTCCCGATGAGAGGAGCGTTGGTGATGAAGATGGCGATGATTTCCCCCTCCGGGAGGGAAGTTTCCCTGGTAGAACAGCTCCGCCAGAGCCCTAGATTGGTTCCGCCAAGGTTTCGCCTCGTGGCGGTGCACTTTCGTCGGAGAAGATAGCTTATGATTTTTTTCCCATCGAAAGACTCCATGTAGCAGAAGATGGCCACCGGAGGGCCACCAGGGGGCCCACGAGGTAGGGGGCACGCCCCCCACCCTCGTGGGAAGGGTGTGGCCCCCTGGTGAACTTCTTGCTCTCAGTATTTTTTGTATATTTGGAAAACATCTTCCATGAAGTTTCAGGACTTTTGGAGTTGTGCAGAATAGGTCTCTAATATTTGCTCCTTTTCCAGCCCAGAATCCCAGCTGCCGGCATTCTCCCTCTTTATGTAAACCTTGTAAAATAAGAGAATAGGCATAAGTATTATGACATAATGTGTAATAACAGCCCATAATGCAATAAATATTGATATAAAAGCATGATGCAAAATGGACGTATCAACTCCCCCAAGCTTAGACCTCGCTTGTCCTCAAGCGAAAAGCCGAAATTGAAAAAGATGTCCACATGTTTAGAGATAGAGGTGTCGATAAAAATAAAATACGGACATGAGGGCATCATGATCATTCTTAGAACAGCAACTTATATAATTCAATCACAATATCAAGTATGAATCGTAAACTTCATTGAAAACTAACAACTACAATCTCAGTCATTGAAGCAATTGCAATTTATCATAACATAGGAAAGAGACAATGTATAAGAGCTTTTCAGCAAGTCCACAAACTCAACTATCATATAATCTTTCACAATTGCTGACACTCACGCAATACTTATGGGTATGGAGTTTTAATCGGACACAGAGAAACATAGGGGCTTATAGTTTTGCCTCCCAACGTTTTACCTCAAGGGTAATGTCAACAGTAATAGTTCATGAAAACTCACATCCAATTAGCCATATATACCAGGATCTTTCCAACATGTTGTGCTTGCCAAAGGATAAAATGTTAAAAGGAAGGGTGAAGATCACCATGACTCTTATGCAATGTAGGAGATTAAAGTAAAAGATAGGCCCTTCGCAGAGGGAAGCAGAGGTTGTCATGCGCTTTTATGGTTGGATGCACAAAATCTTAATGCGAAAGAACGTCACTTTATATTGCCACTTGTGATATGGACCTTTATTATGCAGTTTGTCACTTTTATTACTTCCATATCACACGCTCGTATAAAGCTTATTTCCTCCACACCAATCAATCATACATATTTAGAGAGCAATTTTTATTGCTTGCACCGATGATAACTTACTTGATGGATCTTACTCAATCCATAGGTAGATATGGTGGACTCTTATGGCAAGACTGGTTTAAGGGTGTTTGGAAGCACAAGTAGTGTCTCTACTTGGTGCAATGAATTTGGATAGCATGAGGGGGAAAGGCAAGCTCATCATGTTGGAAAATCCAAGACAATATTATTCATCTCAGATGTAAGAAAACATAACCCATTATGTTGTCTTCCTTGTCCAATGTCAACTCTTTAGCATGTCATATTTTAATGAGTGCTCACAATCATAAAAGATGTCAAAGATAGTATATTTATATGTGAAGACCTCTCTTTCTTTATTACTTCCTATTAATTGCAACGATGACCAAAACTATGTTTGTCAACCCTCAACAACTTTTAATCATCATACTCTTTCTATGTGAGCTCATTACTCTCCATAAGAATCACATGATCTCTTTGTTTATTTTTATTTCTTTCTTTGTTCTTTTATTCACTTAGGATCATGGAAAAATAATCAAGCCCTTAACTCAACACTAATCTTTATTATATAGCTCACAGACTCGATTACATAGAAGGATAATAAAGAAAAACTCACAACTAGATCATACTAAGAACTTTTATTCTACTAGATCAAGATATTACCAAAAGGATCGAACTAAGAAAAACGGTAAGGATAAGGTGATGGTGATACGATACCGGGGTACTCCCCCAAGCTTGGCAGTTGCCAAGTGGAGTGCCCATACTCATGTGATTATGTCTCTATTTTCGGGGATGGTGATGTGATATTCTTGGTGATGATGCCCCTCAAGATACGGTTCTCCTCCTCAAGCTTGTTGACTTGCTACTTGAGGTCCATTATTTCCTTTCTGAGTTTTCCTGTAATAGCCAAAGCTCCCTGCACCCAAGGGTGCTGCATAGCTATGGGAGAACCAGTGACACTCTTTTTCATATTCTCATAAGAAAGAAATCTAACATTGGAAGGGATAATCGAGTTTGGAATAGCTGAGCTCTGTAGTTCTCCCATTGTGAATCCAGCTTGGAGGCGGGAAGTGACTTCTTGATCCTCTTCCATAGCATCTATCCTCTTCAAATCAGCCTCCATCTCTTCCTCCGTTGCTGGCCCAAAGGGGTCAACATGATTCTTTGTTGTTGATCTCGGTGCCGGATGAGACACCCGACTCTCCCCGACTGACTCTTATGAAGACATCCTGCTCTAATTTGCAACAACAACAGCTCGAAACACAAACAAGAGATAATTGTGTGATACGCGAGTCAAAAAACCCCAGGAGATTATATAATGAATTTTTACCGACCAAAATACGTGTCGCGTACGAAAACGGAGTCCGGAGAGCACATGAGGTGCCCACGAGGTAGGGGGCGCGCCCAGTAGGGTAGGGCGCGCCCTCCACCCTCGTGGAGCCCTCGTGTCCTTCCCGGACTGCTGCTTATTTTTCTATTTTTCTAAATATTCCAAAACGGAGAAATATTGCCTTAAAAACTATTTTGGAGTCGGTTTACTTACCGTACCACATACCTATTCCTTTTCAGTGTCTGAAACATTGCGGAAAGTGTCCCTTATGTATTCCTCCGGGGTTACGGTTTCAATAACATTGGTTTCAACATTTATGGGATTACCTGAGATATAATGTTTGATTCTTTGACCGTTCACCACCTTCGAATTTGTGCCTTCAAAGTTGTTGATTTTTATGGCACCGGAACGGTAGACCTCCTCGATAATGTAAGGACCTTCCTATTTAGAGAGAAGTTTTCTTGCAAAAAATCTTAAACGAGAGTTGTATAGCAATACATAATCACCTACATTAAACTCACGCTTTTGTATCCTTTTGTCATGCCATCTTTTAACTTTTTCTTTAAACAACTTGGAATTTTCATAGGCTTGGGTTCTCCATTCATCAAGTGATCTAATATCAAATAACCTCTTCTCACTGGCAAGTTTAAAATCATAATTAAGTTCTTTAATAGCTCAATAAGCCTTGTGTTCTAGTTCGAGAGGTAAGTGACATGCTTTTCCATAGACCATTTTATCCGGAGACATACCCATAGGATTTTTATATGCAGTTCTATAGGCCCATAATGCATCATCAAGTTTCTTGGACCAATTCTTTCTAGACCTATTAACAGTCTTTTGCAGAATTAATTTGAGTTCTCCATTACTCAATTCTACTTGCCCACTAGACTGAGGGTGATAAGGAGATGCAATTCTATGATTAACATCACATTTAGCAAGCATTTTACGGAAAGCACCATGAATAAATTGTGAACCACCATCAGTCATTAAATATCTAGGGACTCCAAATCTTGGAAAAATAACTTCTTTAAGCATTTTAATAGAAGTGTTATGATCAGCACTACTAATTGGAAGTCTACTAATAGAAGTGTTATAATAACAAGTGAATAATTCATAGGCATTTCTTGACGTCTACTAATATTACCAATTCTTTGACATTCATCACAAGATAAGACAATCTTACAGGCATCCTTGAAGAGAGTAGGCCAATAAAAACCAGATTGCAGTACCTTATGTGCAGTTCTATCTCCAGCATTGTGTCCTCCATAAGCTTCGGAGTGACACTTGCGTAGGATCTGTTCCTGTTCATGCTCAAGTACACAATGTCTAATAACACCATCTACTCCTTATTTATAAAGATGTGGGTCATCCCAAAAGTAATGCCTCAAATCATAGAAGAACTTTTTCTTTTGCTGGTATGTGAAACTAGGTGGTATAAACTTAGCAACAATGTAATTAGCATAATCAGCATACCATGGAGCAGAATGAGAAGCATTTATGACATTTAATTGCTCATCAGGGAAGCTATCATCAATAGGTAGTGGGTCATCAAGCACATTTTCTCACATAGACAAGTTATCTGCAATGGGGTTCTCAGCTCCTTTTCTATCAACAATATGCAAATCAAATTCTTGTAGTAAGAGAACCCATCTAATAAGTGTTGGTTTAGCATCTTTCTTTTCCATAAGATATTTAATAGCAGCATGATCAGTGTGAATAGTTACTTTACAATCAACAATATAAGGTCTAAACTTATCACAAGCAAATACAACTGCTAAGAATTCTTTTTAAGTAGTAGCATAATTTCTTTGAGCATTGTCTAGAGTTTTACTAGCATATTGAATAACATTTAGTTTCTAATCAACTCTTTGTCCTAGAACAACACCTACAGCATAATCACTAGCATCACACATAATTTCAAAGGGTAAATTCTAATCAGGTGGCTGAACAATAGGTGCAGAGATCAATGCTTTCTTAAGTATTTCAAATGCTTTTACGCAATCATCATCCAAAACAAATGGTATATCTTTTTGCAATAAATTAGTCAGAGGCCGAGAGGTTTTTGAGAAGTCCTTAATGAACCTCCCATAAATACCAGCGTGACGAAGGAAACTTCTTATACCTTTGATGTCCTTGGGACATGGCATCTTTTCAATAGCATCAAACTTGGCTTTATCAACTTCAATACCTTTTTTAGAAACTTTATGCCCCAAGACAATACCTTCATTAACCATAAAGTGGCACTTTTCACAATTCAAGACAAGATTAGTTTCTTCACATCTCTGCAAAACTCGATCAAGGTTGCTCAAGCAATCATCAAAAGAAGATCCATAGACGAAAAAGTCATCCATGAAAACCTCACAAATCTTTTCGCAAAAGTCATAGAATATAGCCATCATGCATCTTTGAAAGGTAGCAGGTGCATTACATAAACCAAAAGGCATACGTCTATAAGGAAAAGTACCAAAAGGGCATGTAAAAGTAGTCTTTGATTGATCTTTGGCTGACATAGGTATTTGAGAGAAACCAGAATAACCATCTAGAAAGCAAAAATGTGTATGTTTGGATAATCTTTCTAGCATTTGATCGATAAAAGGTAAGGGGTAATGATCTTTTTTAGTAGCCTTATTTAATTTGCGGAAATCAATTACCATCTTATAACCTGTAATAATTCTTTGAGGAATCAATTCATCTTTATCATTAGGAACAACAATAATACCTCCCTTCTTAGGGACACAATGGACAGGGCTTACCCACTGACTATCAGTAATGGGATAAATTACACTTGCCTCAAGGAGCTTTAGTATCTCCTTTCTTACCACTTCTTTCATTTTAGGATTCAGTCGGCATTGATGATCACGAACTAGTTTAGCATCTTCTTCCAAATTAATTTTATGTTTACATAGAGTGGGACTAATACCCTTAAGATCATCAAGGGTATACCCAATAGCAGCACGGTGCTTCTTCAGAGTTTTCAATAATCTCTTTTCTTCATGTTCTGAAAGGTTAGCACTAATAATAACAGGATATATCTTTTTCTCATCAAGATAAGCATATTTAAGAGTATCAGGTAATGGTTTAAGCTCAAACACGGGATCACCCTTGGGTGGAGGAGGATCCCCTAGGATTTCAATAGGTAAATTATTTTTCAGAATAGGCTCCTGTTTAAAGAATACTTCATCTAATTCCCTTCTTTCATTCATTAACATATCATTTTCATGGTCTAGCAAGTATTGTTCTAAAGGATCACTAGGAGGTACGACAATAGAAGCAAGACCAATAATTTCATCCTCACTAGGTAATTCTTCTTCACGGTGTTGTCTAATAAATTTAGAAAAATTAAATTCATGAGTCATATCATCTAAACCAATAGTAACAACATCCCTTTTGCACTCTATGGTACTCCCTCCATTCCAAAATATAGTGCGCCCGCGCTTCCCGAGGTCCAACTTTGACCATAAATTTAACCAGTGAGACCAACTACGACGGGAGAAAAAATTGTATAATTGAAAACTTCTTTCGAATACGAATTCACTGATATAACTTTTGCTCCCACCGCAATCGGTCTTGCTAGTTAAATTTATGGTCAAAGTTAAAGCACGAGGATAGAGGAAGCACTACATTATGGAATGGAGGGAGTAGCATTAGCAGTATTTAGGAAGGGTCTACCAAATATAATGGGACAAAACCTATCTTGTGGGGAACCAAGAACAAGAGAATCAGCAGGGTATTTAGTTTTCCCACACAAGACTTCAACATCTCTAACAATTCCCATTGGTGAAATAGTATCTCTATTGGCTAGTTTAATTGTGACATCAATACCTTCCATCTTAGTAGGTGCAATATCACGCATAACTTCTTGGTATAAGGAATAAGGTATTGCACTAGCACTAGCACCCATATCACATAAGCCATGATAACAATGATTTCCTATTTTAACAGAAATAACAGGCATGCCTACCACAGGTCTAGGTTTATCTTTATCACGGGGTTTAGCAATTCTAGCAGTTTCATTACAGAAATAAATAACATGCCCATCTATATTATCAGACAAGAGATCTTTAACAATAGCAATATTAGGTTCAACTTTAACTTGCTCAGGAGGTGTATATGTTTTAATATTGCTTTTACGAACCACAGTTGAAGCTTTAGTATGATCCTTTATCCTGACAGGGAAAGGTGGTTTCTCAATATAAGAAGTAGGAACAATAGGATCATTATAAGTGATAGTCTTTTCATCAACTTTAATAGGTGCAGCTACTTTTACTTCTATGGGAGGATGATATTTAAACCACTTCTCCTTGGGGAGATCAACATAGGCAGCAAAAGATTCACACAAAGAAGCTACTATCTCAGAGTCAAGTCCATATTTAGTGCTAAATTTACGAAAAATATCGGTATCCATAAAAGATTTAACACAATCAAAACTAGGTGTCATACCTGACTCCTTACCATTGCCGAGGTCCCAATCTTCAGAGTTGCGTTTAATTCTTTCCAATAAATCCCATTTGAATTCAATAGTCTTCATCATAAAAGAGCCAGCACAAGAAGTATCAAGCATGGTGCGATTGTTATCAGAAAGCCGAGGATAAATTTTTTGAATAATCATTTCTCTTGAGAGCTCATGATTGGGGCATGAATATAACATTGATTTAAGCCTCCCCCAAGCTTGAGCGATGCTTTCTCCTTCGCGAGGCCAAAAATTATATATATAATTGCGATCACGATGAGCAAGATGCATAGGATAAAGCTTCTGATGAAATTCCAATTTCAATCGTTTGTAATTCCAAGACCTCATATAATCACATAGCCTATACCATGTTGATGCATCTCCCCTCAAAGATAAAGGGAAGACCTTCTTCTTAACAACATCTCCGGGTACAGCTGCAAGCTTAAATAATCCACAAACCTGATCCACATATATCAGATGTTCATCAGGATGTTTTGTTCCATCTCCTAAAAAAGGATTAGCTAGCAGTTTTTCTATCATACCCGAAGGAACTTCAAAGCAAGCATTTTCATTTTCAGTAGGTTCAGTAGGTTCAGTAGGTTGAGGAGCAACTCTTTGCTCTACTGGTCGGGGTGAAGATACCCCGAACAAGCCCCTCAGAGGGTTACTTTCCATACTAACAAGTGACAGTAAATTTCAGCACACTATATAAATTTTGTTGGGTTTCGTAGTAATTTCAAAAAAATTCCTACGCACACGCAAGATCATGTGATGCATAGCAATGAGGGGAGAGTGTTGTCTACGTACCCAACGCAGACCGACTGCGGAAGCGATGACACGACGTAGAGGAAGTAGTCGTACGTCTTCACGATCCAACCGATCAAGCACCGAAACTACGGCACCTCCGAGTTCGAGCACACGTTCAGCTCGATGACGATCCCCGGACTCCGATCCAGCAAAGTGTCGGGGAAGAGTTCCGTCAGCACGACGGCGTGGTGACGATCTTGATGTACTACAGCAGCAGGGCTTCGCCTAAACTCCGCTACAGTATTATCGAGGTATATGGTGGCAGGGGGCACCGCACACGGCTAAGGAATAGATCACGTGGATCAACTTGTTGTGTCTTTGGTGCAAGCCCTGCCCCTCTATTTATATGTTGAGCCCCGGGGTCGAAACTTGGAGCAAAAGCCTCCTCAAAGTCGGTTTTGCCCGAAAGGCAAGAGTCCCACTCGAACTCCAGGACCAAACGCCACAATCCTTGGCGTCTGGCCCAGACGCCATGGGCCTCGACGTCTGGCCCAGGGCCAGACGCCAGGGTCTCCGGCGTTTGCCCCCCTGGCCTCCGCAAAACTCCTTTTGCACCGATCTAAAGCCTCATGGGCTTGACCCCTTGGCCTAACCATATCATCCAATATATGAATCTTTACGTCTCGACCATTTCGAGACTCCTCGTCATGTCCCCGATCTCATCCGGGACTCCGAACTCCTTCGGTACATCAAAACATGTAAACTCATAATATAACTGTCATCGTAACCTTAAGCGTGCGGACCCTACGGGTTCGAGAACAATGCAGACATGACCGAGACACGTCTCCGGTCAATAACCAATAGCGGGACCTGGATGCCCATATTGGCTCCTACATATTCTACGAAGATCTTTATCGGTCAGACCGCATAACGACATACGTTGTTCCCTTTGTCATCGGTATGTTACTTGCCCGAGATTCGATCGTCGGTATCCAATACCTAGTTCAATCTCGTTACCGGCAAGTCTCTTCACTTGTTTCGTAATACATCATCTCACAACTAACATATTAGTTGTAATGCTTGCAAGGCTTATGTGATGTGTATTACCGAGAGGGTCCAAAGATACCTCTCCGACAATCGGAGTGACAAATCCTAATCTCGAAATACGCCAACCAAACATCTACCTTTGGAGACACCTGTAATGCTCCTTTATAATCACCCAGTTATGTTGTGACGTTTGGTAGCACCCAAAGTGTTCCTCTGGCAAACGGGAGTTGCATAATCTCATAGTCATAGGAACATGTATAAGTCATGAAGAAAGCAATAGCAACATACTAAACGATCGGGTGCTAAGCTAATGGAATGGGTCATGTCAATCAGATCATTCAACTAATGATGTGACCTCGTTAATCAAATAACAACTCTTTTGTCTATGGTTAGGAAACATAACCATCTTTGATTAACGAGCTAGTCAAGTAGAGGCATACTAGTGACACTCTGTTTGTCTATGTATTCACACATGTATTATGTTTCCGGTTAATACAATTCTAGCATGAATAATAAACATTTATCATGATATAAGGAAATAAATAATAACTTTATTATTGCCTCTAGGGCATATTTCCTTCAGTCTCCCACTTGCACTAGAGTCAATAATCTAGTTCACATCGCCATGTGATTTAACAGCAATAGTTCACATCACCATGTGATTAACACCCATAGTTCACATCGCTATGTGACCAACACCCAAAGGGTTTACTAGATTCAGTAATCTAGTTCACATCGCTATGTGATTAACACCCAAGGAGTACTAAGGTGTGATCATGTTTTTGCTTGTGAGAGAATCTAAGTCAACGGGTCTGCCACATTCAGATCCTCATGTATTTTGCAAATTTCTATGTCAACAATGCTCTGCATGGAGCTACTCTAGCTAATTGCTCCCACTTTCAATATGTATCTAGATCGAGACTTAGAGTCATCTAGATTAGTGTCAAACTTGCATCGGCGTAACCCTTTACGACGAACCTTTTTCCACTTCCATAATCGAGAAACATATCCTTATTCCACTAAGGACAATTTTGACCGCTCTCCAGTGATCTACTCCTAGATCATTATTGTACTTCCTTGCCAAACTCAGTGCTATGGCATACAATAGATCTGGTATACAGCATGGCATACTTTATAGAACCTATGACTGAGGCATAGGGAATGACTTTTCATTCTCTTTCTATTTTCTGCTGTGGTCGGGATTTGAGTCTTACTCAATTTCATACCTTTGCAACACAGGCAAGAAACTTTTCTTTGACTGTTCCATTTTGAACTACTTCAAAATCTTGTCAAGGTATGCACTCATTGAAAATCTTATCAAGCGTCTTGATCTATCTCAATAGATCTTGATGCTCAATATGTATGTAGTTTTACTGAGGTCTTTCTTCGAAAAACTCTTATTCAAGTATCCTTTCATGCTTTGCAGAATAATTCTACATTATTTCCGATCAGCAATATGTCACTCACATATACTAATCAGAAAGGCTGTAGTGCTCCCACTCACTTTATTGTAAATACAGGCTTCATCGTAAGTCTATATAAAACTATATGCTTTGATCAACTTATCAAAGCGTATATTCTAACTCCGAGATGCTTGCACCAGTCCATAGATGGATCGCTGGAGCTTGCACATTTTGTTAGCACCTTTAGGATTGACAAAACCTTTTGGTTGCATCATATACAACTCTTCTTTAATAAATCCATTAAGGAATGCAGTTTTGACATCCATTTGCCAGATTTCATAAAATGTGGCAATTGCTAACATGATTCAGATAGACTTAAGCATCGATACGAGTGAGAAAACCTCATCGTATTCAACACCTTGAACTTGTTGAAAAACTTTTGCAACAAGTCGAGCTTGGTAGATAGTAATACTACTATCAGTGTCCGTCTTCCTCTTGAAGATCCATTTATTTAACATGGCTTTGCTGATCATCGAGCAAGTCAATCAAAGTCCATACTTTGTTGTCATACATGGATCATATCTCAGAGTTTATGGCCTCAAGCCATCTCGCGGAATCTGGGCTCATCATCGCTTCCTCATAGTTCGTAGGTTCATCATGGTCTAGTAACATGACTTCCAGAACATGATTACTACACCACTCTGGTGCAGATCTTACTCTGGAAGACCTACGAGGTTCTGTAGTAACTTGATCTGAAGTTTTATGATCAATATCATTAGCTTCCTCACTAATTGGTGTATTTGTCACAGGAACTGATTTCTGTGATGAACTACTTTCCAATAAGGGAGCAGGTACAGTTACCTCATCAAGTTCTACTTTCCTCCCACTCACTTCTTTCGAGAGAAACTCCTTCTCCAGAAAGGATCCATTTTTAGCAACGAATATCTTGCCTCCGGATCTGTGATAGAAGGTGTACCCAACAATTTCCTTTGGGTATTCTATGAAGACGCACTTCTCCGATTTGGGTTCGAGCTTATCAGGATGAAACTTTTTCACATAAGCATCGCAGCCCCAAACTTTAAGAAACGACAACTTGGGTTTCTTGCTAAACCACAGTTCATATAGTGTCGTCTCAACGGATTTAGATGGTGCCCTTTTAACGTGAATGCAGCTGTCTCTAATGCATAACCCCAAAACGACAATGGTAAATCAATAAGAGACATCATAGATCGCACCATATCCAATAAAGCGCGGTTACAACGTTCGGACACACCATAACATTGTGGTGTTCCAGGTGGCGTGAGCTATGAAACTATTCCACATTGTTTTAATTGAAGACCAAACTCGTAACTCAAATATTCGTCTCCGTGATCAGATCGCAGAAACTTTATTTTTCTTGTTACGATGATTTTTCCACTTCACTCTGAAATTCTTTGAACCTTTCAATTATTTCAGACTTATGTTTCATCAAGTAGATATCCCCATATCTGCTCAAATCATCTTGTGAAGGTCAGAAAATAATGATACCTGCTGTAAGCCTTTCATCGGACCACATACATCGGTATGTATGATTTCCAACAAATCTGTTGCTTGCTTCATTGTTCCGGAGAACGGCGTTTTAGTCATCTTGCCCATAAGGCATGGTTCGCAAGCATCAAGTGATTCATAATCAAGTGATTCCAAAATCCCATCAGCATGGAGTTTCTTCATGCGCTTTACACCAATATGACCTAAACGGCAGTGCCATAAATAAGTTGCACTATCATTATTAACTTTACATCTTTTGGTTTCAATATTATGAATATGTGTATCACTAAGATCGAGATCCAATGAACTATTTTCATTGGGTGTGTAACCATATAAAGGTTCTATTCATGTAAACAGAATAACAATTTATTCTCTTACTTAAATGAATAACGGTATTACAATAAACATGATCAAATCATATTCATGCTCAACGCAAACACCAAATAACACTTATTTAGGTTCAACACTAATCCCGAAAGTATAGGGAGTGTGCGACGATGATCATATCAATCTTGGAACCACTTCCAACACACATCGTCACTTCACCCTTAACTAGTCTCTGTTTATTCTGCAACTCCCGTTTCGAGTTACTAATCTTAGCAACTGAACTAGTATCAAATACTAAGGGTTTGCGATAAACACTAGTAAAGTACACATCAATAACATGTATATCAAATATACTTATGTTCACTTTGCCATCCTTCTTATCCGCCAATCACTTGGGGTAGATCCGCTTCCAGTGACCAGTCCCTTTGCAGTAGAAACACTTAGTCTCAGGCTTAGGATCAGACTTGGGCTTCTTCACTTGAGCAGCAACTTGCTTGCTGTTTTTCTTGAAGTTCCCCTTCTTCCCTCTGCCCCTTTTCTTGAAACTAGTGGTCTTGTCTACCATCAACACTTGATGTTTTTCTCGATTTCTACCTTCGTCAATTTCCGCATTACGAAGAGCTTGGGAATCGTTTCCGTTATCCCTTGCATGCCATAGTTCATCACGAAGTTCTACTAACTTGGTGATGGTGACTAGAGAATTCTGTCAATCACTATCTTATCTGGAAGATTAACTCCCACTTGATTCAAGCGATTGTATTACCCAGACAATCTGAGCACATGCTCACTAGTTGAGCGATTCTCCTCCATCTTTTAGCTATAGAACTTGTTGGAGACTTCATATCTCTCAACTCGGGTATTTGCTTGAAATATTAGCTTCAACTCCTGGAACATCTCATATGGTCCATGACGTTCAAAACGTCTTTGAAGTCCCGATTCTAAGCCGTTAAGCATGGTGCACTTAAACTATCAAGTAGTCATCATATTGAGCTAGCCAAACATTCATAACGTCTGCATCTGCTCCTGCAATAGGTCCGTCACCTAGCGATGCATTAAGGACATAATTCCTCTGTGCAGCAATGAGGATTTAACCTCAGATCACGGATCAAATCCGCAACATTGCTACTAACATTTTTCAACACAATTTTCTCTAGGAACATATCAAAATAAACACAGGGAAGCAACAACGCGAGCTATTGATCTACAACATGATTTGCAAAATACTACCAGGACTAAGTTCATGATAAATTTAAGTTCAATTTAATCATATTACTTAAGAACTCCCACTTAGATAGACATCCCTCTAATCCTCTAAGTGATTACGTGATCCAAATCAACTAAACCATGACCGATCATCACGTGAGATGGAGTAGTTTTCAATGGTGAACATCGCTATGTTGATCATATCTACTATATGATTCACGCTCGACCTTTCGGTCTCCGTGTTCCGAGGCCATATCTGCATATGCTAGGCTCGTCAAGTTTAACCTGAGTATTCTGCGTGCGCAACTGTTTTGCACCCGTTGTATTTGAACGTAGAGCCTATCACACCCGATCATCACGTGGTGTCTCAGCACGAAGAACTTTCGCAACGGTGCATACTCAGGGAGAACACTTCTTGATAATTTAGTGAGAGATCATCTTATAATGCTACCGTCAATCAAAGCAAGATAAGATGCATAAAAAGATAAACATCACATGCAATCAATATAAGTGATATGATATGGCCATCATCATATTGTGCTTGTGATCTCCATCTCCGAAGCACCGTCATGATCACCATCGTCACCGGCGCGACACCTTGATCTCCATCGTAGCATCGTTGTCATCTCGCCAATCTTATGCTTCCACGACCATCGCTACCGCTTAGTGATAAAGTAAAGCATTACATCGCGATTGCATTGCATACAATAAAGCGACAACCATATGGCTCCTGCCAGTTGCCGATAACTTGGTTACAAAACATGATCATCTCATACAATAAAATTCAGCATCATGCCTTGACCATATCACATCACAACATGCCCTGCAAAAACAAGTTAGACGTCCTCTACTTTGTTGTTGCATGTTTTACGTGGCTGCTACGGGCTTAAGTAAGAACCAATCTCACCTACGCATCAAAACCACAACGATAGTTTGTCAAATAGACTCCGTTTTAACCTTCTCAAGGACCGGGCGTAGCCATACTCGGTTCAACTAAAGTTGGAGAGACAGTCGCCCGCAAGCCATCTATGTGCAAAGCATGTCGAGGGAACCGGTCTCGCGTAAGCGTACGCGTAAGGTTGGTCCGGGTCGTCTCGTCCAACAATACCGCCGAACCAAAGTATGACATGCTGGTAGGCAGTATGACTTGTATCGTCCACAACTCACTTGTGTTCTACTCGTGCATATAACATCAACATAAATAACCTGGCTCGGATGCCACTGTTGGGTTTCGTAGTAATTTCAAAAAATTTCCTACGCACACGCAAGATCATGTGATGCATAGCAACGAGGGGAGAGTGTTGTCTACGTACCCAACGCAGACCGACTGCGGAAGCGATGACACGACGTAGAGGAAGTAGTCGTACGTCTTCACGATCCAACCGATCAAGCACCGAAACTACGGCACCTCCGAGTTCGAGCACACGTTCAGCTCGATGACGATCCCCGAACTCCGATCCAGCTAAGTGTCGGGGAAGAGTTCCGTTAGCACGACGGCGTGGTGACGATCTTGATGTACTACAGCAGCAGGGCTTCGCCTAAACTCCGCTACAGTATTATCGAGGTATATGGCGGCAGGGGGCACCGCACACGGCTAAGGAATAGATCACGTGGATCAACTTGTTGTGTCTTTGGTGCAAGCCCTGCCCCTCTATTTATATGTTGAGCCCCGGGGTCGAAACTTGGAGCAAAAGCCTCCTCAAAGTCGGTTTTGCCCGAAAGGCAAGAGTCCCACTCGGACTCCAGGACCAAACGCCACAATCCTTGGCGTCTGGCCCAGACGCCATGGGCCTTGGCGTCTGGCCCAGGGCCAGACGCCAGGGTCTCCGGCGTTTGCCCCCCTGGCCTCCGCAAAACTCCTTTTGCACCGATCTAAAGCCTCATGGGCTTGACCCCTTGGCCTAACCATATCATCCAATATATGAATCTTTACGTCTCGACCATTTCGAGACTCCTCGTCATGTCCCCGATCTCATCCGGGACTCCGAACTCCTCCGGTACATCAAAACATGTAAACTCATAATATAACTGTCATCATAACCTTAAGCGTGCGGACCCTACGGGTTCGAGAACAATGCAGACATGACCGAGACACGTCTCCGGTCAATAACCAATAGCGGGACCTGGATGCCCATATTGGCTCCTACATATTCTACGAAGATCTTTATCGGTCAGACCGCATAACGACATACGTTGTTCCCTTTGTCATCGGTATGTTACTTGCCCGAGATTCGATCGTCGGTATCCAATACCTAGTTCAATCTCGTTACCGGCAAGTCTCTTCACTTGTTTCGTAATACATCATCTCACAACTAACATATTAGTTGTAATGCTTGCAAGGCTTATGTGATGTGTATTACCGAGAGGGCCCAGAGATACCTCTCCGACAATCGGAGTGACAAATCCTAATCTCGAAATACGCCAACCCAACATCTACCTTTGGAGACACCTGTAATGCTCCTTTATAATCACCCAGTTACGTTGTGACGTTTGGTAGCACCCAAAGTGTTCCTCTGGCAAACGGGAGTTGCATAATCTCATAGTCATAGGAACATGTATAAGTCATGAAGAAAGCAATAGCAACATACTAAACGATCGGGTGCTAAGCTAATGGAATGGGTCATGTCAATCAGATCATTCAACTAATGATGTGACCTCGTTAATCAAATAAACAACTCTTTTGTCTATGGTTAGGAAACATAACCATCTTTGATTAACGAGCTAGTCAAGTAGAGGCATACTAGTGACACTCTGTTTGTCTATGTATTCACACATGTATTATGTTTCCGGTTAATACAATTCTAGCATGAATAATAAACATTTATCATGATATAAGGAAATAAATAATAACTTTATTATTGCCTCTAGGGCATATTTCCTTCAAATTTTTCCTTATCAAATTCCACCTACCAAAGGCGCTTCACTCCCCGGCAACGGCGCCATAAAAGAGTCTTGATGACCCACAAGTATAGGGGATCTATCATAGTCCTTTCGATAAGTAAGAGTGTCGAACCCAATGAGGAGCAGTAGGAAATGATAAGCGGTTTCCAGCTAGGTATGCTCTGCAAGTACTGAAAAAAGTGGTAATAGATAGTTTTGTGATAAGATAATTTGTAACGAGCAACAAGTAACAAAAGTAAATAAGGTGCAGCAAGGTGGCCCAATCCTTTTTGTAGCAGAGGACAAGCCTGGACAAACTCTTATATGATGTAAAGCGCTCCCGAGGACACTTGGGAATATCGTCAAGCTAGTTTTCATCACGTTCATATGATTCGCGTTCGGGTACTTTGATAATTTGGTATGTGGGTGGACCGGTGCTTGGGTACTGCCCTTACTTGGACAAGCATCCCACTTATGATTAACCTCTATTGCAAGCATCCGCAACTACAACAAAAGTAATAAGGTAAACCTAACCATAGCATGAAACATATGGATCCAAATCGGCCCCTTCCGAAGCAAGGCATAAACTAGGGTTCAAGCTTCTCTCACTCTAGCAACCCATCATCTACTTATTACTTCCCAGTGTGTGACGCCCCCGGTTCAATCGTACACTAATCATACACGCAAATGTGTACGATCAAGATCAGGGACTCACGGGAAGATATCACAACACAACTCTACAAATAAAATAAGTCATACAAGCATCATATTACAAGCCAGGGGCCTCGAAGGCTCGAATACAAGAGCTCGATCATAGACGAGTCAGCGGAAGCAACAATATCTGAGTACAGACATAAGTTAAACAAGTTTGCCTTAAGAAGGCTAACACAAACTAGGATACGGATCAAAAGAGGCGCAGGCCTCCTGCCTAGGATCCTCCTAAACTACTCCTGGTCGCCGTCAGCGGGCTGTACGTAGTAGTAGGCACCTCCCGAATAGTAGTAGTCGTCATCAACGGTGGCGTCTGGCTCCTGGACTCCAGCATCTGGTTGCGACAACCAGAAAGAAAGGAAAGGGGGAAAAAGGGGGAGAAAGCAACCATGAGTACTCATCCAAAGTACTCGCAAGCAAGGAGCTACACTACATATGCATGGGTATCAAATGGAATAAGGGTATCATATGTGGACTGAACTACAGAATGCCAGAATAAGAGGGGGATAACTAATCCTGTCGAAGACTACGCTTCTGGCCACCTCCATCTTGCAGCATGTAGGAGAGAGTAGATGGTAAGTTCACCAAGTAGCATCAAGTAGCATCGTATAGCATAATCCTAACCGATGATCCTCCCCTTGTCGCCCTGTGAGAGAGCGATCACCGGTTGTATCTGGCACTTGGAAGGGTGTGTTTTATTAAGTATCTGGTTCTAGTTTTCATAAGGTCAAGGTACCACTCCAAGTTGTCCTGTTACCGAAGATCACGGCTATTCGAATAGATTAACTTCCCTGCAGGGGTGCACCACATATCCCAACACGCTTGATCCCATTTGGCCGGACACACTTTCCTGGGTCATGCCCGGCCTCGGAAGATCAACACGTCGCAGCCCTACCTAGGCACAACAGAGAGGTCAGCACGCCGGTCTAAATCCTATGGCGCAGGGGTCTAGGCCCATCGCCCATTGCACACCTGCACGTTGCGTACGCGGCCGGAAGCAGAACTAGCCCCCTTAATACAAGAGCAGGCTTACGGTCCAATCCGGCGTGCGCCACTCAGTCGCTGACGTCACGAAGGCTTCGACTGATACCACGACGTCGAGTGCCCATAACTGTCCCCGCGTAGATGGTTAGTGCGTATAGGCCAGTAGCCAGACTCAGATCAAATACCAAGATCTCGTTAAACGTGTTAAGTATCCGCGAACACCGACCAGGGCCAGGCCCACCTCTCTCCTAGGTGTTCACAACCTGCCCTGTCGCTCCGCCATGAAGTAACAGTCGGGGGCCGTCGGGAACCCAGGCCCACCTCTACCGGGATAGAGCCACCTGCCCCTTCAGCCCCCATCTCCGAACAGTATCATAAGTAATGTAACAGTATAAGTATATATCATATGCCCGTGATCACCCCCGAAGTGATCACAGCCCAGTGGTATAGCATGGCAGACGGACAAGAGTGTAGGGCCACTGATGATAATCTAGCATCCTATACTAAGCATTAGGATTGCAGGTAAAGGTAACAACAGTTGTAGCAAGGACAGGCTATGCATCGGGATAGGATTAACGGAAAGCAGTAACATACTACACTACTCTAAAGCAAGCAGTATAGAGGAGAGTAGGCGATATCTGGAGATCAAGGAGGGGGGGCTTGCCTGGTTGCTCTGGCAAGAGAGAGGGGTCGTCAACTCCGTAGTCGTACTGGGTAGCAGCGGCGTCGGTCTTGGTGTCTAGCGAGAGAAGAAGGGGGAAGAAACAATAAATATTTAAGCAAACAGATGCATAGCGATGCATGACATGACAATTATCGGTGCTAGGGGTGCCCTAACGCGGTATGAGGTGATACCGGTGAAGGGAGGAATCAACCGGGAAAGTATCCCCGGTGTTTCGCGTTTTCGGGTAGAGGAGCCGGAGGGGGAAAGTTGCGAGTTTGATATGTTAGGGGTCTGTGGTGGACGAACGGGCTGCGTATCCGGATTCGTCTCGTCGTTCTGAGCAACTTTCATATATAAAGTTTTCCGATCCGAGCTACGGTTTATTTTCTATGAATTTCTAAAGTTTAAAATGTTTTCTAGAATTTCGGAATTTCTACCAAGTCTTAGAATATGTTTACTGACTAGCCAATTTGTGAGGGCTATAATGGGTTATTCATAGCTCTACTGGGGATGATTCCCATAGATGATTTACTCTACTCCAAGATTACTACCAATACATGCCATCTGATGGCATGAACAGTGCACTTAGCTAGTCCAAATACAGCCCCAAACTAGCCTAATTAGTAATCTGTTTCTTCAGTTTTCTTTGTTAACAAAAGATTCACTTTTGTCATTTTTGTAGCAATTAATCCATGCACCTAACAGACTTGTTCCAGTGAGATGAAATGGAGATGGTCAAGTGTACAAACTATTCCCATCATTTTTATTTATTTTCGAAGTGATTTGTTGTCTATTTTGTTGATGCAAAAAGGGCTAGTCAATAAGCAGCAGCAGTACAAAGCTAGCTACCCCTACAGTAACATTCAATTAGTATAGCGTAGTAGCAGCAGAAGTGGACGCGGCCACACTGCACGCACACACAATGCTAGGGCTAAGAGAATATTGCATTTTGTGATTTTTGTAGGATTTAATCCATGCATCAAATAAATTTGGTATAGTGGGGTAAACTGAAGTTTGTCAAGTGTACTTCCTACACATATTACTTTTACTCATTTTAGCACTTGATTAGCTATTGTTTATGGGCTGTTCAGATAGCTAAACGGCGTAGCAGCACAAAAGCTAGCTACCGCTACAGTAACTGAATGTTACTGTAGCGGAGCAGCAGCAGAGTGTAGCGGCGCGATGCGGGCGCTAGGTAGCGGCGGCGAGCAGCAGAGGAGCTGCAGCAGTGAGCAGCAGCAAAGCAAGGGAGAGGCTGCGGGCGCGCGCGTGCGACAGCGGCAGTGGCCACGACCGAAGCAGCAACAAGCGAGCAGGCAGCGCGAGTGGGGAGGCAGAGGAGGAGCGGTCAGGCGCAGGTCAAGCGCCAAGGGCGCGACCAGTGCGGCGTGCACGGCAGCGGCGAGGCGAGTAGGCGAGCCGAGCAGGGAGGTAGGGAGACAACCACAACACGACGACAGCGTGCGCGCGGGCGTGCTGCGACGGGCAGCAGGTGCAGCAGGCAAAGGCGTGCGTGGGTGGGCACGCACAAACGTGGCCGGGTGCAGCCGATCACGGCCAGAGGCATGCGGTGCGGGCAGGGCTTGGCCCGGGCGCACGCGTGCGAGGGCACTGCCCGGGGCGGCCAGAGGTGTGGACTACGGCGGCGACTAGCGGCGGCCGACGCGGTGCTCGATGAAAGCTTCACTGTAGAGCACACGTGAGCAAGCCGCGTGGTGCAGTCGATTCAACGGAGTGCCTGGAGCACGCATGCATCGCGGACGGGTCCAGAGAGGCCCTGCGTGCTTGACCTCATCGGCCATGGCGGACGGTGGTGCGACAACTCATGGGGATGTCGCTATGGAAAGAAATCGAGCATGGGTTGAGAGGGAAAACGACAATGAGCTCACAGCGGAGCTTGGAGAAGGCACGACGAGGCTGGAGCTCGTTGGAGAGGCGCGGATCGAGCGGCGTCGACCGGCGGATGCAGTCAGGGAAGGAGGCGGATGGAGACGGCTCGAGGGTGCTCCGGCTCGACCCGGTGCTTGCAGTTGGTGTAGAAGAGGACGCGGTGCTCCTGGACAGCTTGGAACGGCGCGGGGGAGCCAGTGGCCGCGACGACGGCGATGTGCCAGCGACGAGCCCACTCGGGCGAATGAGACAGAGAGGGAGGCTGCGAGAGGGAGAAGGTGGCGGCTAGGGTTCGATAGCGGGAGAGAGGAGGGGCTCGGGGGGGCTTTATCCTCTCAGGGGGCATCGCCGGATGGTCGCCGTGTGGCCATCCACAGCCATGGACGGGGCGCGCACGTCCACGACGCTCCTGGTGAGCAGTAGTAAGGAGGAGGTGGCGAGGTGGGCTGGGCTCCCACTGTTGACATAGAGCCCAGTTCACTAGTAGTTTAGGGTTTTTTATGTTTCTTTTATTCCTTCTCTGATTTGTAAATTGTTAGGCCATCCATTCACTTATGTAAAATATGAGACTTGGCTCAATAAATTACTTGCAATATTTAGCACTGCCAGAAAAAGGTTTCATGATCAAATGATTTCATTTGAATTTTTAATAAATGATTTGGACTTTAAAATTCTGCTTTGGTGCTATTTCATGTTGTTTAAGTCACATAATGAATTCAGGTGATGTTTTATTTCTAAAGATAATTAGTTATGAATTATTTCATATTTAATGAACATTTTATTTTCTAATTTGAACAACTTTTATTTTTCACTTTAAATTTGAATTGCAATTTGCATTGGAATTGGAAACGAGATATGATGCAAATGATGATCAAGCATAGTTAATCATGGTGACTTGGCATAACTAGAGGGTGATCACTGTGGTGTGAGGCTGGGGATGTTACAAATCTCCTCCACTACAAGAAATCTCGTCCGAGATTTAAGTGGAGCAGTAAAGGGTAACTTCGGAAGAACTAACCCTTATAGGGTTAATTATCTGGTGGACAATTCAGGGAATGTGGCAGAAGTATCTCTTGAGTTGAACCTCAAGAATACACCGAGAGAAAAGTAAGAAAGTAGCATGAGAAGTTTGAAGAAGGCGGGTAATCGTTCAGTGCCTGAAATAGGGCATGAAAGGGGTTCATAGCAACGGGAATAAGTATTGTGTCTGATACCAGAGTTGATGATCTCATCAGAAGGTGGCTCATGAATTACGTTTGAGGCCACGCGTGAGGAATAACTTTGGGAACAGGGGGTGTACATGAGAGTCAGGTTTCGATCCTGTGGAACTGTGGGTTATGGGCCCACCATGTGGGTTAAAAGTAGAAAGGCAGTTGACATCTTGCACGGTCATGTAAGCAAGACATGTGAGAGGTTAGTCTGTCGGTTATGTCGACAACAACATCAGTACCAAGGGCGAGGGACAAAGAGAACCATTTTCCTGCTCATTGAACTAGGCGGACCAATAGGCAAGTTCTCGTCCATCGGTGGTTACCGGAATGTCATCAACCAAAGTAACAGGGTCTTACTAACAGAGTGGTACAACAAGGTGTTAACGTAAGCAGGGAAATATTACTGCTTACATAATATAGATCATAAGAAAGGTTAAACCAAACAATGGAGAGAAAAATATGATTATCAGATTAATCAGAACAATGGAAAGGAAAATGTGTTTAAACACATATTTCAAGGGTATATCCTTCCCAAGGACAAGCCGAGCATGATATCCATGATAGGATATAATGTAGAAAACTCTTTAGGTAAGGGGAGAGAAATTTCAGGACATTACCCATACAGCGGTGTTTGGATAATTGAGCAGGAAACATTTAACATTAGGCTTTAAATGTTCTTGTTGAAAATTGGAGTACATATATATGCTTTGAGATAGCATTGACATGGTCTTCAGGCAAAGGTCAGACTTTGGAAACACAAAGGATCCATCAGGAATAACTTGTAGAATAAGTCTTACAATTTCCTCATGGAAGAATGGATAACCTTGCTGAAAAGGAATCTATAACCATAGGGCCTTCGGCCGGGTGTGCTAAGCACGACGTCCTGGATATAAAAGATGGTAGTACTCCAAGGTAAAGAAGAACAAATGTTGGATATCAAGGAACTCAAGGTATAACACAGAACACGAACAAGTTTGTGTTGGAGGGAAGGCAATAAAGTTGTCGATGATAACACAATTCATCGAGGGGCAAGGATGGTATTTCTCATCATGACTTTGATTGATATCCTAGAATAGCTCATAAGATTGAGGATGATCACGACACAATTGTTGAGAGATTTCATGAAGATGTAATCCATCGGCGATGACATCAAGTCAAGAGAATGATGAAGCGAAAGGTTATTGGAACCACGGGTATGGCACAAACTCGAAACCAAGTTTGTGGTTTAAGGAGAAATGATATGATGAGGAAACTCGATGTACGCTTAGCTCATCATCGAAAATTGTGCTCCGGGAAGAAGGACCATGTAGCACAGTTGAGAGCAGCACGATAAGGATATAGCCGATCAAGCAAGGAATGACTTGAAGGATTATTAAACTCATAAGCAACAAATTTTTTTTAGGGTTATTGAATCAAAGTGCGGACTCGATTCACTATTCGGTGTTCTCGGTTGACGACAACCCAGAACCTAGGAACAATTGGATCCGGTGAGTGATAATAGTTGATGAAGAACCCATAAGAAGTTATGATGTCCCATGATATTCCCGAGATACTAGGGTGTAATACTCGACGGTAGATCAAAGTAAACGTTGGACTGGTGTATTGGTCCTCACAAGACAAGTGCTTAAACTTGCCCGAGAAATGGGTGAAAGAGAAAATATGGTCGAAACCACGATTGCATAGGATCAGTTCACAGATACCAGATGATATTATATCAACAAAATAGTTATTATTACAAGAAGCTTCTATGGTAGGATCTACGTCATGTCCATGGGCATGAACACAAAGTTCAAGGTCGACTCCCACTTCTTCAATGTATAACCTTCCATTCACCTCTCACTTTCGAAGAAGTTGTAGTGTTGAGATTTTATCTAGCAAAACACCAGAAGAGTATGACTCGTGAAAACTTTCGAGTTCACACATATTAAGGAAGGCATAGGTTCAACCCGTCAGGGTATCGTGGAAACATATACCACAAGCTTCAATAGTAAATACCACAAGCTCGAAAGCAGAGCATGGTTGGTCAATCAGAGGATAGGATTTACCAATGGAGAAAGAACTTCCAAAGGGATTGAATATCAAGGACACTATCGGATAAAATCCAACAAAGGATCCGGTGGTCCTTAAAGGATCTGATGTGAGCATCGGTACTCAACCAGAGGAAGAAACAATGCAAGGAGATCAGACTATAGAAACAACTGACTAATTCAAAGCTCAAATGCAAAAGAATTATGATTTCCGACCAAGGGATCAGAAGCAAACACTTTGATTAAGGATGGTTAAGTTATGTATGCTTAGGGTACAATCGATGGCAATCCGATTGGTTGAGAACCAGCTCATGTTTAAAATGATGTCTGAGCCGGAAGGATAAATCCTGAGGATTGCAAGCATTCACAACCATATTGGATCAAAGACCCAAAATGACAATGACAAGGGATGCCAATAATGATTATGAGACATATGGGATTAACCATAATGCAAGCAAGCAAGAATTTCAAGGGCAATAAGCTGCTAAGGATTTTCGGAAGATCGAATATTATTTCGAAGACCTTAGTGAAACACATAAGCAACTGGGGATGAGCGGATACTCGGTAGGTGCGAGAATTTATCCATAGGGACATTTAGGCGGCAAAGAACTGCAAGGCGGTAGGCACAAAGTATTCTCGGAACAATAGAGAGAATTTCGGGGTATCTTGCAATAACAAGATCAGCTAGGAATAAAAGTAAGGACGACTGGTGTATCTATTTATCCATAGGGATAATTCGGTGGTAGGGAATTGAAAAGGCGGCGGGCACAAAGTCTCAAGAGAACATTGGAGAGTATCTTTGGAATCTTCTGGTGCAGCATGCGATCATCTGTGATAAGGGGCTCTCCGGGAGAAAATAGTTACGAGAACCTAGAGTCGGGTTTAGTAAAATCATTTAACCCGAGTAGGAGAGAGTCAGAATCCCAGAGTACGGATCGAGAAGTAAAAGATTCTAATACCACCCAATGGCGACGTGGGCCCATGGGCCGCACAGCCATGTTAGTAAAAGTTTTGTAAAGTCTAGACTCGACTACGGCCAAGGAGTGTGTAAGGGGGATTCCTACAGGCAGTCGGCTCTGATACCAACTTGTGACGCCCCCGATTCAATCGTACACTAATCATACACGCAAACGTGTACGGTCAAGATCAGGGACTCATGGGAAGATATCACAACACAACTCTACAAATAAAATAAGTCATACAAGCATCATATTACAAGCCAGGGGCCTCGAAGTCTCGAATACAAGAGATCGATCATAGACGAGTCACCGGAAGCAACAATATCTGAGTACAGACATAAGTTAAACAAGTTTGCCTTAAGAAGGCTAACACAAACTGGGATACGGATCGGAAGAGGCGCAGGCCTCCTGCCTGGGATCCTCCTAAACTACTCCTGGTTGCCGTCAGCAGGCTGCACGTAGTAGTAGGCACCTCCCGAATAGTAGTAGTCGTCATCAACAGTGGTGTCTGGCTCCTGGACTCCAGCATCTGGTTGCGACAACCAGAAAGAAAGGAAAGGGGGGAAAAGGGGGAGAAAGCAACCGTGAGTACTCATCCAAAGTACTCGCAAGCAAGGAGCTACACTACATATGCATGGGTATCAAATGGAATAAGGGTATCATATGTGGACTGAACTGCAGAATGCCAGAATAAGAGGGGGATAACTAATCCTGTCGAAGACTACGCTTCTGGCCACCTCCATCTTGCAGCATGTAGGAGAGAGTAGATGGTAAGTTCACCAAGTAGCATCAAGTAGCATCGTATAGCATAATCCTAACCGATGATCGTCCCCTCGTCGCCCTGTGAGAGAACGATCACCGGTTGTATCTGGCACTTGGAAGGGTGTGTTTTATTAAGTATCCGGTTCTAGTTGTCATAAGGTCAAGGTACAACTCCAAGTCGTCCTGTTACCGAAGATCACGGCTATTCGAATAGATTAACTTCCCTGCAAAGGTGCACCACATATCCCAACACGCTCGATCCCATTTGGCCGGACACACTTTCCTGGGTCATGCCCGGCCTCGGAAGATCAACACGTCGCAGCCCTACCTAGGCACAACAGAGAGGTCAGCACGCTGGTCTAAATCCTATGGCGCAGGGGTCTGGGCCCATCGCCCATTGCACACCTGCACGTTGCGTACGCGGCCGGAAGCAGAACTAGCCCCCTTAACACAAGAGCAGGCTTACGGTCCAATCCGGCGCGCGCCACTCAGTCGCTGACGTCACGAAGGCTTCGGCTGATACCACGACATCGAGTGCCCATAACTGTCCCCGCGTAGATGGTTAGTGCGTATAGGCCAGTAGCCAGACTCAGATCAAATACCAAGATCTCGTTAAACGTGTTAAGTATCCGCGAACACCGACCAGGGCCAGGCCCACCTCTCTCCTAGGTGGTCACAACCTGCCCTGTCGCTCCGCCATGAAGTAACAGTCGGGGGCCGTCGGGAACCCAGGCCCACCTCTACCGGGATGGAGCCACCTGCCCCTTCAGCCCCCATCTCCGAATAGTATCATAAGTAATGTAACAGTATAAGTATATATCATATGCCCGTGATCACCCCCGAAGTGATCACGGCCCAGTAGTATAGCATGGCAGACGGACAAGAGTGTAGGGCCACTGATGATAATCTAGCATCTTATACTAAGCATTAGGATTGCAGGTAAAGGTAACAACAGTAGTAGCAAGGACAGGCTATGCATCAGGATAGGATTAACGGAAAGCAGTAACATACTACACTACTCTAAAGCAAGCAGTATAGAGGAGAGTAGGCGATATCTGGTGAT